>NW_027533329.1:1342052-1569996 GCF_008692635.1 Crocuta crocuta
GTGCTGGTTTGGGCTGGGGTGGGGGCGGGGGGAGGGAGCAAATTGTTTTTATTGGAGAGGAAATACAGAGTTGCATCTGCATATGCATGAATATGTACTTATACGTTTGCATATATGCGTGTACTCACACCTACACAGATAGGCACATTCAAATACATGAATACAGACATCCTTAACAGCTCTGGGAAATAAACAGGGCGATGAGGGCTGCGTGACTTCCTTTAATTATAAAAATCTATTCTGAAACTCATTTTGAATCTGAGATACAGAAACTTTTTTTTTGTTCCCAGTATACTTAATCATCAAGTTTCCATCATATAGAAATCATATGTCTGTTATTTGTGTAAAAGGAAACATACAATTCCCTTGGCACTTTCCCTGGTATTGCTTAGGAAATTGTTATATTTGTCACTGCATTTTCAGAGCATTTTTCAAAGTAGAATAAAGCTGTAACTTATAAAGCTGGGGCTAATATGTTTGCCCTTTTGAAATAATGAAAGACTCATTCAGGAGCTTCGTCTATGGAGAATATGTTTTTCATAAAATAATATATTTTACAGATAAAAATCAAAAAGGGAGGTGGGGCGAGGGAACTACATGTGTGTTACTTTACTTAAAATGACACTTAGAAGCAGAATAAGAAAGAAGAAAAAGATCTCGTTTCAAGTATATTCAGTATTGGAAAATAAAAGCGTGTGTCTGTTTTTCTTAAATTTGACGTTTCTTGTGAGGTTTTAAGATCTTGCCTCACTGGATTGAAAAGGCCACAAAAAATTGTCAAAAGCATTAAACCTTCACTCATTAACCAGTTATTTTCATGAGTTATAGAGGAATATTTGCTTGAGTACATTTTCTAAAAGAGATACTGTAACATGTGGAACAAAATGTTAGTATCCAGGAAATTAATATCTCATACAAATTGTGATAAATGTTTCAATAATACTTGGAAATCAGATGCATAAAATAATTTTTATTTTGATTTCTTCACACCTCATTTGTTTCTCATTTCTACCTTGGTAGAATTGTTAATTTAGACTTTTAATGGGAAGGAATTATTCTAAGGCAAGATGATTTTCCATAAGACGTTTTCTGTCCCTCTCAATAACATTGTCCCCTGCTGTAGTCTGTTCATGTACTCAAAATATTTTAAGATTATAGAACCCAACTTTCTCTGTTTCCAGAATAAGGTAAACATATTTAACATATTACATATTCACTATTTTCAAAATTATACTTATTCAATGAACATATTCAATGATAATGTACTCCAATCAAAAAAATATGATGACAAAAAAATTAAATAAAGTAATATGTTGTAAAGTGTCCTATCATATGGATGGAAATTATGAAAGTGTTAATAGTTTCAGTGATTCAGTCTAACTTTTAAAATTCTAAAGATAAATTTTAAAAGATATTTTCTAGTGGAATTCTGTGCAATTTTCTCTATTTTCTTCTATTAGTTTGTAGCATGATTATTAGACATTTTTGACCACATTTGTATATTCCTAGTATACTACCTAGGAATACTATTAAAATTATTTGCCACAAAATATAATTCCTTATTTTGGTTAACCAAAGATACTATGTATTCATTTATTACTAAAGATCACAAAGCAGTCAATGTTATTGGCACTAGATGACACACTGCCTTATCTGTATGTCAGAGAATGCTCGCATTGTTGTGACTTCAATAGAGATCACAATATCAGAAGCTTATCATATTCAGGGAGCTGTATGCTCCAGAAATGTGTGGCATCAGCAAAATGGATGTCCCATGCCTTGCCTCCAGGCATCCCTACATTAGTGACTGACACCTTGCTAATATAACACAAAAACATTCCTGCAATTGCACATATTAGTAGAAATGGCAGAACCAGCTGAAGTTGGAGTCCTACCCTACTTCCAACTGTACTCCGTCACCCAAGTGTATCTGGTCGGCCAAATCTAAATTTTATCTGCAACTGAGCCACAAAGGAATCTAAAAAATGTAAACTTTGGCTTTTCAGCATTTATAGTACAAGGAGCCACAGTACCAGGAGTGCTAGTTCACCGTCTCCATTACTGTTGGGGAGGTTGCAAAGGCCTCAGAGCTTCACCTCTTGCATCCTCTACGTCAGCTTGCATAATGCAGATCATGGGCTTTGCTTTGCCCCTTTCTGCCAGTAACTTTCTAAGTCCTCTCTCCAGCTCTGGCTTTTTCTGGCTTTCTAGAAATCATGATGCCACTCCAGAGAATCTTTTTGGAAGTTTCTTTTTAACAGACAACTCTAAACCAGTTACATTCTCTGGGACAGGTATGTGTACAGAAAACAGTTTGTATTCTAATTTAGGAGGTGACATGGCCAACTTCTAGCACAGTTTTCACTCTCATCACTCTGAAACTAGTCAGGCGTGATTAGCAGTCTGAATCTACACCCCTTTCTCTTCCTACAGGATGGTATCTATCCTATAAAGGTCATATGCAACCAGCCATCTGGAGGGACCTAGCCAGTGGCAGACGAAGCATCCTGTTTATTTTCATAAATAGGCTCTTGATATGGTTCCTAGTGTGCATTATATTATTGTCTAATATTCAGAGTACTTAGATGTAGATTTTTTCTCATTCACACTAAAGAAGACAGTGACCAAGATGATAAGCAATTCAACAAAGGTCATACAACTGCTCAGTTCCAAACTCGATATCTTTTTGTTATACTCCATTCTCTCTAAAGCATTCAGAAATGATTCTAAAGGTTCAACAAATGTCCATTAAATTCCTTGATATTAAGGCACAAAATCTGTGATTTAGTATTATAGTTTTTATGTCATACTATTCATTTTTCTCTTCTGATTTGAAATCTCATTTTTCTCTCCAAGATGTATGAATTTTCTCAAGTGTGTATAATCTATTATTTTGCTAAACAATACTTATCATATATTGGCAGTCTGAATGAAGAAATATATTTTGTTTACTTTGTAAAATGACAAAAATGAAAAAGTATATCCATTCTCTCTATATTTAAAATAATCTTGGGACACCTGGGTGGGTCAGTCAGTTCAATGTCCAACTTTTGGTCTCATCTCAGGTCATGATCTCACAGTTCATGGGAGTAAACCCCACAGCAGGCTTGGTGCTGATGGCATGGATCCTGCTTGGGATTCTCTCTTTCATTGTCTCTCTGCCCCTGTCCAACTTGCACACACACTTTCTCTCTCAAAATGCACTTTAAAAATGTTTTTTAAAAAATGGGGGCACTTGGGTGGCTTAGACAGTTAAGTGCCCGACTTCACCTCAGGTCCTGATCTCATGGCTCGTGAGTTCAAGTCCCTCATCAGGCTCTGTGCTGACAGCTCAGAGCCTGGATCCTGCTTCCAATTCTGTGTCTCTGTCTCTGTCTCTCTCTGCCCCTTCCTCGCTCACACTCTGTCTCTTTAAATAAACATTTTAAAAGATTAAAAAAGTAAAATAAAATCTCATTAAAATGTTTTTTTATAGAATATTTTCAATAACTTCAATGTGTTTAGTTTCTACAGCTGCTATTACTATTTTATTTTCCATCACTAATCTGATGATTATCCTTAGATTATTTTTCATTTAAATTTAAGGCTTTCATTTTTCCTGACTCCCTTGGCCTGGCTTAACTGCCCATTTCTCTGCAACATATTTACTATACTGAGGGTTAGATAAACCCTGACAAGGTTAGTAGTTTCACAGAAATGAAGGCTAGACACTAAGATTCAGAGATTTTCTCAGTCTTTGACTTTTCTTTACTTGCCAGGCATGTGTACTAAAATCTTTGATAATTTATGTCAGCTCACATTGCTAGTGCCTGAAACACTGAGCACTGCCTAATGGTACTTTAAGAGTTATTTTCCCATGTGTGCAAGATGGGAATGGGAACTAGACTTCTCATTCTACTCCTGGGTATCTTGTGGGATTTAAAGAGAGATGAGTTAAATTTACTTTCCTTAGCTCTTTGGAGCACTGGGTTGCAGTTCCCCTACCTCTCCCTTGGGTGCAGCCAATCTGTTGACTAAATTACTGGCATATAATCCCTTCCAGTTCCCTGCTAGCATTTCACTAAGATCTGTATTCTGGCATGGTCTGCTGAAAGTTCTCATCTCTTCATGTAGTCTCTGCCAGTACTTCCCCTCAGGGTCAAACGTTGCTTCTGGTATCCTCTGACTCAAACACATGTTGTCCAGCACATTATCTTTCATGAATAATATACCTCTTTCACTATATTTCCTGGCAATTTGATCATTTATTCTAGGTTTCATATTGTAAACTGTATATAAGTAAGTAATAAAATTGTATATAAAATATGAGAAGTTTTATAAAAGATCTGAAATCCATTCTCTTTTGGTGAAACAAAATGAAAAAGTAGACTGGACTTGCATCTAAAAATCTTCGACTACAGATCTAACATTTGTATTTACTATATATATGATTTTTTTTAAATGTTTTATTTATTTCTAGGAGAGAGAAAGAGAGAGACAGCATGAGCAGGGGAGGGTCAGAGAGAGAGGGAGTCACAGACTCCGAAACAGGCTCCAGGCTCTGAGCTGGCAGTCAGCACAGAGCCCGACGCGGGGCTCGAACCCACGAACCGCGAGATCATGACCTAAGTGAAAGTCCGCGCTTAACTAACTAAGCCACCCAGGCGCCCCGCTATATATATGATTTATCATCCCTTAACAAATGTAGTCGGCTGCCCTCACAAAAGAGCAAAGGTAATTCAATAAAGAAAAGATAGTCTTGAAAGAAAGTCTTCTCAATAAATGATGCTGGAATTCAGTTTTCCTTCTTCCTTATACTCATTTTTTCCCTTTGAATTTTCTATCAAAAAGTGGTCTTATTGGATTTTAATTCTCTAGATTCCTTTCTGTGCTCCATGGTTGCCAATAGCTCAGTCCTATGCCTTCTCTTCCTACTCATTCCCTAGAGAGTGGATATTTTTATCCACTTTTTTCTCAAAAATCACTATGGAAAACGATCAAGTAAATTTATTTGCACACAAAAATTTTAAGAGATTTGCATTCATAGGAAACTAAGCTTGAGCCAAAGGAAAGAGGATGTAAACACATAATATGTATCAAGCCATGATTGATGGGTTTCATCTACAAATCACAGCGAGTACCTCCTATATTGTTGAAGTTTATGACCATTATTATGGAGAGATATGTTGCTTTTAAGGAATAATTAGTTTTTCATTCCTGGAGAATAATCTAGTTTTATAAATCTTTAAAGGAAGAAGGAAATTCAACAGCGATGGCCTGAGAAAATTTCTTTGATGGGCTTTTGGCCTTTGTGATGAAGCGAGAAGTCTTTCGTGTTTTAATATATATTCTGACTCAATAGGATCAGTTCTTTACAACTCCAGAATCCTAGATTTAAATAGCTCTTTCGGGGACCAAGTTATTTTATTGGTCTCCAATTACTAGTTGTCCAGACCTCAGACTAAATCAGTTCTCTATTTTGGTCCATTATGATATCTACCAGTTTTTCCTGAAGAGAAATTGTAAGTGATAAAACTAATAACTCAAGGGAAAGGACAACTGTGACATTTAACAAGGACAAAATAAATGGTTCAATTTAAGGCCAATATTGCTTTGCAGAATATGAAATGCCATACTCTTAGTAGTCCCAAAAGGCCAACATTTTTCAAAATCTCTCTGAAATGCTAAGGAATAGTTGATAAGAGTCTACAATCTTTATAAAATCTCTTTATATTAAATAGGCTATGGCCTTCCGTTTAACACATATCTTTTCAAAGAATACTGCAATCTTTCTCTACATTCATCTTACTTATAAAGATGCACTCCTTTTTTTAAACATATAAAAAATCTATTATTTTCTTTCTAAGATTGCATTATACTTGGTGAAGTTCAAAGCATTCAATCATCTTACTTCATTTGATTGTTCTAAGCGTTCTTGTTTTAAAAAACGCAGAAATCCAGTCTGAAAGATTTCTTAAGAACTTTGTACACAATAAGATAGTGACTATGTGCTTCTCAGCATGCAGTGGAATCTAACCAGTCACCCTTTGTCTTGTTATTTGTCCACTTTAAGGGGGAAAAAATAGAAAAATCATTAAACTTATTATTTATCCGGTGTTTCTCAACTTGTAGTCCATTAATAGAAAACAGTCTTTTAAGAAAGACAACTTGGAAACTAAATGTTAATTTCTTATTTGTCAGCCGTGTTAATGGAAAAACAGAAGGATATTTCTACTTAATATTTTCCAGAATGTGGTAGAAGACACAGCGTTCACAGATATATTGAACTAAGTTTAAAATTCAATTATACTGTTATTGGAGAAGTAGCCTAACCTATATGACTCATATTCATCTCTTAATAAGTACATAATAAACTTACAAAGTCTGCAAGAATAGACACCGGAAAGGGCCTGGGCTAGGTCTATAAGGGGTGTACTGGGGCTGGAGCACAGACCCATGTTTCACCAGTTCTTGTAGCTATCACTCAGGCAAATGGAATTCCAAACATCTACTAGTAACAGGTAGGCAGTCATGTAGCCAAAGCTTGAGAGAACAGAGAAGTGTGTTAGAACTGAAAACATGTCTGAGATTGGCAAATACAGCTACTTAAGGGTCCCTTAACCAAATCAGGGCATTTCCAACAGCATCTGGGAATCACCCTGAGAATCTGTTCTGTCCACTAGTCTATGTAGCTATCTTCATGATGTACCTCTTTCATAAAACTGTATTATTCTTAGCATCTGTTGGTCTATGCATCAGTCATTGCTTAGACAACTAGGTGAATTGCTATGCTGTCATTATTTTAAAACTCTGTATAAAGTGTCTCACACATAATGAATAAACCTTGGGAGCGCCTGGGTGGCTCAGTCAGTTAAGCGTCTAAATCTTGATTTTAGCGCAGGTCATGATCTCACAGTTTGACTCCTGCATTGGATTCTCTCTCCCTTTTGCTCTTCCCCTTCTCCCTCAAAATAAAATTAAATAAATAAATAAATAAGATACCCCAAGTAAATGATTTAATTCTTTTGGGCCCAAAACTGACTCAAACCTTACTTCCCCCCCACACTGTCCCATAAGTCTCCATTTTCAGTGAAGCATACAAGTGCAATAAATATATATATTCTTTATTCTTAAGGAGTCAGTATATAATGAAGAAAATTGGTGCACTGATTACTCTCAAACTGGTGTGTAGAAGAAAAGGTATAATTAACACAATATGGAGGAGTCCCATATTATTGGTGTAGATAATGTTTAATGATGATAAACACAAAAAGTCAGTGATTGACTCCTTCACTTAAATAAATGAGGGATTGAAACAGAGATAACATGAAAGAAGAAGGGAAAGTAATAAAATTGTATATAAAATATGAGTTTTATAACAGATCTGAAATCCATTCTCTTTTGGTGAAACAAAATGAAAAAGTAGACTGGACTTGCATCTAAAAATCTTCAACTGCAGATCTAACATTTGTATTTACTATATGTATGAATTATCATCCCTTAACAAATGTAGTCAGCTGCCCTTACAAAAGAGCAAAGGTAATTCAATAAAGAAAAGATAGTCTTGAAAGAAAGTCTTCTCAATAAATGATGCTGGAATAATTGAATATCCATATTCAAAAAAACAAACCTAGACAAAGTTCTTATATCTTCCACAAAAAGTAATGCAAAATGGATTGCAGATCTAAATGTAAAGTCTTCTAGAAGAAAACTTGTATGAAAATCTAGGTCACCCTGAGATTGGTGAGGAGTTTTTAATCTTTTTATTAAGGTATAATTGACATATAAAATTATATTAATTCCATGTGTACAACAAAAATAATTCAGTTTTTGCATATGTTGTAAAATGATCACTACACTACTTCTAGTTAATATCTTGCACCCTATGTACTTACAATTTTTTATCCTTTGTGATGAGAATTTTTAAGATGAGTTTTTAGATACACTCAAAAGCACAGTCCATGAAAGGAAAAATTGGCAAGTTGGGCCTTATTAAAATTAAAAGCATCTGTTCTGTGAAAAACATTTTTAAGAGAAATAGAAGACAAGGCAGAATTGTGTGAAAATACTTGCAAAACCCATATTTGATAAAGAACTTGATTAAAACCTACAAAGAATACTTAAAATCAATAATAAGTAAACAAAACCCCCCCTCAAAGAAATAAGCCAAATTCTGAGCAGATTTTTCACTGAAGAAGATGTATAGTTAGTAAATAAGCATAATGACAGACACTTAACATCATTTATCATTTGGGAATTGCAAATAAAATGATGAAATACCACTACACACTTATTAGAATAGTTGAAAATTAAAAAAAAAAAACAGAAAATGACAGTTGGTGTCTAAGATGCAGAGTGACAGGGATTACTTTGGGGGAATGTAAAATGGTACAGGTACTTTAGGGGACAGTTTGGAATTTTCTTACAAATCTAAACAGTCTTACAATGCATCAATCATGTTTCTATTTATTTCCCCAATTGATTTGAAAATCTGTGTCCACAAAACCCTGCATACAATATTTAAAGCAACTTTATTCATATTCACCAAAAACTGTAACCAATATCGTCTACTAAGCTAATGGTGAATTCTAATACCAACATGCACTGGAATATTTTTCAGCATAAAAAAGATATCATGCCATTTTAAGTAGATTTTAAATTCATATTATTACATATGAGTTAGTCTTAAACAGCTACATATGATTTGATTTTCATTATGTAACATTCTGGAAAAGAAACTATAGGAACAGTAAATAACAATCAATGGTGGTCAAAGATGTGGGGTAGGAAGGAGAGTAAAGTATAGTATGATTTTTTTAGAGCATTGAACATAGATTCTAAGTTGAAACTGTAATAGCAGATACAAGACACTATGCGTTTGTCAAAACTCTTACTACTTTACAGCACAGAGTGAAATGCAATGTATGCAAACTAAAAGGAAATATTTAGGAAGTCAGGGGATACTAGTACAGAATGCAGAAGATGACAAAACAATCTGTGTTCTGAATGTAGGAGACAGCCTCACTGAAACGTTTAGGAGAAACGGGTGCTGACCTAGGTACTTGAAAAGAGAAGAATCTATAAGACTACAGGCAAAAGAAACCAAACACAAGCACTATACCGTCCTTGATAAAATCTGTTCTCATAAAAGTACAGGCTAACATTTCTGAAATCGCTACAGGTGCTAACTGGAATTGAACAATTAAGTAAATAGATGATGTTGATGGAGCTTTTTTTTTTTAATGGTGGTCGTGAGAAGCCTAGTTTCTCACGGTTAGAGTGGGAGTTTATAGATCAGCATGCTGAGGCTAGAATAATTTATAATACTTTACAGTACTGGATCGAGCTGCTGAGCCCTGGAAAAGGACAGACCTGAGGTGGCTGCGCTCACGGGTGCAAGGAGCGGTGTAGGGGTGCGTGCAAGGGTGCCTGGGCGCCTTCCCAGAGCAGTAGGGGTCGGCCTGTGGGACTCCCACGGTGGCTCAGGGCAGGTGCCTGCAGGCGTCCTCAGCCCAGAGCAGCCGCCTGAGGAAGGACCTCTGTGCGAGATGCTTCTCGCCCCCCGCCCCCCACCCCGGCCAAGAAGACCCTCAGGGGAGGGAGGACTCAAGGATGGAGGAGCCAGCCCTGCACTTCTGTTTGCTGCCCAGGTCCCCAAGGGCAAACGTCTAAAACATCTGAAGCTTTTAGAACTAAAAGGACTACAGAGGCATCAGGGCCAGTCTGGGCAGAGGGGAATTTTGTTTTCCTGCGTGGTGTATGTAAGGTTTCAGGATAGAGTAAGAGGCAATGAAGCAACAAAGCAGACCACAGCAGAACAAAACAGTAATAATTAATTATGTAATTATTATAATTATTATTATTTGTGCTAATGGATTAGGGCTGTAGGCATCTGAACAAATTCACATTTACTTGGATATAGATGCAGATAGCTAAATATAGAAATATTTATCTGTATGTGTATTTAAATTTATATTCTTTATAATTATACAGTAAAACTTTGGTTTGCGAGCATAATTCATTCTCAAAACATGCTTTTAATCAAAAGCATTTGTATATTTCCCCATAAGAAATAATGGAAACTCAGATGATTTGTTCCACAGCCCAAAAATATTCATATAAAAATGATTTACAAACGTCTCCTCAAGCAGAAAAAAATTGGTTCAGTAATAAGGACATCTGAATAAAATATGGACTTTAGTTAACAGTAATCTATCAATACTGGTTCATTAATTATAACGAATGTACCATATTAATATAAGATGCTAATAATGGGAAACTGCAGAGTTTATGGGAACTCTTTATATCATCTTCACAATCTTTCTGTAAATCTAAAACTGTTCTTAAAAACATTACTTTAAAAAAAATGTTCTAGACCTTGTGTTAGAACATCTAGAATGCAGCAGAAGCAGAATTTGAACCTACGCAATCTGACCCACAGTCCACTTTACTGGCAAGTAATATTAACTGTGAAGGGAGTGATATATAAAAGAGAATATAAAGATAAATAACCTGAACTGAGTTTAGGTTGAGAAAGAGTGGATTAACAAAACTAAATAAGCTGTTTTATCAAATTAAAAGATTTCTAGGTATCTTCAGTGCACTAATGTATCCATGACTACTCAAGAAAAGAATAGCATTCAAGCATAGAATCATTTCCCCCTGAACTTTTTTATTTAGGAGCACATCCTGGGACTACATCCCATATAATATTCACTTTAGGGATTGACATGCCACTTTCACACATCTTGGTAGTGAATGAAAGAATGCTCTAAGCTAAACCCTGGACACTGCAGATAATATATTAATTTTAGTCTGTATATTTGTGTTTTTTTTTAATTTTTAAAGTCTTATTTATTTTTGAGAGAGAGAGGGTGAGAAAGCAAGAGCACAAATGGGGGAGGAATAGAGAGAGAGGGAGGGAGACACAGAATCCAAAGCAGGATCCAGGCTCTGAGCTTCAGCACAGAGCCCAAAGCAGAGCCGGAACTTACAAACCACGAGATCAGGACCTGAACTGAAGTCTGATGCTTAACCAACTGAGCAACCCAGATGCCGCTGTGTTGTTTTTTTTTTTTTAAAACAGAGGATAGAAGATGTACTAAGTCTAGAGTATCTTGTTTATATCATTAGTCTTCATTTAATAGAAAAACCAGAGAGGAAAAACGAGAGGAAAAATACAAAATGAAATATTACCTATTGTTCATTATTGGCATATTTCTCTTTTTAATTGAACCAATTTTAGAATAATGATGTATGTTTTTCTATAATTAATCTTAGTTTGTCATTCTGTTTTCCTTGGCAACACTTTGTTCTTTTTTTTCTGATTGTATAGCAACGATTACAGTCTAAATGTGCTATGAATTATAAAAGGGGCGGAAAAGTCGTATATATGTTCCACTTCCATATTTTAAAAGCACAAAATGATTAAGCTAGTTTAAGTGACTTATGAAGCATTTTACTGCGCATTCATTTTGATTTTTTCAGGACCTTTCTCTCCTCTGGTTCTTACTCTTCAGTGCTAGGATCAGATAGAAAACAGTTCATCGTGAATCCCCCTCTGAAAACATGAGACGAAATAGGCTATAAAAATACAGAAGAATAAATGCCAGGTGTAAAGTTAACACAAGAGATGCAGCAGACATCTTTCCTCACTGATTAATATTACAAAATTTGAAATGGCTTAGCTTTTATAATTAAAAATATTTATGTTTAGTACAATGAGTGATATAAAAGACTTACTCAAATATGGAATTTTCCATAGTTATCAAAATAAAACAATAGACATTATATTCTATTAAACACAAGAAATATAATACTCATTCAGCATGCCGTCCTGAAGTCAAAAACAAGTAGTTACTGCTGTGTTCTCTAAATCTGACATGCATACAATTACAACTACGTAGGTAATTTTTTATATGAAAGTCAAAAAGAAATCATATTGCTAAATAGTAAATATGTATATTTTCAAATATATTTTATATGATTCAACTACATTCTAAATTCCCCTTACCTGTTTATCCAAACAATTATTAGTTTCTTAAACTTTTAAGGCTATTCTAGTTAACTCATCTTATTAAAGCATTGACAATAGTACAGTGATTGATGGGTATTGTATTAATGAAGGTTTTAATTTTTATAGATAAGTAAAATATTCAAGTAAAGCTTGATGCACAGAAAAACACATATTATTTGTCACCATTTTAATTAGCATAGAAAATATAAATATCCATTGACTTTTCAGGGAAAAGTAAATTTTAAATCATACTGATGAAAAGAAATTAGAAAAAAGGTCTTAAAGGGACAATTTAAATATAATATAACTTCTTTATTCACTTTTATTTTGATACTTATTTTATATTTATTATCTTTCAGTAGTATTCTAACAGGATTATTCAGTGATGATTCTATTAAATAATAAAGTAGGATAATAAGGATGATAATAATAATGACAATCCCTATGTGAGTTCCATTTTTGCCCTATGGATCCTTCTTAGCTTGTCAATTCCCCTAGTAATCACCAGTCATATGAGCTAGACATCATTATTTCAATACTTTGAAACACATAGTTGCATTTGTTATATGCAATACAAAACTTTTCATGTGGTTTAAAAATTATTTTTGCATTCCATAAAACTGATATGTTTATGATGTTTTACATTTATTTCCTGGTAGCACAGATGGGTATTTAGTAATTTAAAACAAAGTAGACTACTTTCAATATTTAAAATATAAAAGTGTACATAATATTTGGAAAAATATGAAAGATTGAAGATACTCTAAATGGAACCCCCAAAAGCTTACCAACTATTGCTTAATTTAATTTTAATATGGAGTATTTACAGCATGTCTATACAGTATCAACTTCAAAGCCTTCTTTAAGATTTTAAAATCAATTTACAGAGAAAAGACATACATTTCCAAAGTGAATTATTATAACCAATATTTATTCTGAAATGATGAAATGTCATAAGAATGATGAAAAACTATAGCTAAGGGCCCATTAATAAAGTATATAATGATGTATTTAGCACATGTTATTTGCCAAAGACTATGCTTATCAATTCATTTTGTTGTTTGTTTTATCCTCACAATAAGATTATGAGATTTTACTATGTTAACAATCATGAGAACTGAGGTTCAAAGAGTTGCATTTGGAGGAATAACAAGAAAAATATTGAAGTAAAGAAAAATATAAATGGAAAACTAAAACTGTCTATTCTTAATGTAATAGAAGTAAATATTTAAAACTCAAAAAAAACCTCTAAGATGAATGAACCTAAGCATTGTCAATAATAAACAAGGGGCATGAACATCTCTTCATCCAGCAGACTAGCAGGGATCTTTACACGATGGTCATTGCAAGATTCCCAACAACCACATAAGAAAGATCACAGTGAGCAAGCACTTTTAAAGTCACTCCTTGAATCATGTTGGTTTTCCCAATTGACCAAATCTGGCCATAGTCATCTTGTTTATAGTCCCTTAGCCAAGAACATACTCAGTATGGGAAGAGACCACCAGGGGTGGTGGCTATGGGGAGGTAAAATATTGCAACCATTTTGCAAACAATCTAAAACGTAGATTGATTTCTCTTATCCCAAGCCTGCCCTCTGTTCACCACAGGGCCTCTATCTGCAAAACAAGAAAAAGTAACAACTGTCCCAAGGCTATTGTTTCCAGACCCTCTCAGTTCTCAAATGAGGAAATCAAATGTCCATCCTTTATCTTACTGACATCTCCATACTACTTGGTAATTACTCCTCTCTTTTCCCCCTATATTATTTTCTAATATACCTCTACAACTCCTGCTGGAGTTGATATCATTTATTTTCCCACTGCTGCTTCCTTCACTCTATTGAAAAATAAGTTTACTTTTATCATGGAGCATATGTGTCAAGAATATTCTGAGGGCGCCTGGGTGGCCCAGTCAGTTAAGCAACTGACTGTTAATTTTGGCTCAGGTCATGATCTCATGTCTTATGACTTTGAGCCCCTCATCAGGCTCTGTGCTGACAGCTTGGGATCCTCTCTCTCTCTCTCTCTCTCTCTCTCTATTGCTATCATTATCTCTTTCAAAATAAATAAATAAACTTTTTTAAAAAGTGTATTCTGGAGTCAAAATACATGAGTTCAAATCCTGATTATGTGACTTTTGGCAAGTTACTAAATCACTTCACTTTACTCATTTATAAAATCAAAAGTATCAAGTACCTCTTTGATAAGGATAAAGGGAATCTTAGTTTAAAAATATGTATAAACAAAATACTCAGCATTTGCTTAATATTTAATGTGTTCAATAATAAGTAGCTCCCAATATTTTATTTGCCTCTTGCTATATGTCATGTGCAAATATTCTTAATTCTTCAAAGACCTGTTTTGTTATACTCCAATTCCTGCCACCAAAATGGGTAATGTAGTGGTTCAGTTGGTTAAGCATCCAACTTTGGCTCAGGTCATGATCTTGCAGTTTATGAGTTTGAGTCCTGTATCAGACTCGGTTGACAGCTCAGAGCTTGGAGCCTGCTTTGGATTCTATGTCTCCCTCTCTCTCTCTTCCCCTCCCCCAACTCGTGCTCTGTCTCTCTCTTGTAAATAAAAATTAAAAATTAAAAAACCTGAGTGTTGTAAATAATATTATGAGTAATTTATCTAACACTGCTGAGCTTTGAACTCTGTTGTTTATAAGAAACTTTCCTTCCAGTTTGCCTTGGTTACTAACCTTCTCTGCCATAATCCGAAGTGCCATTCTCACAAACTTGCCTTAATTGGAATCATGACTGTATACTTTTAATTCTTTTTTTTTTTTTTTTCAGAGAGGGAGGAGGGGCTGAGCAAAGAGAGAGAGAGAGAGAGAGAGAATCTCAAGCAGGCTCCACTCTCAGCTAGGAGCCTGATTAAAGGCTGGATCCCATGACATTGGGATCATGACCTAAGCCAAATCAAGGGTCAGTCACTCAAGCAACTGAGCCACCCAGGCACCTCTATGCTTTTCACTCTTTTCAGTCCTTCTCAATTATTAAATTCCCTGTTCTAAGTCTCCATTGGGAACTTCTAGTCTTTGATTCCTCATTTTCTTCTCTATCCACCAGCATTCTCCTTACTTTCTTTACCTCCTTGTATACATTCTCCTTGTCCAGAGGTCAAGATGTCCTTTGCAAGTACCTTTCACTTCTTTTTGGCTGTCACATCTCAGCTACACTGGGATTTTAAATCCTTCAAAGTCGATCTTTACTTCCTGGCATAGAGTCTTTCTCATACTTATCTGGCTCAAGTTCCAATTATTTTGACCCCCCTCCCATCCCTGTTCACTTAAGTTTACTCCTCACATCACCTAATGACAGCCTGAATGCCATGTTTCAGTCAGTTTTCCATGTATTTTCGTTGTGTAATTTAAGTTTAGCCTTCATCAGAACTATGTTTATCTAAACCATCAAAACTCTGCTTACTGATTTGTCAAATTACTTATCATCTGCTCCAATAAGTCCCATGAGTGCAGGGACCACATCTGACTTGCTTGCCATTTTAAATAGTAAACTGCTTTATAAATATTGTTGTTGTTGATGTCCAATGTCAGTACAGACATGAGTACTCTTTTGGCTCTAGTTCTTCACACATACCCACTTCTTCAAACGATTTTCCATTTTCCATGCAAAACAGAACTCCTTCTCTTAGAAATTCTGGATTTTAAAGCAGTAATATAAACCGGGTTCTGCTAGGTCACTGTATCCAAGTCATCTGTTTCATGTTGGTTAATATTATTTCTTGCAGATGACAGGAAATGCAATTCAAATGGGCTTAAACAACAACACAAAACATTTTATTGCCTCATGTAACTGAAATGTCCAGCTGTATGTTTTCAGGTGCAGCTTGATCCAGAGCCTCAAATGCTCTCAACAGGACTTATTTTCTCTAAATGTCTTGGCTCTAAATACCTTGTACTGGCTTTGTTCTCAGCGCCCCCAGCCTTTCAGGTTTAAGTCCAAAGGGGAAGAGTTGCTGCATCTCTTTCATTGGCCCCAGGAAGCATCACATTGTATCTCAATGGCTTTGTTAAAGATTACACTTAGCCAGTGTGTGCAAGAGAATGTTTTGTTTCACTTGGTCAGACTTGAGTCTCCTATTTGCCTGTCCTAACTCTGATATTAGGGATGGATTCTTATGTGAAGCATAGGAATCAGAGAAAATCAGAGATTTTCTCAAAAGGAAGTTAAAGAACCATTTTATATAGCTACCAGATTAAGAATATACAACAAAAAACACACATACATACTCACATACACACACAGATGTGTACTCATACACACATGTTCACTATAAATCACACAACTAGAAAGGCATTATGAAATCATATAATGCTTATATTTATACAGCCTACTCTTACCATTTTAGTTGCTTAAATAAGAAAAAAATGTCACGCAGTGAAATGCAACAAGATTCATTTCTTCAATTGAAGAACATGTAATCATCTTTATTAGATATGGGTTTTTTTCCTCCAAAATTTTGAAGATTAAATTCAAACTATGGATTTGTAGATGTTTGTGCCTGTCATAGACATTCACACAGGTATGTCAACATTCATTGTACATGTTTCAGGTTAACCCTTAATTGAAATATAGCCCATATTCAATTTTTCTCACTTCCAAACTTAGGAGAGTAAAGAAATAATTAATCTCGTGTTTCATGAAATATCAAATGTGATTTTTATAATAAAACAAACGTAATGTAGGGAAACCACATTGGGACCATATCAATGAAAATCTGTCTCCATGAAAGAATATAGTTATCCAACCGACAAGATGAAGATGAGGCATGGGAGGAGGTTAGGAGAAGGACACTGTATGCACTAAAAGTGATGTGATAGGAATTCAAACCCAAGATAACTGTCAGAAGAAGTGAAAACCTGTGTTTGGAGAGGGAGTCACAGGACTGTGGTGGGGGAGGGGGGGCACTGTAGTAGGTCCTGGTCCTGACACTTGCCGTTTGACTTTGGTGAGTTGTTAAAATTCTCTGGGTTTCTGATTTCTTATCTGTAAAATGGGCAAGAAAGACCTCTCTCTCCAGTAGTGATAATAAATATATATAACACAATAAATATTGAAGTCAATTATTACTTGACCTTGAGGATAGAGTATTAATTTATGGGGCAGAGGGGGAGGGGAGGATGACCATGAAGAAGAAAAGCTAAGACAAAGGTGCTTAGGCACAAAAGTAAGTGTACTGTGGAACTATGAATTGTATTATCTCACCCATTCTTTCTCCAAATCTTAGATTTTAAAACTCAAGAAATGAATTGTTGACTCATTTTCATGAATGTCATTCTACCTACTTTATTTAATTCTGCCAAAACATTTTTTCCCCTTAAGATAAAATCTCAAATGCCTGCTGACAGGATCTACCCTAAGATTATTGATAACTTTCCCACCTGGAGGTGTGGAAGAGTTTCCAAATTACTCAAACAGTCATCTAATGTGTTTCAGTGTTCCACCTTTCAAATCATGTCTAAGCGTGTTGGCTATCTTTGACAGGCAAAAGGTTAAGTAAGAGCAATAATAAACTGTATTTGACCATCATGACAGCAAAGAAGAGGATGTCAGCCTTGATATAAAATACTTTATGAATCATTACCTTTCTCTCACCTCCCTTGAGAAAATTTGAGCATGTCCACATTATCAATTACTAATTGGTTAACATATCATTAAAGATTTATTGAGAGCACATTCTTTAAGCTTTCTGAGAAATTGGTTGGATTCAAAATTGATGGTGGACCTTTCCTGGCAGATATACAGATTTAATTCCTAGGTCAACATGTTTTATCAATGAGTATTATGATTTTTAAGGAATGGAAAAATAATTTGACGACTCATGCCCTTTTTATAAGGACATCTAATTTTCTCTTTGGGAGTAGAGTCTCTTTGCCTCATAACCACAAAGGCTGAGAAGAAATCCTTTAAATTCCCAACTTCTTCAAACTAGGATGCATTTTTATGGATGTGGTTTTTAAAACTGCACATGTGTTTAACTTGGTTTTTGACTTCACAGTCCAACAATTTAGGCAATGACTGATACACACATAAGATCATATAATACCATTCTAGGTTTTATATATAGAAAAACACAGAGTTTCTGGAGTACACAGAAATGACACAGCTACACGTTCACATGAGTCCCCCATGTGTTCTTATACAATGTTCCATGCTCCCCACACACTCACCTCAAAGCATTTCCTCCTCCTGAGTAGGAGAATGAGGCTCAAAGGCCTCTGTGTTTTCTTCTGTCTCTGCTTCCATTAATCCAGAGTCTGTCCTGCCCCATCAGCCAATATTACTCCTTTCTCCATTTTCAACTATTCCCAGTAGTTTTATATCTGAGATTTCTAAATGCTTTAACATTGAGTTTCAGCATGACTTTTATAAATGGTACCATTTTAAATACACTGGTTTTACATATTTAGTAACTGACTCTTGCAAACCTAGTTTGATAAAATGAGTGAATTCATATTTGGAATAAAAACACAACTAATGATTTTGTCAGAAGTTCCAGAAAGCATGACTGCAATGAATCATGAGATATTTAATATTGAAATTGTTTTATGAGTTTCCAGTGAAAAAATATCACCTCTTCTTGTTTTCCCATGCTATCTTTAACTCCTTTTATAACCTTCAAATTATATTATTGTTTTTCTGACTATACTATGAGTTTTTTAAGAGCTAGAATCACATCTACTCTTTTCCACTGAACATAAAAGTGTCTGACATATACTAGGTACTTACTAAATATTGGTTGATTAATGAATAAATTTTAAAATTTTTCCAACAAAGAGAACTTATGATTTTAACATCCCTTCTCTCTACAGGATTCATCACTTGGTGACAAAAGTTCTTCCTAACACAAAGATTGGTTATTTCACACTCCCACTTATAGATAATGTTACTTCTTTATTCTAATTAATGTCTACCAGATCATTTTAAATCTTCCTTTATACCGGTTTTCATTCTCTGCAATATTCTTCTCCACACCTTTTTGCCTCTCTATTTTTGCCATTAGTAACTTGGCTTACAGTATTATTCCCCTAGTTCTATAACTTGGCTTACAGTATTATTCCCCTAATTCTATAACTTGGCTTACAATATTATTCCCCTAATTCTATAATTTATGAAACTTATCTGTCAGCTCAAAACTTCAAACTCAGCTTGCAAATAAAACAACACCATATGAGATGCTCTGAACATGAAATGGACTTGAAGAATATCCTTCCATTCAGTTGTCTGAATTCTAAAGAAGACATTTACAGTGACTTTTGTTCAAACATAAATGACTAAGAAACATGGTTTATCCTTATAAAATAAAGGGCTATATGAATAGGGTGACCCGATGACCATGGCTGAGGTTGAGTTTTGGCATGTGAGGCTACTGCATATATTGTCTGAATGAAGTTCTGAATTCTTGGCACATACATAGGACTAGTCAAATAATGGACAAAATCATTCATGATTCATCACTGGATCCATGGCTCCTGATTTGTAAAGATGATGACAAGTTATATAGTTGTCACCCCATATGATTTGCTTATTTTTGTGTTCTTAACTGTGCTACTTTTCATCTATTTACTTCACTTGTGGGACCCCCTATTTTTCTATTCTTTCCAGCTTCTTTAAATTTTATACTTTCTTCTTGAAAAAATTTTCCTGTTACATTAATGTATACTGAGCCCTCCTTCACTGGAATCCTATCACATCTATGTTTAGTATATAAAAAAAAGATAAACAACTTGACCAAATAGCTTGAGAGCCAGACAATTAAGTGGTTGAGAGAATGTGTTTCATAGTTATACAGAGCTTGCCATAAATATCAGCATCACTACTTTCCTTCTATGTGATCATGGATAAATTGCTTAACCTCTCTGAGTCCTGGGTTCCTCCAAAGAAAACTGAGGATAGTAACCATATATACTATATTGCTTGTTGGAGAAAGCTAATGATAGCTCTTGGTACAAAATAAGCACTGATTAATTATTCACCACCAAAATATCAGCCAGGTACCTTGGTGCCGCCTCCCTGCCCCCCAAATTCATATGTTGAAAACCTAAGCTTTAATGTGATGGTATTGGGAGATGGCACCTTTGGGAGGTAATCAGTGTGGAACCTTTGTAATGGGATTAGTGCCCCTACAGGAAGAGAGGAGAAAGAGCTTGCTTTCTCTTTCTCTGTCATGTGACAACACAGTCATCTGTGAACCAGGAAGAAAGGCTTCACAAGAACCTGACCATATTGGCCCCCTGATCCTGACTTTCTGGCCTCAAGAACCATTAGGAATAATTTCTGTTGCTTATGCTACTCAGCTTATGGTATTTGTTACAGCAGCCTAACAAAACTAAGAGAGATACATAAGAGTAGGGCATGAGATGGAAAAAGATAAGGTCTTTATATAGTGGGTTTTCACATGACAATCTCTCAACATGATAGGAGAATAAATACCTGGTGTTCAACTAAGGATTAGTTATCAGGAAATGATAAACCAAAATCTAAAAATGTGCTTATCTCTGGGGATAAGAAGGGCATAGATAAAAATGGAGCACGATAGTAGGGACAGCATCATCTTAGTATGACTAGTTCATGTTAGGTAGTCAGTCTTTGGGGATTCATTTTATTATTCTGCTTCATAATTGACATAGGAGCTACATACACTCCCTTAAAAGTTTCAAATGTTACACAGAATTCTAAAAAGACATAGACAGTAAGTGATTAAATATTATTTTTTAATTACTTTGTGTATGTGAAATATATGAGGAATTTTATGTTTGGAGGGAAAAAAAAAACAAATTTCGACCTCAAGGTTTTCCTTGAAGAACCTTCCCTGCAACAACATGTTTACAGAAGATTAACAAGTTGGGATGCCTGGGTGGCTCAGTTGGTGAAGTGACTGACTCTTGATTACAGCTCAGGTCATGATCTCACAGTTCAGGGGTTTGAGCCCTACACCAGGCTCTGTGCTGACAGTGCAAGGGGCCTGCTTGGAATTCTCGTTCTCTGCCTCTCCCTCTGTCCCATCCCCTGCCCACATATGCACTTGCTCACACACTTTCTCTAAATAAATAAATAAACTTAAAAAATTAATATGGGTGACATTACTATTTGGTGGCAAAATCAATGACACCAGCACACTCTTTTTCCTTTCAAAAGCTTATATCTGAAACTGAGTTTTTTAAGTACTCTCCATCATGCACACTCCTGTCACTAAGTTTTACTCAGATTTTTATTCCCTTGCTCATTGCCAGGGACATAATTATACTTTTTTCCCCCACTTTAACACTCAGTAACATAATAAAGAATTACTTAAGAATCAAGTTAACTTTATGAATGTGAAACTTTTTCTTCTTCTTTTTTTTTTTGCCACAACATGTTACAGATCGCTTTTGGTTTAAATGTAAAACTTGGCACACACAAGCAAAGAAAGAACAAAGAAGCATGTTGTTGGAATCAGTTGTGTATTGGCCTCTGAGGATGGACTTGAAGGTATAAGCTTATAGAAATTCTTTCTAAGTGGAAGTTATGTGCATCCCCTCCTGCTGTTTTATCCCTGGTACTTGCTTATCCACTGGAATCCTTATGGGACTCTATTCACAGAAATTCAGTTGGGCTATTCAATTCCAACCATGACACTTTCATATTTGAAATGTTGAATTTTTTTTCACCACAATAAGCTACTTAGATCAAAATGTATAAAATGAAAGAGAATTTTAAAGTTTTTAAATGACTATTGTAATAGAAATCTTGAACCACATTTAAACTATGACAACTTGGTCAAATTTACATGCTCTTCCTCATCTCAGTGGCTTGCTTCTGCTTACAGTGTCTCTGAAAAACAGAAAGGTACCAAATAAACAGATGTGAGAAAGTTTGAGTTTGGCCAAAATAGAGACATATCAGCAGAGAAATGGGCAAGATTCCCAGCATTCTTCACAGACCCCTCAGTTCTGTTTTCTTCATAGTATACAAAGTTTCCATGCCCAGTTGATTCCCTTATGATTTAAACTTAATTAAGTATAACATAAGAAATGTTTCAATAGATTTGATAGCTTTTCTTTGGTGTCTATAAACTTCACAAGGTCAGAAACTATATCAGCTTTTCCTGATTCATCTTGTTATAACAAATAACCCCATAATTTCATTGGCTTAAAAAATGAAGGTTTATGTTTGTTCATATTATATGTCTGCTGTATGTCATCTGAGGCTCTGCTCCACATATATTCATTCTGGAATCCAGATTGAAGAAGCAGTCACTATTTGAGACATGTCATTTTTATGGCACAGAGAAAAGAATAATAGTGGAAAACTACCTTGGCCCTTAAAATCTATTTTGGCCATGGTATACATCACTTCTGCTTACATGTCATTGGTCATAGCCAATACCACAGCTAACCTTGATGTCATTCGAAAGGTATGTTTTCCTACTTGAATGTACACAGCAATTCATATGATAATGAGTAAGAATTATATTCCTCGAAGTGGGAGGACATCTAATAATTAGAAACAATTACACAATCTACCACAAGAACTTAGTCTGACATTCACTACTACATGCTTTGTGCCTGGGATAATTTTGTTTCTTTAGTAGTATTTTATTCATTCAATGGTTACTGAGATTTTCATTTATTAAATTACTACTATGTGGATGAAATTCGCTAGATGCTTGGGATACTGTAGTGAACAAACATCAATTCCTAGAACTCTTATTCTAATGATAGAAAAGACGCAATAAACAGAATAAGTTAAATATACTGCAGTTAGATGGCGTTAATTTCCAGGAGAACATTTAGACAGAGGCTGTAGTTTTAAATTGAGTGATCAAGAAGAACTTCAAGGGGAAGGTTATAGAAAGACTGAAAATGTAGGAGAACAATGTGGAGATCTGGCTGCCAGAGTATTACAGGGACAGAGACTATGAGGTAAAAAACTCCTGATAAAAATGTACCAAGTGAGTCTGAGAAACAGGAGAGAGCCTAGTATAGTTAGAGCAGAGGCAGAGGGGAAATGGTAGGAGATGAGATCAAAGAGATATCAGTGCATGAGAATGTGTAGGGAATGTGGGCCTTTTCATATCGAGATTTCCTATGAGTAGAAAATCATCAGAGGGCTTTGAGAAGCAGCATGATCTGATTTACACTGATTTACATTTTAATTATTTATTTTTGATTTTATTTTTTTTGGTTTGCTATTGACTTACATTTTAAAGGATCATTCTAGCTTCAGTGTTAAGAACAGATTGAGTCAGGGTTAGTCAGGAGAAGGAAGACTAGTTGTGAACATATAACAAACTAGGTGAGAGATGACAATGATTCAAACAATGGCAAAGCAGTGCTGCTCATAAGAAATGGTTGGGGGTACATGGGGGTTCAGTCAGTTGACCATTTGACTTTTGGTTCATGTTGTGATCTCATGCTTTCTGGGATCAAGCCCCACCTTGGGCTCAGCACTGACAGTGTGGAGCCTGTTTGGGATTCTCTCTCTACCTCTCTCTCACTCTCTCTCTCTCAAATTAAATAAGTAAAATTCATAAAAAAAGAAATGGTTGGGTTCTGTGCTGGAGGCCAGCTCTAGCAGGTCCAGGGGTCACTGAAGGATGGGCGGTATCGGCAAGGGAGGGATGAGAAAGGCCCAAGAGTCTTTCTGGTCACCAGGCAGGCATCTCTGCTCTGACTAGGGCTCAATTTTATTTTATAATTAAGTGTTTAGGGGATGGCACAGAAGTGGCATTTACCTTAGACAATGATTTCTGATGACAAATTTTTTTGATATGTTAAGTATTTCCCAGAATATAGATTTGTAGAAGACTCCTGCATAACCTTTATCAATAGTGATTGAGGTAGGTGATTTAGATGCTTATCCTATGGGGAAGGAAGGTATCTTTAGCACATAAGACAATGTTTTTAGCATAAAAAGGGTGAAGTTAGTTCTTTGTGAGCAGGGGTCAATAGCTTGTTTGTTTAAGGAGAAGTATTAAGAAAAACAGGTCTTTCAGGAAACACAATGTTTGATCCCATAATCACAAAAGAAGAAGTTCCTACAATAGGTTCCTTCACGGGGTGCAATCAGCATATTCAAGGTCAGAATAAGTCACTCCGAATACTGATCACAAATGCCTTGGGGTTCGGTGCTCCAAGCAGAACAATTGGGTGGGGGTGGATATCTGTCCTTAACTCTAAATTAGGCTCTTTGTCTCAGGGCCAGCCTCAATTGGAACTCTTGTGTTCTTAACCCCCTTTATTATCTAAGTCTTGTATCTGCAAGGCCCATAGGAAGAGCCTTTTGACAATCATTCACAGTGTATTCATCTAAAATCTCTTTTGAAAAGGCAGGAATATGCTTTTCCTTATGAGGAATCTGTGTGGGGAATATTGCTCTGATCTGGAGTATTGTGAGGCCTGGTCAATAACAGCAGGCTCATTTCCAACATGAGCCAGTAGTAGCAGAAGGAGATACCAGTTTTCATTTATCTCATGGCAGGAGCTGTGCAAACGCTGCCATTTCCTCACTGTGACTGTCATCCAGCAAGGCTGGTGCAGCTCCCAGAAGTTCTGGGTATATTTTAATGGTAAAACCTGTCAAATTTGCTTCTTGATTAGATGTGGGATACGATCTTGCATGAGTCAATAAAGAACTGATGAGATAGATTCACTATTCCAATAAATAAAATTTGTTCTCACATTCCTTTATCCATGCATTTTGAATACAGTGATATGTCTTTAAATATTCCTATGCTGAATCTGTGCTTGGCCATGACTTGCTTGTGTCAATGTAACAATGATATGTAAGACTTTAAAAGTGCTTGCAGATTGGGACTAACCCTGTTGCTCACCTGGAACCCTGAGCCTCCATGCAAATAGGCCCAAAAGCAGTCCAGATGATTAAACTCACATAGCCCAACCAACCTTGTTGTCTCTTATAATAACCAGTCAATCCCTCAACACAGAACCAATCTAACTAATTGGTAGTTAACCTCAAAATACATGCATGAGCCCAGCTGACAGCAGTAGAATAATTACCCAGCTGATTCTAGCCCAAAATGCCAATCCATGTACATGTTCCTAAAATAATTGATTTCTGGTTTTAGCTACTAAAATGGAGCAGGGTGGGGGTTTACACATCAAAAGCTGTCTGATTCAATGAAATTACTATTAACTTTGATGGGGATGGTTTTGTGAGGTTCAATTATAAAGATGAAGACTAGAAGCTTATTTCTGGGACACATTAAATATGAGATGTCTATTATGCATTGAAGTAGAAGAAGTGAACAAGAGAAATATAGTATAGTAAGCAGGCAGTCTTAAGGACTCTATAGGTTTAATGACCAGTTACTATGTTTGCGTGTTTTTCTCCACAAGAATGCATAAAGAAGAGAAGGAGGCAGAGAGATGGACTTATTAGATATCTGTTAGATTTTGAGATGTTAAATGTTGGCAGTTCAAAGTAAATAAAAATTTATTAAAACAAACAAAAAATCTTCAGAGTCTTTCCACGCATCCCCTACATTTCAAATGTCTTAGTCAAGTACTAAATAGGACCCACAGATCCATGCTTGGTGCTGTGATATATACAAAATAAATAGAATTATGAGATAATTTCCATTTATTTGGAAAAAGAGATTAATATGCATGAAACCAAGTCAAACGGATTAAATGAAAAACTGTATGATACTAACTATAGGAGTAGGAGAAATAACAGAAGATAGTAAAAACCATGAACTATTGTAGCTGGGGAAATTTCTGGCAAATGGTAAGTAGGAGTTTTGTTGTGGAACAGGGAAGAAGTAGGAAAGAGAATTTACAGTCAAAGAAGTTATAATGATAGAATGAAATTAGCAGCTGGAGCAAGAGATGGATGAATCAGTAAAGTTGATTATTAGGCAGACTTTGGTAAGTCACCAATCACAGACTGTCAAGGGCAATGATATCATGATAAATATAAATTGGGGAGGCTGTTTATCTATAACATGTGCTGTTTTCCATGGTGCAAATTCTGCCAGCATTGCCAATTTCAAAATACCAGTATGGTTTAACCAACTTGTAAAATTCCTAAAATTAAATAATCATGTCTGGTAGGCCAGTATATGCCATGTCCAGCACATCACTCCTAGACATTCCTATAGCTAAAATATAAGTATCTTTGTCACTTTGGGGAAACTGTATCTTGAGATAGTAAGCCCTCTGGATCACCTGGAAAATGACTAGATTTTATTCAATTCAGGAGCATTTCTAAAAAGCTAAAACAACTTAAGTACTCAATTAAATGTGATTGATGATCTTTTCCTTATTGTTATGAGGCAGAACTCATAACATTTATTTCTATCCTCTGGAATACAGCAAGCCTTTGAGCTCTCCTTCTGATTGGGTTCTTTATCTCTGGAAAAGCATCTAATGTGCCTCATGGTTCGATAGAGACAACCAAGTGTTCCATCCCTAATGTTATGAAGTTCATACAGAGTGAAAGAAACAGACTTTGGAGTCATACTGGGCTTTTCTTATGAGTTCCACCATTTATCATCTCCGTAACCTTATAAAAGTAAACTCACTTCTTCTACTCACAACACTTCTGACACCAAATATATACATTTTTTCACACTGAACAGTTTTCCAGTTCTCAGCAGATACTGACTGGGTGTCCTATAACTTAACTCAATACTGATACTATCTTCCCAGATTTAGCATAGAACTCACAAGTTAAGGGCTCAGTCTCCAAAGGCTGCTTCCCTGTAAATGCCAATTGCAAGTAGTGCATCCTCAATTTATTCACAACTTCTATCCAGCCAACTACATTATCAGAAATTCCCATGAGCCTCTCCTAAGTTTGGATAATTTGCTAAAACATCTCATAGAACTCAGGGAAAACAGTGTATTTACTATTATGACTTTATTACAAAAGATATTTTTAAGTTTATTTATTTTGAGAGAGAGAGAGCTCACATGCACACGTGAGCACAGGTAGGGCAGAGAAATAGGGGGAGAAAGAATCCCAAGCAGGCTCCACATTGTTAGTGCAGAGCTCGATGCAGGGCTCAGTCCCATGAACCGTGAGATCATGACCTAAGCCCAAATCAAGAGTCAGACATTGGGTGCCTGGGTGGCTCAGTTGGTTGAGCATCTGAGTTTGGCTCAGGTCATGGTCTCATGGTATGTGGGTTCAAGCCCCATGTAAGGCTCTGTGCTGACAGCTCAGAGCCTGACGCCTGCTTTGGATTCTTTGTGTCCCCCTCTCTCTGCTCCTCTCCCATTCACATTCTGTCTCTCTCTCTCAAAAATAAATAAACATACATTTAAAAAAAGAAAAGAGTCAGATACTTAACTGACTGAGCTACCCAGGTGCCCTGTTACAAAGGATATTTTCAAGGAAAGAAATAAATAGATCAAGAGTTATATAGGGTAAAGTTTGAAAGGGTCCTGAGTATAAGGGCTTCTTAGGTGTTTTTCTGTCACCCTCCCAGAATATGGATGTGTTCATCATCTCAAAATCTCTCTGAACCCCTTTGAGTGGAGCTTTTAAGGAGGCTTTATTATATAGGCATGATTAATTATGGGCCATTGGTTATTAACTCCCTCTACTCCCTTTCTGGAGGTCAAGGGATAGACCAAAATTTCCAATCTTCTAATCACAAAAGTCACCTCATTTACATAAACTCAAATACGGTGAAAGAGCTCTTAAATGAGTAACAAGACACTCATTTAAACGTTATAGCTCCAAAGCAGTTTTAGGAACCAGGAACAAACACCATATATACCAAAAGATGTTTCTATTGTTCTTAACACTTGGGAAATTACAAGGGTTTTAGAAGCTCTGGCCAGGAGCTGGGGATGAAGACCAAAATAATTATTTCTTATTGTATCACAATACCACATCTTGGAACACTAACTTAATCTCTCTGCGTTTTCTGTACAAGAAGACAGTAATAATGCTTTCCTCACCTTACCTCATAAGGTAGCTTAAGGTGTCTTATGATTGTCAGCTGGCATTTAGTTGTTCTTATTGTTTATATAAATTTTAATAAAATCAGTGATGTCTCTTTACAATTCTGTTCCTAGGTGACCTCAGATGAGTTAACTAATATCTAAGATTTAATTTATATTTAAATATTTATGAGACATTTGATATAAATAGTTTTTCAAGCTTCTTACATTCTATGATTTCATGAGGATATAACTCAGATTTCTTGGTCTTTTGTTGTTCTATCACATTATTTATTCTTTGCTTAAAACCAGCATTCATATTCAAAAGACTTAGTATTTTTTTTATTTGAGGTTAGTGGACTTGTATTTTCTACCCACAAATAAGCCCTTCAAATGAAAGTGTCCAGTGAGGTAGCCACTAGCCAGCCATGGCTATTTAAGTTTACATTAATAAGATTAAATCAAATAAAAAAATTCAGATCCTTAATGCCACGAGCCTCACTTCTGTTGCTCAAAAGTCACATCTGAGGATATAGAGGATTTACATAATTGCAAAAGTTCTATTTGACAGTACTTCTCAAACTATTCATGAGATACCACAACTCTTTTAATTATAGCACATAGAGTCAGAAGTCTGATCTGAGGGACTGGAAAATGGGACTTTTGACCAGGCCTCGGTCTCTTATCATTTATTTCTTTTCTACAGAATATCTATGTTCTCAACTTACAATGAGGGAAAATTCCATCTTTCTTTCCCTACTGTCTCTAACTAGGCTTGGATATCCATAACAATAAAATAGCCATCATCATGGCTATTTGGAAGAACCTATGACATAAGTGACTTTAAGTGCTTCATGCATTCATCATTTGCAGAAGAGGAAACCATGAATTACTCTTGTCACACTATTTCTGGTGGAATAGCCACAGATATAAGGAAAACGAACTGAATGTACAGTTCTTTACTTGTACCCTATGTGCCACATCACCTCACATTCTTAGGATATACCAACTTTTCTAGGTAAAACTTTCCCATGGATCATAGCACCTCCTCATTTCACCATGATGGATAGTTTGCAAATAAAGGTCAGAAAGAAAATCCTGATTTATACTTATGTGAGATAACAGGAGAAATATATATTGGTGTCTACCCCCAGTTCCTGGCACAGAGCTCCTAAAAGCCTTATAATTTCCTAAGTGATAGGAACACTGAGTATCACTTGTTCTAATATGTGTCTTTGATCCCATCCTTTGTATTGGGCTCCTAAAATCCTTGTGCATGTCTAAGCGATAAGAGCACTAGAAGAACTTTTTTTTTTTTTTAATTAAGGCAATGCTAGGTAGGTTTCTGGTCCAGGAAAACCAAGCCATGATTAGAAGATTTAATTACTAGCCCCCTAGCCCATTCTTCAAAGAGGAGACAAAGCTTGGGAATGCAGCTAATAATTGATCACCCCTATATAAATAAGCTTTCATAAAATCCCAATAGTATGAGGTTCAGAAAGCTTCCAAGTTGGTGAAAACATGGATGTGGTGGGAGAATGACAGGCCCCAAGAAGAGGTGGAGACCCCACTCCCTTTTCCTTACACTTTGTCCTATGCATCTCTTCCATCTGGAAGTTTATCTGTATTTTTTATCATGTCCTTTAATAAATGGATAAATGTAAGTATTTCCTTAAGTTCTGTGAACTGCTTTAGTAAATTAATTGAACCCAAGGAGACAGTCATTGAAACCTCCAATCTATAGCCAGTTGGTCATAAGCACAGGTGATAATTGAAGTGGCAGGGGAAGGGGACAATCTTATGGGGCTTGTCCTTAACTTGTACTCCCTGCTGGCATTACAGAAAATAGCTTGTTGGTGTGGGCAAAAAACTCCACACATCTGGTAACCAGAAATATCAGAAGTGAAGTGTTTCATGCAACAGTAAAGAAGACACACAGGAAAGAGAGATATTGTAAGGAAGAGCTGGATTCTTCCCTACACAGGCTTTGGAAAACTAAGTTTTTCATTTACAACTTGTAATAGACCATGAATGTTAGTGTAATGAATAAATGCTAATGACTGCTGTTAATAAAATATACTTTACTTCTTTAATAAAATCAGAGTCTTTTCCTTTCTGTTTCCTAATCTAAAACTTATTATCTATCATCTATTATATATTAGAATGGATCTTAAGAATGTGGCGATATTTTTCACACCAAGGAATTTATATTTTTGGTATATGTTCATTTTATTGGTAATGGAAACACATAAGAATATATATTTCTTGAAAAATAATTCTCACAAGAATTTCTGTTTGTATAATGTTTGAAGTCATTCACTGGAAAAATTACACGAAGACACCCCTTTAATTTCAAACCGTAATATATACTAGAATCATAGGCAAATCTACACTCCACTTAGTAAGATTTATTTTCTTCTGCAGAACAATGCAGGTAGAGTCAGGAAATAAAAATATTTATGTTGCATAAAGATTAACATTTAGTTAAAATGGAAACAACCTCTTACAAAAGATAATAATATGATTTGGTTGTGTTTGTTCTTGCTTCCTTAGAGTACTATTCTTCAAAATGATGAGTATTTGGGTTCATTTTCTTCCTTATGGCCAGATATAGACTACTTTTCACTGTATCCACTTGGAGGAGAAGCAGTATCATGGTTTAGAGCGTCTATTGATCTGAGCCAGGCTGTCTAGGTTTGCCTATGTGACCTGGTAATTCATGCAACCTCTCTGTACTACCATTTCCTTATTTGTAAGATGAAAATAATAATAATCCCACCTCATAACGGTAACTAAGTTATAAATTAATTTATGATTAAAGGGTTTACAACTATGCCTAGAGTAGTAAGTCCTCCATGCTAGCAATTAATCATTTAGATATGCTTATTTTTTAAATATAAAATATTGGGGCGCCTGACTGGCTCAGTTGGTTTAGCATCTGACTTCAGCTCAGGTCATGATCTCACGGTTCATGGGTTCAAACCCTGCGATGGGCTCTGTGCTGACAGCTAGCTCAGAGCCTTGAGCCTGCTTCAGATTCTGTGTCTCCCTCTCTCTCTCTGATCCTCCCCTGCTGATGCTGCCTCTCTCTCTCTCTCAGAAATAAATAAAACATTAAAAATTTAAAAAAATAAAATATTACCATATGAATATATAAATACATATATTTTTAATAGCGAGAAATAAGGTTCATGATTTGTAAACTAAATAATGCCTTATGTGATTTTTCTATTTTTGTTTCCTGTATATTTATACAGTACATAGTAAGCTATAAAATGTAAAAGGGCTCCAGAGAAATTGTTCTTCTTTATAAAGAGAGTAAAAGTTCTGCAAGTATGCTCTTATATTTTCTAAAAAATAAGCAAATTAAATTTATATTAGTCAAATAAAGGAATTTTCATAAATTTATTTTTGTTCTTTATTCAAATGTCTGGTGAAATTTTAAAGGGGTATGATTAGACTTCTCTTAATTCAGACCTAGTTGGGTAGTTATTTAGTAGAAAATGATAATCATATTTGGATGAAACCTGATATAGTAAACAATCTTAGCTAAAAGCTAATTTATTGGTAACTTTTGAATTTATGTTTTGGCTATAAAATATTTTAATAATATTTCTTAATTTCTTATAGGAGTTTTTAATTTAATTTTAAATTACTGATTGCATCAGTCAAGGTTTGGGCACAGATATGGACATTACATTACATATTTAAACAGAATTTTATATAGATTTGAGGGCTGAAAAGGCCAAAAGGAACATTGAGGGAACTTCATGGTAGTTAACAGTAGGAAGCAGCTGCCAGTAGGAAGCAGGATTATCAGAATCTAGAAGCGTAGGGGAGGAGCCAGAAGAAGCTGGCCCTCAGACCTCTGAGGAGGGAATGATGCTCTGCCTGGATGATGCTGACTCAAGAGTTCACAGGGTGCTGGGGAGCTCAGGAGATAGCATTGTCCAGCTTCTGTGGAAATTGGGAAAGGGCATGTTGAGACTCATGCTGAGTCTCAGAAAACCTGTTTGTTGCCCAAGTGAAATGCCATTGCTTGTGTATGCTAATAGGGACAGCAATAAATAGGAAGAGAAAGTCTTCTTTTCTTACTGTTTCCAAAGTCCTTCTCTCTCCAAGTCCCTCTAGTGACAGAGGAACTGATAAAGGAGAAAAGTAATTTTTCAGAAACCCAGCCCCAATGCACAAAGCTGAGAATAGTGGGATAAATAAACAAAGACTTCATAACTGAAGTATGCTTAAAAATGAGATTATTAGAAATCTAAATGTCTCCAATGTTAATGGCTGTCAATCCATCTCATGGATCGCTCTCTCTCTCTCTCTTTCTCTCCATCTCTGCTTAGAATAAAGTGAACAATTCCTCTCAGTTTCTCCAGAACTTTCCTAGTTTCAGCACTGAAAACCATGCATGTGGAGAAAACCCTTCATCCTAGGCGAATTAGAAAGGTTGTTCACCCTACTCTAGAAGCTAATATTTAAGTTTCTAAATACAAGTTCCAGAAGAAATTGCCAGATTGGAAGGAGAAAGGAAAATATTTTGCTGTAAACAAGTCTGTACATCTATAAGTCAGGCATACAACCTGCTCTGCTTTTTACTTTTTATTTATTTATTTATTTTTGGTTTGTTTGTTAGTTTATTATTTGCCAAGGAAAGAGTAAAGAAAATGGATGGTGTAGAAAGAAATGTAAGATATGTAAGAAGAAAAGCTTAAGTCTGATCTCACTTGAGTGAAGTTGTGCTAATTGTCCCTGTCTGACTGATAGCGGGAACTGATTTATCCATCCATTGAAGAGCCTTTCACAGACAGGTCACTCTGTGCTAAAAGTCAGAGAGCTTCATGGGACTGAATGTCACAAGTTTTGAATCAGATTTAAGATACTGGAATTACTAGTGCAGGCAAAAAGTATACCAGTTGCCACATTATCCATGGATATCTAGTTCCTTTCACAAAACTGAAAGATACTTGACAGCGCTTGTAGGTTCAGCCACCACGTCAACCTGAAGTATTAATGTTTTCTGTGTGAACTGAGTAGATGGAGTGCCCTGGCCCATCTGGGCCATGTTGGAAACATCATGGTGCTGCCATCCAGTTAGGATCTGAACTATTGTCTTCTCTAATGGACATGTTCACGCCATTTTAAGCAAATGGCAACAAAAATTAACACCACACTTTTCATTCATAGTCAAAGTATGTATTGTCTTTGATCTTATTTCTCTTCAGAATATTTTTAGTGAAGCTTAAGCCTCTTAAAGACCCGGTTTTTTTACTACATTCTCAGCCTCAATTCCAACTATTCTGCTCATCCTCTGCGATCTGGTAAAGTGAAACCTAGTTCAAATGCTGTGTCTATTGTAGGTGAAGGGTGAGCAAGAGTGATTATAGCAAAGAGACAAAAATAAGTGCATTTCTTCTCCGGTAACTGTCCACCTAGCCACCGCTGGTGAGGCAGCTGTGCTCTATGAAGTCATTCAAGGATCCAGGTTCCTTCCTTCATTTGCTCTGCCATTCATTAGATATTAGACTTTGCCACATAGCCCAACATAAGATGCAAATCATCTGATTTTTAGCAAGAGGAAAAAAGAGATGAAGTCTTTTGTTCAAGAGGAGAAACTGCACAAGTCACTGGTTTCTTTTTAATTTTTTAGTGCTTATTTAATTTTGAGAGCGAAAGAGACAGAGCATGAGCAAGGGAGGGACAGAGAGAGAGGGAGATGGAGAATCTGAAGCAGGTTCCAGGCTCTGAGCTGTCAGCACAGAGCCCGATGCGAGGCTAGAACTCACAAACTGTGAGATCATGACCGGAGTGAAGTTGGATGCTTAACCGACTGAGCCACCTAGGCACTCCCACGAATCAATGTTTCTAACCCTGCTCACTCATAGCTACAAGGGGGACTGGGACCTGTGACTTATTTGGGGGTACAAGCAGCCACTCATTTTATTGAACCTTCAAATTGCCTAAACAAACAGCAATTATTTTCTGTACCTTGAACATAACATTGCACTATCAATATATTATATATTTCAATGTCTACCTCTAATAAGAGACTACAAAATCCTCAAAACGAAGGTAGAGGTCTCTTCACTTATGTAGTGCCTAAACCTTGCACATGGTAGATGATCACTTTATGTTACCGAGATTATTTGAATAGATTGCATTGTTGTGACAGCTAATTAGGTACAGAGATTATAACAACTGCATTTTATAGATAGGGGGAGGGAGTGTTCTGAGGCTCTAGCAGCAGCATCAGATGTTGTCCAAAATCAAGTTCATGATGAAACTAGGATTAGAGCAAAGTTTTCTATTTCTGGTCAATTTTATTAAAGTAAAACAATGTTGTGGGTCTGCTCTGGCATGGAATCACTAATTTAAAAATTAAACACTAGTCATTTGAATGCTACTGTGTTGTGTGTGTGTTTGTGTGTGTCTGTGTTTTAATGTCAACATCTGAAGACATCCTTCTGCATCCCATGAGATAGTTATTTTTAAAAGAGAAAAACAGGGGTGGCTCAGTCAGTTAAACGTCTGACTTTGGATCGGGTCATGATATTACAGGTTTGCGAATTTGAACCCTGCATCAGGTTCTGTGCTGACAGCTCAGAGCCTGGAGTCTGCTTCAGATTCTGTGTATCCCTCTCTCTCTCTGCCCCACCCCCACCCCACTTGTGCTCTATCTCTCTCTCAAAGATAAATAAACATTAAATTTCTTTTTTTCAACAGAGAGAGAGAAAAAAAAACATGTTCATTGCCCAAAGCTAAAGAGTAGGATAAATGAAAAGGAGGGAGATACAAAGAGAAAATAGTTTGTAGTCGTAGATCTTTGAAAGTAAAACATTTTTTCATCTACTTCTTTCATTACCAAGCTAGCATCAACCCTTGAGCACCTCACAAAAGTAATGGCCTGGAAGAGAATTTGAATTAGACAGAGGACAATTTGTCCAGAGAGCTTTGAAACTTATTACTATGTTTTTTGATGCGATAATGTTATTTCTGCAATCAGTTGAACTAAATGAAAGTATGCATCTATTTGCACCACCATAAAAACTTATAGGCATTAATACTGATTAATCCTGTCATCAATTTGTGGTTTAGGGTTTGAAGGAAGGACCTCAAAAAGGTTGATTGTGACTATTTTATTAAAATATTATAAGGACACAGTTAATAATTACATACTTAGAATGAAATTGAAAAGGTTGGATCCAAAGTATGAGAAGTGCAGATATGGAACCTTCATAAATATTGGTCCATATAATTAATTTAATTTTATGTTTATATTTTATGTAATTTTTATATAATTTAAGTATCTTTGTAATTACATATTTACTAAAATATGGATGAAGTAAGGTGATTTTTTAAAGAATTTATTTATTTGGAGGGGAGGCAAGATGGCAAAGAAGTAGGGAGCTCGTACGTTTCGCTCAACCCCATCTCCCAAATGGAGAAGGCCTGAAGCCATAGGACACTGAACTGCAGGAGTTTGGGAGGAAAAGAAGAGAGTTTGCTAAGAAAACAACCTTATAGGTGCGTGAGTGTGAACTGCGGAAGATAAAAACGGGACAGGACTTGGAGACTCAGAAGGTGGGGAGGGGACCCCCTTTGAGGGGAGCTGGGAGTCAAGGGGAAAAGAAAGAGCAGCTGAAACTGCTCATAGAACTGTCACTGGAGAAGAGAAAAATCTCGGCTCAGGACAGAGAGTGATCCGGTTTCCAGCTGTGGTGCTGACTTTGGGCTGGGTGCCCCGGTCCCAGGTGGCACCAGGAAAAACTGCTCCACTCCTCTCCCGGCTTGATCCCCAGAAGGGAAAGGCCCACCTTGAAACTGCTCTGCTGCTCTCCGCTCTCCTGGCTCAATACCTGGCCTGGAAGGAGTCAGCCTGCAGGACTATATTTTGGGCGGTATCAATAAAGCCCAAGGACTAAGATCTGGAAATGAGGCCTGGCTTGGGACATAGAACACGGCCCACCTTGGCTATGCCCACAGCATAGGGAGATCAGACCCAAAAGAGTGATTTACAATGCTTGGTTCGAGTAAGGACTGGGGCGCCACCATTTTTCTCCCCACAACCACTAGGGCAGGACCTCAGGGAGCGGCCCACAGAACGCAGTGGAGGCGAGAGTTGCCTACGCCAAACCATGCCCATCCCCGCTAGAGAGTTGCTTTCTTTCTTTCTTTTTTCTTTTTTTTAAATCGGATTCTGGGGCAAGACCAACATGGATGCACTGCCGTGATTAATTCTAGATCAATTCTTTCTATTTAGATATATTTCCCTTATCTCATTCGTATCCCTCCCCTCTGCTGGACTGGGCGATCTGGTCATTGGTTTGCTTAAACAGTCACATTTAATCCATTCTCTAGATGTATATTCTACACCTCCACTGCTACCTTTCTATCTCTCTCTCTGGAATAATCAGACTATATAATTTCCCTGAGTAACATTATCTTCATTTCTTTCCCCTTTCCTCCTACCATATTGTCCTCTTTCTCTCTCTGAATTAAGCCACTTAGTCTCTCTGTCTGGTCATTGTCCAATTTTGCTTTCTCCCTGTCCCTGTCATTTCTCTCATTGTATATGCTCTTCCATCAGCACTGCATACACCCTGCTCTTTATTTGTAGCTGGGAATTCTAGTTTTATGCTTTTAGACTGTCCTTTGTCTTTTGGGGTTTAGTTGTTTTCCTTTCCTTTTCTTTTTTTTTAAATTTTTTCCTCTTTTTTTTTTCCTTCTTTTTTTCCTTGTTCTTTTTCCTTTTCAGTTTGCTTGTTTCTTGGATTTGTCTGTGTATTTGTGTGCCTTTGTTCCCTGTGTGTTTGTCTGTTTGTTTTCTTTTCTAGGGCTACCTCAAGAAATAAGCCAAAGTACACATGGTGGAGAGTCTCAAATACCACTACAAGTAGGGAAATAAAATAACCAAAGTCTCAAGAAGAGAGACCAAGAAACACCATTAAAAGAACACTTCTTGAACGGACAGACCCTGGACAGTCAATACAGCAGTACTCGCAGGTGCAGACCACATACAAAGCTTTTAAAACTAACAAGAGAGAGAAAGCTAACTAAAATGACAAAACGAAGGAGCTCTCCTCCAAAGAAATTCCAGGAATAAATGACAGCTAAAGAACTGCTCAAAACATATATAAGCAACATAACTGAACAAGGATTTAGAACAATAGTCATAAAATTAATCACCAGGCTTGAAAAAGGCATGGAAGACATCAGAGAAGTTATTGCTACAAAGACTATGGAACTTAAAAATAGTTGTGATGAATTTAAAAATACTATAAATGAGGTGCATAATAAAATGGAGGCATCCAATGCATGGATTGAAGAGGCAGAGAGGAGAATAGGTGAATTAGAAGACGCAATTATAGAAAAAGAGGAAGCCAAGAAAAAGAGAGATAAACTGATCCAGGAACATGAAAGAAGAGTTTGAGAGCTGAGTGATACAATCAAATGGAACAATATCCTTATCATAGGAATTCCAGAAGAGGAAGAGAGAGGGAAAGGCGCTAAAGGAGTACTTGAACAAATTATAGCTGAGAACTTCCCCAATCTAAGGAAGGAAATAGACATCGAAATCCAAGAGGCACAGTGAACTCCATTCAGATGTAACTTGAATCGATCTTCTGCACGACATACATAGTGAAACTGGCAAAATATAAAGAGAGAATTCTGAAAGCAGCTAGGGATAAAAGGACCTAACATACAGAGGGAGACCTATCAGAGTAGTTACAGAGTAGTTCTAGACCTATCTACTGAAACTTGGTAGGCCAGAAAAGAATGGCAGGAAATCTTCAATGTGTTGAACAGAAAAAAAAAATATGCAGCTAAGAATCCTCTATCCAGCAAGCCTGTCATTCAGAATAGAAGGAGAGATAAAAGTCTTCCCAAAGAAAGAAAAATTAAAAGAATTCATCACCACTGAACCAACCTTCCAAGAAATCTTAAGGGGGTCTTTACGAGGGATATGTTGCAAGGAACACAAGGAACCAGAGACACCACTACAAGTATGAATCCTACAAAGAACACAACAACTCTAAACCCATATTTTTTAATAATAACACTGAATAAAAATGGACTAAATGCTCCAATCAAAAGACACACGGTAGCAAAATGGATGAAAAAACAAAATCTATCTATTTTCTGTCTACAAAAGACTCATTTTAGACATGAGAACAGTTTCAGATTGAAAGTAAGGGGATGGAGAAATATATATCATGCTACTGGAAGTCAAAAGAAACCTGGAGTAGCTATACTTATATCAGACAAACTGGACTTTTTTTTTTTTAATGTGTTATTTATTTCTGAGAGTGAGAGAGACAGTGTGAGCAGAGGAGGTTCAGAAAGAGAGGGAGACACAGAATTTGAAGCAGGCACCAGGCCCTGAACTAGCTGTCAGCACAGAGTCCAATGCAGGGCTCGAACCCATGAACCATAAGATCATAACCAGAGCTGAAGTCAGACATTTAACTGACTGAGCCACCCAGGCACCCCAAGACAAACTAGACTTTAAGGTAAAGGCAATAACAAGGGATGAAGAAGGGCATTATATAAATATTACTGATGGATAGGGTCTATCCATCAGGAAGAGCTAACAATTATAAGTCTACGCACTGAATACGGGAGCACCCAAATACATAAAACAATCACAAACAGAAATAATCTTAAGGACAAGAATGTGCTAATAGCAGAGGACTTTAATACTCCAATTACAGCAATGGATAGATCAATTAGACAGAAAATCACTAAATAAGCAATGGACTTGAAGGACTCATTGGACCAGATGGATCTGACAGATATATTTAGAACTCTACATCCTGAGGGGCGCCTGGGTGGCTTAGTCGGTTAAGTGTCCAACTTTTGCTTAGGTCATGACCTCGCGTTCGTGGGTTCGAGCCCCGCGTCGGGCTCTGTGCTGACTGCCAGCTCAGAGCCTGGAGACTGTTTCAGAGTCTGTGATTCCCTCTCTCTCTGACCCTCCCCTACTCATGCTGTCTCTCTCTCTCTCTCTCTCTCTCCTAGAAATAAATTTTTAAAAAAACATTTAAAAAAAAACAAACCTCTACATCCTGAGGTTATGGAATTCATTTTCCTCTGAAGTGCACATGGCACATTCTCCAAGATAGATCACATACTGGGACATAAAGCATCCCTCAATAAATATAAAAGAATTGAGATCATACCATGCACACTTTCAGATCACAATGCTATGAAACTTGAAATCAACCACAGGAAGAAGCCTAGAAAACCTCCAAAAACATGGAGGTTGAAGAACACCCTACTAAGGAACGAATGGGCCAATTAGGCAATTAGAGAAGAAATTTAAAAACATATTTCATTTGTGTTCTCTGTCACACAAATCAGTTTGAATATTATATCAGGAAAGAAAAGAAGTGTGCCTTTCATCGATACCCCAATAACCAAAGAAATCCTGTCAATTTTACCTCTGAGATGTTTTCAAGGTGACTTTTCTTTTCCCATACCACATTTATCACATCTGCAATTTTACATTTATTAGTATAATATATGTTTATCTACAAACTCTTACAGTTTAAACTTTTATCCAAACTCTACGTTGAGTAACCTTCACATCCCCATCATATAACACAATGAATAAATATTTGATGAATGAATTAATTAATTAATGGGTTCTCTCCATGTAACTATTATTATTCCAAGCCCTTATTATCATCTCCCCTCTGTCCAAATAGAGTCGTTTCTTCTCCTCCAGACTCTTCCTATGGTCTCTAAATTTATCTTCCTAAAATAATAATCTGATTACGTACCAACCTACAAGAGCTTCGAAGAACAGTACCAAGCAAAAAATGATTTCAATAATAAATTAAATGATCCTCTTTTGCTGGACAATTATCAAAGGTTAATGTATCAAGAAACATTGTCTTTTATACTCATAGCTTTAAAATTCCCAGGATGGTTTTGTAGTACCTAGAGAAAAATGATATGATAAAAGGCCATTTTAAAAATAAAGTATGATGATCTCTTCTATCTGTTGTAGTCAATAACTAACTGCAAGGTCACTTAGACATTTATGTTTAAGATGGAAAGTTTTCAGTTTCTAAGTGATTAGCTCCAGGAAGCTTCCCATATCCCTGCCAGATAATAAATTCATCCATCCTTCCATCCATCAGTCCATCCATCCATCCATCCACTAATTTCTGTTCCCATTAGACCTGGCACTAAGTTTAAGTGGAAGGGTTAAGACCCACTTCCTTTCTGAACTCACAATCAAATGAAAAAGAAATATAACAGGAGAAGGGCAAGATGGCGGAGAAGTAGGGCTCTCTGTACACTGCACTTGCCCCCATATCTCACACGAAAAAGATCTGAAGCCATAGGAAACTTTACAGAACCCAAGAGATTGGGAGAAAAAGGATGCAGAATCCACTGAGAAAGCCTTCTAACATGAGTGTGAACTTGGGAAGATAAAATCAGGCCGGGATCTGAGACTCAAAGGGACAGGGCGATCTCCCTCTGCGGGGAGTGAGAGGGGAAAGAGAGTCCAAAACTACTCAAGACACAGTCCCTGTCACTGGGGAACAGAAAAACCTCCGCTCGGGGCACAGAAGGACCGTGCGCGCCAAATCCGTGCTCTCCAGGTCCCTGCGCGCCAGGTCCCCGTGCGCCAACTCGTCCTGGAAGGGCCACCCGCCGACCTCTGTTTGTGCTCCTGGCTGGCTGGACCCCTGGAGGAGCTGTGCGCATACCGGGCCTCCGTCCTCCTGGTTTGGCTGGACACTTAGAGGTAAGGCGAAGGGCTTAAAACTGGGAGATTTGCCTGCGAGTTCGTGTTTCGGGTGACAAGACACTGAGGGACCTGGTTTCCTGCTCTCCAGAGGGCCCCGCATGCCCCCCAGGCAAACTCCCATCTTTGCTTGCCAACCCGACCTGGAGGAGAAGGGAGCAGCAATTCTGGCTCCATCCCCAGGGCTAGACAATAGGCTTGGAATTGACCTGAGGGGATTGCCTGCAAGGTTGTCTCTAGGCAATTTCGGCGGGGCGTGCAGACTGGGATTTGGAAACTAGGCCTGGCTTGGGTTAAAGAGCACGACCCACTGTGGCTGCGCCCCGGCACGGGGAGTTTACACACCCAAAAAAGGAAGGTGCAGCACTTGGTTCAAGAAGGGACTGGAACACCACCACTCTCCTCCCCACAACCGCCAAGGCAGAACTCCCACCCACGCATCGGATCACACCACGTCTATCCCTGCTAGAGAGCTGCTCTCCTCCTTTTTTTTTTTTTTTTTCCCCTGGAAAACTGACCTGATTAACTCTGGTCACCAGCGCTTAAACAGTCACATTTAGCCCATTCTGTAGATGTAAATTCTACACCTACCTACCTTATCATGTCTTTCTCTCAGGAATAATTAGACTATATAGTTTCTCTGGATAACACCAGTATCCTTCTCTCACCCATCCAACCATATTCCACCCTTTAGCTATTCGAAAAAAGTTTCTTAACCCTTCTGCCTGTTCATTCTATTTCCAATTTTGCCTCATCCCCACCCTGTCTTCTCTCTCTTTCTCTATGCTCTTCAACCAGCATGGCATACACCCGGCTATTTAATTGTAGCTGGAAAATCAGATTATATGCTTTAAACCGTTCTTTGTCCATGGGTTTTCTTCTTTTTTCCTTTTCTTTTCTTCTTTTTGACCTTTTTATGTATTTTTTAATTTTCTATTATTCGCCTTTCCTCCTCCGTCTTTTCTCTTAACTTTTTCGTTTTCCCTCTCAGTTTGCAGGTTAGTTGGATTTGTCTGTGTGTTTGTGTGCCTCTGCTCCCTGTGTGTTTGTCTGTCTGTTTTTTCTCCAGGGCTACCTCAAGAAATAAGCCAAAGCAGGGNCATCAAAGAAACTATGGTTACAAACAACATGGAGAATAAAAATAGACATGATAAATTTTAAAATGCGATGAGATACATTATAAAGTGGAGGTGTCCAATGCACGGATTGAAGAGGCAGAAAGGAGAATAAGTGATTTAGAAGACACCATTATAGAAAAACAAGAAGCTGACAAAAAAAGAGACAAACTGATCCAGGAACAGGAAAGAAGAATTCGAGAGCTCAGCGATACGGTCAAACGCAACAATATCCGTATCATAAGAATCCCAGAAGAGGAAGAGAGAGGGAAAGGTGCTGAAGGAGTCCTGGAACAAATTATAACAGAGAACTTTCCCGACCTGGGGAAGGAAGTAAACGTTGAAATACAAGAGGCACAGAGGACTCCCCTCAGATGTAATTTAAATCGATCTTCTGCATGGCGTATCATAAGAAAAATGGCAAAATATAAGGACAAAGAGAGAATTTTGAAAACAGCTATGGAGTAAAGGGCCCTAACATACAAAGGGAAACCTATCAGAGTGGTGACAGAGCTATCTACTGAAACTTGGCNAGTTAATACCTATACTTCTCAAGCTATTCCAAAAAATAGAAATCGAAGGAAAATGTCCGGACTCATTCTACGAAGCCAGCATCACTTTGATTCCCAAGCCAGACAGAGACCCATCAAAAAAGAGAACTACTGACCAATATCCCTGATGAATATGGATGCAAAAATCCTTAACAAGATACTTGCATAATCAAATGCTATAGCACATAAAAAGAATTATCCACCATGATCAAGTAGGATTCATTCCTGGATTACAGGGCTGGTTCAATATTCACAAATCAATCAATGTGATACATCACATCAACAAAAGAAAAGATAAAAACCATATGATCCTGTTGATAGAGGCAGAAAAAGCATTTGACAAAATACAGCATCCCTTCTAAATAAAGACCGTCGAGAACGTCGGGATAGAAGGAACTTACTTAAACATTATAAAAGCCATTTATGAGAAGCCCTCAGCTAACATCATCCTCAATGGGGAAAAACTGAGAGCTTTCCCCCTGAAATCAGGAACATGACAGGGATGTCCAGTCTCACCACTCTTATTTAACATAGTGCTGAAAGTCCTAGCATCAGCAATCAGACAACAAAAGAAAATAAAAGGCATCAGAATTGGCAAAGAAGAAGTCAAACTTTCACTCTTCGCAGATGACATGATACTCTACATCGAAAACCCGACAGACTCCACCAGAAGCCTACTAGAACTGATCCAAGAATTCAGCCAAGTTGCAGGGTACAAAATCAATGTACAGAAATCGGTTGCATTTTTATACACCAACAATGAAGCAACAGAAAGAGAAATCAAGAAACTGATCCCATTCACAGTTGCACAAAAAACCATAAAATACCTAGGAATAAACCTATCCAAAGATACAGGAGTTCTGTATGATGAAAACTATAGAAAACTTATGAAGGAAATTGAAGAAGACACAAGGAATGGAAAAACATTCCATGCTCATGGCTCAGAAGAATAAATAGTGTTAAAATGTCATTACTATCCAAAGCAATCTACACATTCAATGCAATCCCAATCAAAATAGCATGAGCATTCCTCTCAAAGCTAGAACAAACTATCTTAAAATTTGTATGGAACCACTAAAGACCCGGAATAGCCAAAGTAATATTGAAGAAGAAAACCAAAAGAGAGGTATCAGAATCCTAGACTTTAGACTTACTACAAAGCTATAATCATCAAGACAGTATGGTATAGGCACAAAAACAGACACATAGACCAATGGAATAGAATAGAGAACTCAGAATGGGACCCACAAATGTATGGCCAACTAATNATGGCAAAGGAAACAATCAATAAAACTAATACACAACCAATAGAATAGGAGAAGATAGTTGCAAATGACATATCAGATAAAGGGCTAGTATCTAAAATCTATGAGTAAGTCACCAAACTCCACACCTGAAAAACAAATAATCCAGTGAAGAAATGGGCAGAAGACATGAACAGACACTTCTCCAAAGAGGACATCCAGATGGCCAACAGACACATGAAACGATGCTCAGTGACCCTCATCATCAGGGAATTACAAATCAAAATTACACTGAGATACCACCTCATGCCAGTCAGAGTGGCTAAAATGAGCAAATCAGAGAACTCGAGATGCTGGCGAGGATGTGGAGAAACGGGCACCCTCCTACACTGTTGGTGGGAATGTAAACTGGTGCAGCCCCTCTGGAAAACAGTGTGGAGTTTCCTCAAAAAATTAACAGTAGAACTCCCCTATGACCCAGCAATAGCACTGCTAGGAATTTATCCAAGGGATACAGGAGTGCTGATGCATAGGGGCACATGTACCCCAATGTTCACAGCAGCATTTTCAACAATAGCCAAATCATGGAAAGAGCCTAAGTGTCCATCAACTGATGAACGGATCAAGCAGAATTGGTTTATCTATATAATGGAATACTACATGGCAATGACAAAGAATGAAATCTGGCCATTTGTAGCAACGTGGATGGACCTTGAGGGTGTTATGCTGAGTGAAATGTCATGCAGAGAAGGACAGATACCATATGTTTGCACGTATAGGTGGATTAGGGGGAACTTAATGGAGGACCATGGGGGAAAAGAAGGGGAAAAATAGTTGGGGAGACGGAGGGAAGCAAACCTTGAGGGACTCTTGAATGCTGAGAGCAAACTGAGGGCTGATGGGGGTGGGGGCAAGGGGAAGGGTGGTGATGGGCATGGAGGTGGGCACTTGTTGGGATGAGCACTGGATGTTATATGAATACCAACTTGATAATAAACTATTTAAGAAAAAATATTATTTATTTGTAAAGAGATAGAGAGGGACCATGTGCACCCATGCCACCAAGGGAGGAATATAGAGAGGAGAGAGAATCCCAAGCAGCCTAACACTGTCAGTCCAGAGCCCAAATTAGGGCTTGAACTCACGAACCATGAGATGATGAGCTGAGTTGAAATCAAGAGTCAGACTCTTAACCAAATGAGCCACCCAGGCACTCCATGAGGTAAGGTAAATTTAATTAATATTCAGGATAGATGCAGTTGTTCTTTTTTATTTTGGGAAGAAAATCTATAAAAAAAAAATACACATACCAACACCAGGTTTCTACTAAGTAAAAAAAGTTTTATTAAAACGTACTTTAACTGGGCACTTAGCTGGCTCAATCTGTAGAGTATACAACACTTGATCTCATGGTCATTAGTTTAAGACCCACACTGGATGCACAGCTTACTCAAAAAAAAAAAAAATACTTGAACCTATTAACATTTTACTAAAAGTGAATGTAAATTAAGAATTAATTGTTCTGGGTTTCCATGAAAGCATTTATTTTTCTCAAACATAGAGAATTGTGGTCATAGAAAATATTTTATACGGTTTCTAGATTTTTATTTACCTTTTTCTATATGACTAATTTGTTTTGTCTTTTTCTAATGAGTTTTTGATAAGTTATTCAAATGCAACTTTTTGAGATATATTATGAAAGTGGAACTAACAATATGAAAGTTCTTAATATTCAGAAGCTGAAAGATCAATTATATAAACACTATTCAAGAAATTAATTTATTCACATTTTTATTCTCAAAAAATGTAAGATAGATCTTGAAACTACTTTAAATATTTTTTAATCGGTCATCTTAAACCACAATAATTATGCATAACAAATGGCCACAAAGCTCCTGTAGAATACTACGATATGTGTATTTCTCAGTCATCTGCAGTCGTTGGTTAGGCAGTGCTGTTGACCTCAGGTGGCTCTTCATGCTTTCCCACGTTAAGTAGCTCTTGAAATCTGGTAACTAAGGTGAGTCAGATCTTCTCTACATGTCTCATCCTGCAGCAGGCCAACCTGGCCATATTCTCATGGTGGTGGTGGTAGAAACACAACAGAGTCAACAAATACACACACACAGCCCTTGAGATATAGAGTGGGAATCCACTACACAACATTGATGTTCATAGCATTCTGTCAATCAAATTAGCTCCTAGATCAGGTCAACTCATTGTGTGGAAAAAGCTATGCCAAACTCATGTGACAAAGGGTAGAAATATAGAGAGGTAGAGGATTATGACTAGTTTTAGAATCTCTGATATGTACATATTTTTTGTAATAAGTTTTTTAATGTTTATTAACCAACCAAACCATCTATATGCAGGAATTATGCTATAACAACTAACAAATATATTTATCTGTTTTGTATTTCTGAACTACTACACAATACATACTGTTTCCTAACTGAAAAAAAAATTCTATTTTGATCACTTTGACCACATTTTATCAGTACTGGGACAGTGAGTTGAACATCAACAAATTAAACATCAATAGCCCATATATCCTGTACAGTTCTTATCATTTTAAACAATGTAGAAGTGTTGTTCAGTAACATAGTAAGGATCTTATTATTTAGACAACCACCATTCCCATGAGAAGTAGAGTCACAAACTGGATGATAATATGCATTTGCCTCTATGGGAACTCATAAAAATTATAACAGGAATATGAAGTGGAAGTAGATATTAAAATCTACTTCTCTTCATAGAGTTCCACAGAATATAATTATATGCCCTTTAAAAATATGTAGAAAATAAGATTTCCCTTAATCTCAAATCTAGAAAGAAATATAATTCTACCACATAGACAAAAAAATGAAGTTATGATATTAATATATCAGTTGATTGATATTATTTCCTATTCAGGATCTCATATTAGTTTAATAGAGACTCATGTCCTCAGAATGAAGCCTGTATTAATTCACAAATCTTGAATTGGACTGTTTCTGCCCTAAACTTATTTCTTAAATATCCTTAAAACCATGGCTTCTTCTCAAATGCATTGCTCAATAAATGATTTAATTATTCCAAGTAATCATTGGCCTTTAATAGAGTTAATTTTAGACTTTGTTTATAAAATGCCAATCATTCAAATGAAAAGTTGAAAGAAAAATGATATTTTCTATTTGGAATTTACATCACTGTTTTAATAGTGAATTTTTAAAATAATAGTCAGTTTGATTTGTTGAAACTCCATGGGGCACAAAATTTGTCTTAATCGCTGTTGGATTGCGAGAACCTGGAATACAGCCTGATACATAGTATGGTATCAATAAATATTTTTTAAGTAAAATATTTGTCAACTGAACAAATGATATTATTTAATTGAATAAAAATGTTCCTTGATGACTTGGGACTAATCAACACAGGATTTTTCATAATCCACATAACTAGAGAATAATAAATTCATGTTCAAAGAGCTATCAGTTTCTTCAGAAGACATTAGGAGAGTGACATGAATAATCCTAAAGTGAAAATCAGCCAAAAAACTCCATATCGTTTTCAGGCTTTATACATTTTGCAGATTTCTCTTTAGATTCATGGCATTTGAACTCTTCACTGTCAAATCAGAATGGTTCCTTTGAGTTAGTTTGGCAGCCATAACAGAACATATTGTTAGATTAAAAATCTAGGACTACATTTAAATTCAATCAGTTTATATTCAGAAATTTCTCAAATTTGGGAGATGTCATTTGCACTAAACTAGGAATTGGATGCCTGTTGAATTTGCCAACGAACAGCCTTAAGCAACATAAGTTAGAAAAGTAATAAATGTTCCCATAGTTCAAATTTTGCTATTTATGAGATTTCTCAAATACAACAGGAAATCATGTTTTGTTATTATGCTATTATAAAATCCAGAGTTGAATTCAATATGTGGGGAAACATGAACCCTGGATTTCCTATTGTTTAAGAAATGTGTGCTGGTAAATAAAAATTATTCCAAGTGTATTTTTATTAAAGATGAATTCACTAAACTCTTTTCTTTTTTTCTTCCACCACGCAACAATTTATTCTAAAAAGTACTATAACAAAAATGATAAATTTCACTATTTTTTAGGAAAAATCAATTTGGAAAAATCATCTATATCTCTGAGAGAGTGGAGATAGAGGAAAGGATTATGAGAGGGACAGATTAGTAGACTCAAATTATTGTACACTTTCTAGTTCTTAGATTGACTAGGTAACTCACGAGTAATAGTTACATTACTATGCTCCACAATACTATGCTTATAATTTACATATGTTATATATCTCTTATGTAATGTTAATAAAATCATTTTCAGAGAAAGAATGTAGTCAAAATGGCTTATAAATGCTAATTATTTTGAACTATTCCAACTCTAAAAGTGTATTACTAAAAGAACATCCAGAAAACATATTCAGATTTTTTCCCAGGGAAAGATAAAATCTTAATTTTTGTACATAAGATTTTTGCATGTTATCTCATCATGGTGTGAGTAGCATCGGTTCCTTACAAATAGACTGAATTCAGTGGAGGATTTTCTACATCTTCATAAATGGAAAATGATATACATATACTGTTAATTTATACTGACCAAATGAAAATGACCATTTGTTTATAGTAAAGTTTAAAGGAAATTTAAAATTAAGAAGAATACACTTATTTAAGAAATGACTTTATTTATTATTTGTGACAATCCTTGTCTCTAAATATGACGTTAAGAAAGTATGTGTACACATATTTTAATGGGCATGTACAGCACTATACCAAAAGGTAAACTAAAAGTAATTAACAGTATTTAGCTGAGGTGATTAAAAAAACTCAACAATTTACATAAGTTATCAAGATATTGCAACTATAGACTACAATATATAATTTAATACAATTGGTAAGATGTAATAAAGTAATGTGTAAATAAAATATAGAGTTAATGTTGAGATAAAAATATCACTGAACTGGTAAAAATGTTAAGTGTGTAAAGCAATTATAAGAAAGAGTCAGTTTTCAGATATCTATATAGGAAATTCAGCTTTCTAATACAAAAAAATTGATATGAAATTAACATACCATATATTTAAAAAATAAATTACTTTTGACAAATTTTATTAAAGTAGTATGTTATAATTATATTGTATTATGCTAAGCAATACCTATAAAATATAAATGACACATGGGTTTTCAAAAATTATTCTTATTGTCATTCATGTTTTCCTTCTTACTTTAGAGACTAAATTGTCATTTCTTTATACGTCATCACTTTTAATTCACTTTAGGCAAGTGTTTACTGATTACAAGTAAGAAAACTCCAACTCCCATTATTTTGTTTTTTGTTTTTTTTTTTAATGCTTTATTTCTAGGGGAGAGAGAGAGAGTGCGAGCAGGGGAGGGTCAGAGAGAGAGGGAGTCACAGACTGAAACAGGCTCCAGGCTCCGAGCTGGCAGTCAGCACAGAGCCCGACGCGGGGCTCGAACCCACGAACCGCGAGATCATGACCCAAGCGAAAGTCGGACGCTTAACCGACTAAGCCACCCAGGCGCCCCTCATTATTTTGAACAAAAAAGAAAAGGATATTTACTAACTCATATGATAAGTAAATCAAAAGGCAGTATTTGATTTTAGATAGGGCTGGTTCCAGGAATTAAACGATGTCAAAAGGGCATCAGGCTTCTCTGTCCCTTGATTCAGCTTTACCTTGTTTGGGAAAATATCATTAGGCCATTTCTACCAATAGATTAAGGATGGTAACTATTAACAGATGAATAAATTCAGGCTTACATGCTCTCAGCTTAGTGAATTTTCATTGACCTTTGGTCACATGTATGCATATCCCTGAAAAATGTTTGTCAAAGAAAAATCAAGTGTAACAATCAAAATAAAGATAAATGGATTCTGGGCACAAAAGCAACAAATAAAAATGGCCAATATAGTCTCAATCACTACTACTCAAACACATTTTTTCCACATTTATAATTTTTTAAATGTCCCTGCCCTCTTACAATACACTCACCCTGTATTTTGTATTTTTGCCAACTCAAGTTCTTTCTTCACACCAAGAAAGTTATCCTTCCATCATACAGGTCTGTACTTATCACTATCTCAAAAAGTATTTTATTTTTTCACATTACCAATTGTTATACAAAAGACAAAAGGCCTTTATTCAAAAATATATGACTACTAATATATAAGTGTATTTACACAGGGGCTACCGTAATGGATAAATTGGACCAGGTCTCTGTCCACAGGGACTTTTGAGTTCAGGGAGGAAACTATTCACCATGTAATTGCAGCATAACTTTAGTCGTTTCCATGAAAGAGGATTGGAGAAAACTATGCTAGCTCAGGGCCAAGCTATATTTTATAGGTCACGAAGTGAGAGGGAATACTGGGAAGAGTTTCCCAGAGAAATTGACATCTAAATTGAGAGTAGATTGATGACAAAGAAATATGTTGGTGTCTGTGGGAAGACAGAGTTCCGGGTAAAGGAAACAACAGTTCTAAACATCCAGAACTAAAAGTAATAAGGCTCATTTGAGGAACTGGAAAATGCTCAACATGACAGGATCATGGAGTAAAATCTAAAGTGGTTCACAGGGGATGATGCTAGAGAATTAAAGAGGATGCATTATAAGAGGACATTTAAATGGTCTATAATATGACTTGTGTATGTCTTTTCAAAACTTACCCTTCATTATACCTCATAGAATTCTCTCTTCCCTTCAGCATCATAAACATCAGGAAACCTAATATGCTAGAAATAATTTTAAATAGCTCAGTTTTCTTCCATAGATAACTAAGATGAATAGCTACAAAGTTGATACGAATTAGAACTACCTTAATACATAGAATCTGCTTAGGGCAGTGCCTGATTTATATTTGATTACTGGTATTATTATACCAGAAGTCTGTCATACATTGCTTCATTTCTTTATCCTTGACCAAATTGACTCATTTGGCAGGAATTATTTTCTTCCCTTCGTTTAAGTCCATCTCAAAATAGTTATTACCTCTAAGAATAATTCTCATATCTTGCAATCCCCATAGGTCATTTTACCTCTATTGTAATACTTAATGCATATTGTCTTGAGTTAAATTCATGTGCATATGTCTTTCTACTTATGTATCATATGACGTGTAGATCCTTTTCATCTATGTTCTCCATGGCATCTAGGGTAATGCTGGGTTAAATTAAATGCACAAGTTTTGTTTTTTAATTTGAACTGACTCCAGACAGCAGAGGTAAAATAAATAAGGAATCCAAAATCATCACATGCATGCTCACACACAGATACACACACACACACACACACACAACACTACAGAAAATCAATATTTTAAAAAAAAAACTTTACTGATTTCAACCTTTGTTTATAAATGTCTAGAGTTTTTGTAGAAAACATAGAAATACACACACACACACACACACACACAATTTCAACTAAAAGACTAAAGGCAATCTGTGTTAAGCCCTATATAAAACTGAGACCTCCTAATCCGCCTATACGTGCAAACATATGGTATTTGTCCTTCTCTGCCTGACTTATTTCACTCAGCATAACACCCTCAAGGTCCATCCACGTTGCTACAAATGGCCAGATTTCATTCTTTCTCATTGCCATGTGGTATTCCATTGTATAGATAAACCACATCTTCTTGATCCATTCATTGGTTGATGGACACTTAGGTTCTTTCCATGATTTGGCTATTGTTGAGAGTGCTGCAATGAACACTGGGGTACATGTGCCCCTATGCATTAGCATTCCTATATCCCTTGGGTAAATTCCTAGCAGTGCTATTGCTGAGTCATAGGGGAGTTCTATTGTTAATTTTTTGAGGAACCTCCACACTGTTTTCCAGAGGGGCTGTACCAGTTTACATTCCCACCAACAGTGTAGGAGGGTGCCCGTTTCTCCACATCCTCGTCTGGTGGATTAGGAGGAGGTTAACGGAGGACCATGGGGGAGAAAAAGGGGAAAAATTGTTGGGGAGAGGGAGGGAGGCAAACCATGAGAGACTCTTGAATGCTGAGAGCAAACTGAGGGCTGAGAGGGGGTGGGGGAGAGGAGAAAGGGGGTGATGAGAATGGAGGAGGGCACTTATTGGTATGAGCACTGGGTGTTATATGTAACCCAACTTGACAATAAGCTATAAAAAAATAAAATTAAATAAAATTGAGACCAAAAATGAGGATTAGAAAATTTGAGAAGCTTACTTTTATTCTGATAGATTGGGTTGAATTTATATTTGTATGGTGGATAATCAAATGATTAACTTGAAACCCATAGAATAAACTAGGTGTAAGAGGATAACATTAAGAATGATTAGAGGATCCAGTACTTTTAAACACTTTTGGAAATGTGTTTACAATCAAATAAAAAAACAGAGCCAAGTGGTACTTAGGTTCTTACTTTGCTATGATGATTTCAATAAGTTGCAATCCAATCATTTAAATGGGATTTTAGAGCAAGGAGGTATATAAAATTGAAAAGTATCAATGCCATTCTCTAAATATCATAAATAACTCAACAAGTCATTGATTCAATGGTCTTACTCCCTAAATATTTAATAAACACAGCCATTCAAGCACAGGACTAAACTCCTTAGATGAAGAACTTCATTTCATTCACAAAACACCACTTCCACTATTTATTACCATCTTACAGGTGAGGAAATTGGGCCACTGGGAAGTTAAGCAACTCAGTGAAACTCAGATTCCACCCAGACAGCTTGGCTCCAGAGTATAAACTGAAAAACCACAGTGTGCCTGCTTCTGATGTTTAAGAATGTACCTAACATTTGGGGCGTGTGGTGGCTCAATTGGTTAAGCGTCTGACTTCAGCTCAGGTCATGATCTCACGGTTCGTGGGTTCAAGCCCCGTGTCAGGGCTCTGTGCTGAAGGCTGGCTCAGAACCTGGGGCCAGCTTCAGATTCTGCGTCTCCCTCTCTCTGACCCTCCTCTGCTCAGCTCACACTGTCTCTCTCTCTCAGAAATAAATAAAACATTTAAAAAATTTTAAAAAAAGAATATAACTAACATAGAAAAAGGAGGGTGGAGAACTAAGGAAAAGAAAGTTGAATACTTATATTAAAAAATGAAGGGGCACCTGGGTTGAGTGTTCGACTTTGTCTCAGGTCATGATCTCATGCTCATGAATTTGAACCTGATGTCAGGCTCTGTGCTGGCACCTCAGAGCCTGGAGCCTGCTTCTGATTCTGTGCCTTCCTTTCTCTTTGCCCCTCCCCTCTTCTCTCTTCTCTCTCTCTCTCTCTCTCAGAAATAAACATTAAAAAAAATATTTTAATGTAATTCAACCAGGATATGCCATTACTATGTAGACATTTACATCATTTGAGCTTAAAACTGCCATCCTTCTGTATGTCAGATCTGTCCTTTGATTTTATCTGACAAATTGGGTATTGCTTTGACATTCACTTTTCAAGTTATAAACTATTTCATCATATCTTTATAAATACTATTTTGTAACTGTTATCTCCTACCATAGACTGTTCGAACTTTAAGTATGAAAAGTTATCTTTGTATGTGGTGGTAATGGGCACTATACTATGTATTAAATCTACTAAAGCCAGTACATATAAAAAGGTTTTTTATGGGCACAGACATTTATATTAATTGGCATATTCATGGGTTTAATTTTGTGTTACTGAAAACAATGGATATATTTAGATGTGTGTACTTATTGTATGTTTTAAACCAAATTCCCTGAAACTTCTTGTTCAGGTAAGATAAAAAAACTTCCAAAACTAAGCCCTTTTACATTTACTTCAAAATGATAAATTGCAGAATTAATACTTTCATCTCTTTGTTTTTCTATCCTTTTTAGTTATCTTTCAATTTGCTTATTTTTAAATAGACTTTTAGATTCTGCTCCCTTAGCATTTCCTTATGCCATCTCCAAGAGATGGGCATTTAAAAATGGTTGCTAAATTGAAATAGAGTTGTGAGTGGCTTGTAATCTATAGCACACAAAGTTCCTGTTGCCTTTTCTTGTTAGTTCATGCCCATGGCTAGAAGGGAAAAGACAAAAGCTGTGTGTGTGTTTCTATGTGACTCATGTTAAAAGAGAAACTTGAGGCATATTACAAATTTTTAAGAGTTTGAGCAAAACTCTGTTACAATCATGCAGCATTCAATCTAGCAGGTAGGAAGGAAATCTGAGGAGCTGTACAAAATGAAAGACTTTTATAGGCAGAAGAGAACTGGAACAAGGAAGTCATACAAGACCAAAAAAAATTGGTCGATTGCAAAGTTACTTTCCATTAGAAGATGGCAGTGTCCTATGAGGCATATTATCTAACTAGTGCTGATCAGCGATTCCTGATGAACTGATTTAAGCTTCCATTTCTGGGTGATCAAACTAATTTGGTGACATATGCTTATACCATCTCAATTTTGAGTCTATTGTTTTATTTTTAACATTCATAAGAAGCTATGTAAGAGTGAATATCAGGAACACCAAGGTGGCCCAATCAGTTGACCATCGAACTTTAGCTCAGGTCTTGAGTTCCAGCCCTGCATTGAGCTCACTGCTGTAAGCACAGAGCCTGCTTTGGATCTTCTGCCCCTCCCTCACCCTGCCCCTTTACCATTCACCCTCTCTCTATCAAAAAGATAAACATTTTTTTTTTAAAGAGTGAATATCAAAGTGCTAAGATGAAGAAGTACAATGGATAAGAAGAGAAAGACCACAGAAAGAAATCTCTTTATTAAAAACACATTATTGGCTATTTGAAAAATCCTCGTTTTTAGGCACACTCCAAAAATAAAAGATAAAAACATATATATGCTAGCTCTGAACATTAGCCATCTGGCCAATAAATGGCCAGTGTTTCTCAGTCCTAAAATGGTGGATTGTTGAGCATTCAATAGCATCATGAATATGATTATGCCACAATGGTTGCAAAAGTTACTGTTATGGATCAATGAAAAAATCCGTTTGGGAATTATGACTTCAGAAAAGAAAAGATTAGCTATAAGAAGGTGTTTAAGTGGTTCATATAATATATCCTTAGATTCAGCATTCCTTACTAGGAAAATCTGGTATGATTGTCACTTTAAAAAATAATATTGTGATCTTTTTAATCCCCAAAGCCAATACTTATATAACACTGTGTTAATTCTATTATTGTTTCTGTGTTTCTTTCAAGTATTTAAAACTTATGATAATTATTCCCCAAAAGTCGGCTCAGGTAAAACCTTGAGTACATTTAATCTTAGGATATTTTAGTGCCCTCTAGTGTGCAGAAATCAGCAATAGCATTTTATCTTCTAAATTATGTAATTGTTCTAAAAATGAAGGAATTTAAAAATGATAACCTTGGACCAGTATGAACTGGGTAAAAAAAAAATCAGCTTGGAAAGCAAATTAGAACTATGTGTCATTTCAACCTAAATATAATACCTAACAAAATGCAACCTTTTTTTCAACTTTTATTCAACTCAAACAGTCCCTGTTCTTCTCTCTCTCTCCCTTTTGTAAACAGGATTCTCATTTGCATAAACCCATCTCCAGATTTCAGATGGCCAGATGAGCTAGACTGTTGACTTCCTTTCTAATACTGTGAGTTCCATGATTTGTCCATGAGGAGTGTGCAGAACGATCTATGCATATGGCTAAAAAGGGTGCCTCTTCTGAATCTACTAGCCCTTGACATACTGAGTCATTTGATTTATAATTAAGGCAGTTAGTTAGTGCCATGTAAAAGGAGCCTAACAATCCAAAGCCTTCCGCCATACCCACAGACAGAATTTTTTTTTTCAAACAAGGATGGGGATTTAGGAGTTGCAACTATTCAAAAATGTGTGTGTGTGTGTGTGTGTGTGTGTGTGTGTGTGTGCAGGGTCTGTGCAGCAACAACAGAAGGGATTTAAGCCAAAACACAGTTTAAATTAAGTTTGGAAAATAATTTGGGGGGAGGCTTTTTGAAATTTAACTTCAAATACAATAGTGGATTCATTAATTGAATTGAATGCCAATGGCCAATATCAACCAACAGACCTCCTGCATTGAAAAGATATGATAGAGGCTGTCTCTCAGCATTTGTAAAAATTTCTATGGTGAGCACAAGACTGATAAATTAAAATGCATTCAGATAAAGAGCATAGCCCAATTCATACTATTAGAAGATCTGTAATTGCCTCTCAGAACTGACTTGCATCACTCTTTTTATCATGTTTTACCAAGAAGTGAACAACAGCAAAATTGAGTGATTACAAATTGCTTTGTGGTTTTTAATATCAGAAGAAGGACAGTAAAGATCAAGAATCATTACTGAATATCTAGAAGACATCCAAAATGCCAGATAATGATATTTTATTTGGCAATGCTATATTCCTAATAGGATCCAAATTGTATGAACAATCATCTCTGTGAAAAGTAGAGAATTATTTTGTCCTTGTTTTGGCAAGTGTCCTGTATGTTTCCTATGTGTAGTTCGGGGATGAAATCATAAAGTTTAGGGAATTATAGCATTGGAGGGAAACTAAACATTTCCAAACATCTTAGAGTTTAAATGAAATTCAAGTTGATATTATTTATATTTTAAGATAAAATATTAATAAGCATGTTATTCAGTCAATTTTGTAATTATCCTCCATCAACACAGCACTCCAGATATTACTATACATTTTATAATAAATTAGCCAGAACAGGCTGAATTTCCCTAATTTGTACAAAAATTCACACAAAAGTTTCAGGGTTACTAAGTGACTTACACATCCTAGTTATTTGTTTTTTAATGTTTTAATGTTTTATTTATTTCAGAGAGAGAGAGAAACAGGGTGAGCAGGGGAGGGTCAGAGAGAAAGGGAGACACAGAATCTGAAGCAGGCTTCAGGCTCTGAGCTGTCAGCACAGCGCCCGATTTGGGGCTCAAACCCACAAACCGTGAGATCATGACCTGAGCTAAAGTCAGATGCTTAACCCAGGCACCCCATCAATTTTTTAATGGTTATTTATTTTTGAGAGAGAGAGAGAGCATGGCCAAGCAGGGGAGGGGTAGAGAGAGATGCAAACACAGAATCCGAACAGGCCCCAGACTTGGAGCTGTCACCACAGAGCCCAAAGCGGGGCTAGAAGTCACGAACCATGAGATCATGACCTGAACTGAAGTCATACGCTTAACTGACTGAGCCACCCAAGCACCCCACATCCTAGTTATCTTACTCAAACGCTTGGGCAAATGCAGAATTACAACTACACCTATTATTATAATTAATAGCAGCAAAGGTAGCATCAGTATTCTCTTACATGTACTTCCTGAGACACGTTTCATTTTCTTGTATATTTATTTATGTATACCATGTCCCCTACTCAAAAATTAATTGTGCATATGAGAAATATGAAGAGCCTTAAATGCAACCATCTTTCTTATGCCCTAAGAATAAAAGGGAGAAATTCATGTTAATTGAGTGTCCACCATGCACTAGATACATTTTATGTGCTTTTGTGGTCTTAATTTCTTTTATCCTTCATAATAGTCATTTGATGTGGACATTACCTTTTTTAAAATACAAAGAAAAAATAAGGTTCAGAGAAAATTAACAATAATTTCTCTCATGTATTGTACTTCTTCTTGTTTCCAGATACTCTTCTAAAATCTTTCCAGACATAATTATTTTTAATCCTGATGGCAACACAGAATCTTCAGTTTAAAACCTCCTGTGTCACAGATAAAACAACTAAACTTTGAAGAAATTAGTAACTTGACTATGTATAAACGGCTTTAAAGCAGTTTATCTCAGACTAGTCTGATTCTAAACTTTGTTCTCCAACTGGTGATAGTAGGATGAAAGTAGGAAGAGTTGGAAGGTTTCAGTTCTGCTGCCTTCATCTCATGCCCAGAAAAAAGACAACATTTCTTTTCTTTGTTTACCTAAAAGGTAGATTGGGGATGGGTACCAACTGACAGCCCCGGTTTGTGGAATCCAGACAAGAATCCTTTGTCTCATGCTAAACACTAGGACTTGGGCTTCCAGACTTCACAAAGAGTTATGTGCCCAAATTTGGAATGGAGTTATAATGTTATCCAATTTAAAAAGATCTGGGGCGGGGTGGTGAAAAGGGGCACTTGAGTGGCTCAGCTGGTTAACCCTCTGTTTTTGGCTCAAGTCACCATCCTGGGGTTCGTGAGTTCAAGCCACACATATTGGCTCTCTGCTGTCAGCATGAAGCCCCACTTCAGATCCTCTGTCCCCCTCTCTCTCTGCTTCTCCCTTGCTCATATGCTCTCGCTCTCTCTCTCAAAAATAAATAAAACAATTTTAAAAAAAGGAACTACAGATTGATGAGGAAATGTTAAGTGAGTGTCTTAAAGAAGAGTCAGACCATCACAAACAGAAGAAAACTAATGAATGATGAGGAGAAAGGATCGCAAGCTACAGAAATCTTGCTGCTTAGAGAAAGGATCAGACTTTATCTACTGCTCAGCCCACATCCAAACTCCTATTCTACTTTCCATTCATGTTTGGTTACTTTCACTTCCTGGAAAGAGCAATGTTCTCTTTTGCCTCAGATACTTTAGTGTTCTTTATATGGAATCCATTTCCTCACAGTTTCCCCCCCACTTTGCCTTGTTAGTTCCTACCATTTTTTAGGTTTTAACTTATCATCATTTTCCCACAGGAAACCTTCTCTTAACCTAAGTCTGCTTTAGGTCCCACCTCTTAAGCTTCCTAAAATACCTGAACTTCCCCTCTTATTAGTCTAATTGCTTAATATTAGGTACCTAATTATCTCCTCTTTAGGAGGCTGCCTCTTGACCACACTGGAAGCTCTATGAAGACAGATTCTATATGTCTGGTCTACTAACATATCACTGCATTTGACACACTGTTGAAAAGTTGAAGGGATGTTAATCTGCAGCTTTCATGTATACAGAGGATCATAATTAAAATTTCAGTATGAGTAGAAGTTCTTAAGAATTTATGAACTTCTCATGAGGATACAGAAGAAAGATGAGCTAGAGGGACTTTGTCTTTAAACATTCAGAGTCTAGGGGTACCTGGGAGGCTCAGTCAGTTAAGCATCTGATTCTTGGTCTCGGCTCAGGTCATGACCTCATGGATTGTGAGATCAAGTCCCACATCAGGATCTGTGCTGACAGCACAGATTCTGCTTGGGATTCTCTGTCTGCTTCTCTCTTTTCCATTTGCTCACTCTCTTTCTCAAAAAAATTAAATTAAATTAAATTAAAATTAAATAAATATTCTGGGTCTAGTTACAGAAATAACATAAATAGCTGTAAAATATTATGGAATGAAAGTGTATATATAATTTTGTTCAGACTATGTGTAAGGGCTAGATTGCTCATAGGTCACTAAAAAAAAAAACCTCAACACCAAATAGTTCTGGCGTGTCTTTATTTGTTCCAATAATATTTTACAAATAAAATCAATATTTTACAAAAAAATAATTTATTCTTACCCTTTATGTTCTTGCTATGGTCAAAAATATATTATAGTCCTTACTCATTCAAACACATTCAAATGCATTCAATTCAAATACTATTTCAAATACATCACCATCTACATGCAAAGCATTTAAAACACACTTAAAGGTTTACATTGAGCATATTAAGGGTACATACGTTTAAATATTTGTGCTAGACTAACATCAATAAAATTCGTACCTGCTCTTCAAAATTGCTCTAAGTTGGGCACCTGGGTGGCTCAGTCAGATAAGCGTCCAACTTCGGCTCAGATCATGATCTCATGGTTTGTGGGTTTGAGCCCCTCGTCAGGCTCTGTGCTGATGCCTAGCTCAGAGCCTGGAGCCTGTTTCAGATTCTTTCTGACCCTCCCCTGTTCATGCTGTCTCAATCTCTCTCTCAGAAATAAATAAAATATAGAAAAAAATAATAGTAAAATTACTCCAAGTTATACACAATAAGAATAACTCAGATTTTTAAAAAGTACACCCTCCATAATGAGTGAGTAAACTGCAGTTGAAGACATATTGGACAAGTTTGATTAAGTTTGTAGTAGCTACATTTTCAAACACTTTGGGAAAAAAAATAAGTCCAAGGATGTATCTTTTTGACTTTGGAGCTCTCAAAATACTTTTGCAACTCTGATTGTCAAAAGCAAAAAGAATCCATGCCTATATTATTTGGCTATGGAGAAATGATCCAATCTAATTTATTCTCCATGAAAGCAATTTTGTAAAATTTATTCAGTATCTATTTATATGTATAAATCATCAGCCATGAAATGGAATAAAATTGATTGTATTATGCTCCATTTTAAACTTATTGTCTATATTTTATTCTTCCTGATTACCCAAGTCATTCAAGTAAATTCAATCAGGCTTCTCTTCACCATCTTATGGATGCTGATAATATTTTTAAGACCCTGATCCAAAATAAATCCTCATTTTAACTGACAGTGAATGATGTAAGTATCAGATCTTAATAATAGGAAACACTGATATTCAATAGACTAACTAGATAAATAGAGGAGGCATCAAGTGATAGGAAAAAAAAACAGGTAAGAGTTTATTTTTTCATGTGACAAGAACTCCACACATAAGGAGTCCAGTGATTGTACAGCTGTTCAAGAATGTCAAAAAAGACCTGTGTGCTTCTTCTATCTTTCTACTACATGATGTTTATTTTTGGGCTTTTGCCCTCAAGTTTACAATCTGGCTGCTTTCCTCGAGGCATTATTACTGTATTCTCCACACTGAAAAGTCACTGTGCATAAATGAAAGACACTGTCCCAATTTAGCTTTCCTTTTTCTTTAGGAAGCGTGTCCTCCCATGAACTTTCACTTCTTATGGATTGTTTTTTTTTTTTTTTTTAATATCTCACTGCTATTACAAGAAAAGCTCAGTTCAAGGTGCTTTGTTTTGTTTTTAACATTTATAGCCTTGCAGACTCCATGGTAGAATCAGGCAACAGAGAAGGGAGTTGAACATCAAGGTCTCAATGACCAAACTGTAGCGTGAGTTGCAAGTTTATCTGCTCTCTCTTCTCTGTCTCTCAATCTCTCCTCTCTCTCTCTCTGTCTCTCTCTCTCTTTCCTTTTACTCTCTCTCTCTCTCGTATATACACATCTTCAGATGCTGAGGAATGAGTTAACCACTATCATCAGATTCTACATTATTCCTCTTTTATCCTTCCTCGTTATGTCCTATTACCCTGTTACCTCACACCCAGGCCCCTCTCCTCGGACAGGCAGCCATTTAGCCTGTTTATTATGTGTGCCTTTCTGTCTTCATGTGTTCCTTTAAAATGTTTATTTCTCTTTTTATAGATAAAAATAACTTACTGACAGTGGGATGCCTGAATGGCTCAGTCAGTTAAGCTTCTGACTCTTGGTTTATGCTCAGGGCATGATTTCATGGTTTGTGAGTTCAAGTCTCACACTGGGCTCCATGCTGACAGTGTGAAGGCTTCTTGGGATTCTCTCTCTCCACCTCTGTCTCTCTGCTCTTCCCCTGCTCATGCTCTGTCTTTCTCTTTTTCAGAATAAATAAATGAACATTAAAAATATTTAATAAAAAGTAAGTTATGGATATGATATCATGCTCTATATCTCATTCCTCATTTTAGTTTTACATAAGACACATTTTAGGTGAACACTATACCTAATAAAATTTTAAATGGGGCACTTTTTTTTCCAGAAAATTTCCTCTGGAACTTACACTCTAGTGAAAATAGAGGGAAAAATAAATTATTAAATCATACAGTATGTTAGATAGTAATAAGCACTAAGGAAAACAAATTAAAGCAAGAATTAAGCATAGGAAGATTTACAGGCAGGGTTGTAATAAGGGGTAGAGAAGCAAGATAGAATTTCTTTTAGTTTTTTTAATGTTTATTTATTTTTGAGAGAGAGAGAGACATAGTGTGAGTGGGACAGAGAAAGAGGGAGACACAGAATCTGAAGCAGGCTTCAGGCTCTGAGCTGTCAGCACAGAGCCCAATGTGGGGCTCAAATCCACAAACTATGAGATCATGACCTGAACTGATGTTGAATGCTTAACCGACTGAACCCCCCAGACACCTCACAAGATATAATTTTAAACAAAGGTGGATGCAGCCAGAGAAGATGACACTGAGAAGGCAGGATGTGAATAAAGACATAAAATATGGATACAAGTTGTGTTGCTATCTAAGGAAGCAGATTCCAGGCAGAAGGACTACTAAATATATAGGCATTCAGGAAAGAAAAAAAACAGTCTACTCAAAAACCAGCAAGCCAGTGTTGCTGTAGCAAATGGTAGTAAGGGGAGAAGAGGTAGATATGTGAGAGAATATAAAGGAACAAAGTATGTAAGGCTGATAGGTCATTATAAGCACTTGCACTTTTGCTGTGAGTCAGCAAGCTCTCGGAGAGTTTGAGCTGAGGAATAAAGATGCTCACGCTAATATTTTATAAGATAATTTGCTGCCACATTTAGAATAGACCAAAGATGAGCAACACCAGAATCAGGGAGGATACACTGAGAAACTCTAAAAATAATGCAGATGAGATATAATAGCTACTTGAGAGAAGATGGTAGCACAGAAGTGATGAAAAATTATTAAATTATAGGTATATTGTATATTTGTTAGTGAATTATATGTGGAATAAGAATATAAGAATATATGAGAATAAAGAGGTGTCAAAAATGATTCTAAGCTTTTGGGGCATGTTGACAGAACAGGTGTATGAAAGGTCAGATGACTCTTAACCATGTAATATGTGGCTAGGCTCTGGAACCCAGACTGCATCAGTGTCCTTTTATCAATTACTGTGCAGTCAGTCTCAACATGGACACTCCAGGGCACTGGACTGGAGCAAATGATTTACCATAAATCTCTAACAGGTATGTCACAGGGTCATGATTCATGTATACAGTGTATTCTTGCTCCCCTGAGGATGGATCAGATATGGCTCTCTCTCTAAGGTAGACCGTGGAGCTGGAGAATCATGCTACATGATGTAGAGTGAATTTAACTTGCTCCACAATGCAGCACAGCCTAAAGATAAGCCATGTAGCACTAAAGATCAAGAGTTTATTATAACATATCCTGTGAGTGGAACATTTGCCTTTTCTGCCTCCTACATCAAGGACACTTTTTGTCCATTTTCTCTAGATGAGAAAGAGTGAGTCCATTCTTTCTTTGTCTAGAAAAATAATTACGGACTTGATAAACTGTCACTAGAAAAGCATGATTTGGACCTTTCTCTCTCAAGATATAATTCTTATGTTACATAAAAAATGAAGGTTCAACTGCAGGGCGTGCTCTAAATCTTTATAGCTTGCTACTTAGTAAGCTGTGATCTTTCTACTTGAAAACGGAGTGGCCAAATAAAGAAGGAAATGCTGTGAATGCATAATATCATTATTATCAATCTTATCTTTTACAAAAGAGCAAACCAAATCACATTGCTTGGGGGGGTGATTGATAGGGTTGGGTTCACAGAGAATGTGGATAAAACCTCTTGTTTGTTAGCCCTTCTTAACACAAACAGAGGAGGAAATTCTTCAATTCTGTAGGAGTTTCGAAACAAGGAAGGGATCTTAACTGTGAGTATTAAGACATGAACATATGTTAATTACCTGATTACTAAAGGCAGCTCCTCTCCTAAGGGAGTGAGATGGGTAGCTTTTGGAAAACTGCCTTTATATCTTAGACTTTGTAGCATGTGTCCAACCGTTTCATGTGTCCAACAGTAATAATAATAACAATACCACCCAAATAACCACCAATTCACCATGAACTCCTCTCCTTAGAACAGCTATTTTTATGTTTCATCTACTTTGTTCCTAGTGAAGAGCAAAGAATAGCAAAGCCATTTTGAAGAGTGTATGCTGAGCAAAATTCTGTTCATAAATAGTTAAGTGACGTATACCTTTCATCCATTTCTCAGCCCATACATGCAAGTATATACAAATTGTTACATGATTCACATCAGGTCATCTCACAAAACTTTAAAACTACACACTGAAGCCTTGCTTACCAAGAGTATCTTAAATGGTCTTTCTCTTAAAGGCAACTGCAATGAAACATCACCAGGGGCACCTGGGTGGCTCAGTCAGTTAAGCGTCCAGCTTTTGTTCAGGTCATGATCTCACAGTTTGTGAATTTGAGCACTGTGTTTACCTCTGCACTGACAGCTCAGAGGTGGGGCCTGTTTTGGATTTTGTGTCTCCCTCCCCCACTCATGTTCTGTCTGTTGTCTCTCTGTCTCTGTTTCTGTCTCTCTTTCTCTAAAAAATATATAAACATTAAATTTTTTAAAATTAAAAAACAAAGCAACATCACAAAGTTGTGATGTAGGCATTGCTCAGGGCTGGGAATGCACTGTAGAATAAAGCCTCAGCTGAAATTTTAGTGGGGCTGTAAATTGCCGCAGCCACTGTGGATAACAGTATGGAGGCTCCTCAAAAAATTAAAAATACAATACTGGCCAAAAATTCCACTATTGAGTATTTACCCAGGTAAAATGAAAACATTAACTCAAAAAGATACATGCACCCCTATGTTCATTGCAGCATTATTTACAATAGCCAAGACATTAACACAACCTAACTGCTCATCAATAGACAAATGGACAAAGAAAATGTCACACACACACACACACACACACACACACACGCACAGAAGAATATTACAGAGCCATAAAAAGGATGAGCATGTGCCATTTGAACATGGATGGACCTAGAGGGCATTATGATAAATGAAATAAGTCAGACTAAGAAAGACAAAGACCGTATAATTCCACCAATAAATGGAATCTAAACGAAAAGAATAGACAAACAAGGAGCAGAATCAGAACAACAAATACAAAGAATAAACTGATGGTTGCCAGACGAAAGGAGGTTAGGGTGTTGGGCAAAACGATTGAAGGGTAGAGGAAAATACAGGCCTCTAGTTTTGGAATGAGTGCATCCGGGAAGTAAAAAGCAGAGCATAAGGAATAAAATCAATGATATTTTAATAGAAACATAATTGGACAGATGGTAGCTACACTTGTGGTGAACATAGCAAACTATAATAAACTTGTCAAATCACTAAGCTGTACACCTGAAACTAAGGTAACATTGCATGTCAACTACAGGCAGTTAAGAAAAAAAGATAAAGCTCCAGCTATCGGTCAAACATTTATAAAATTTCAATATTGTTTTTTAAATACTGTCTCCATCAAAAATTGAGATAGAGAAAGACTGTAACAATCTCTCAGGGCACTCACGATCTTTTAATATGTGGACCCAAAGCAGCCTTATCTCCTGTCAACCCTTTCTTTCCCACTCACTGTCTGCCATCTGGCCCCCCTAGCCCAGGACTCTCTAAACTAACATTCATCTTACAACTCGTCCCCTGAAATACCCTTTATTTTCTATTTGAAAATAATCTACTTACATTTTTGAGTCTCTGTCAAATGTTATATACTTTGGGGGAAAAAACTATCTGGTTCCAATAGGAAAGTTATGGGGATTGTTTAAGAAGCCCACAGAAAACTCTGATAATTCATTCATTATATTGTACATAGTATTGTAATATGTGTTTACTGGCCTGTCTTCCCAATGGAGAGTGACAGACTCATTAACAGGTATATGTCTTTTTAATATTTGTACACACCATGCCTGCTCAAAGGCTTGTCTGTTTGAATGAATCAATCAATGACTCAGTCAATCAAGAGGGTCTGCTGTATTGTCACATTGCACTACATCTGTGATTTGCATGAAGACACAGATAATACCTCTTTTCTTCCTCACTGTTTACCCCACCTGAGAGCACTTGATCTGTGTTATATAACCTCAACACTTTATGTATAAACAAATGAGTTATAAACCTTTTTTATCTTTGTATGCTTTTTTAGACACTCCATAAATTACAATACAGTTTTTGCCTTTCTAAGTTGAAAAGTATACATTAAATGCATAAAATCTTTACCTATAGCTATTTTTTATGTTTGCTTCAGAAAATCTTTACAGAAAAAATCCTAACACATTATAGAATGGTCCTAGGACAGGTTCATGAAATGAGACTTAGAAATGATATACAGATGAGGTAATCACAAGTATTGTCAGTTTAAAGAAGTATTACAAAGCAATTTTCTGCTTTGAACAGTTTGTCTATTTCAAATCACCTAATGGAAAGAATCTATTTCCTAGAAGTCAGCAATGAAAGCAAAATCTAATTCCCTAAAGTAGGAATCCTAATTGAAGAAATACCTGACATTGGATGCTTGCTTAAAATCTCTTACTTTGGGGATCCTCTAGCCAAACTTTTTACCGTGCAAAACAGAAGTTATTTCTTAAATTCTATAACTGAAGATAATAAAGAAATAACAATGAGAGTCACCAACAGTCTGTTTCCCCTTTACCATCAAGAACAAAAAGAGTTTCTTCAAATATCTGATGACTTCTTAAGTGGCATTATTGGCAAAAAAAAAAATGTGTTCATTTAGTTTTACAGTTTGCAAAAATGCCTTCCTAATGAGAAAACTACTTTCATTTCTTAGACCTTGTGACCACAAGAAAATAGATTGCTGCAGCATAATGTGCTGCAATGTTATGTTCAGCCCTCCTTTCGTGTCAGAGCATGCTAAACTTGAAGCTATTACCAAGCACAACGTAAGGAACAAAAGAAAATCTTAAAAGGCATAGGTACTTCTGTGCATTGACAGAAGTTTTGGATAATGTCCTTTTACAACAGCCAAACAAAATTATAATATTTCTGATAATGGTTCTGGAAATTTTGACCTATGTCTAAATGCCCCTCTCTTCTAGAATTTTGCTTTCATTTAAAAGAATATACATTATGGGCATTCTGGTTACTTTTATTTTTGTGTGTTGGGGAAAGGAGAATATGCCTTTGATTCACGTAGTAAACAAACTCATCTGTAAGGGCTGACATTGTGTAACTCTGGCAATTTAAGTAATGTAGAGAAGGTCTGCTATTTTATCTGTTGAAGACACCCAAAGCTCTTGGAAATACAGTAAACTGCAAAACACATATATGGAATTATTCTCCACTTAGTGCTACAACAAAATAATATAGCTCTGAGTAATGAAAGGTCCTAGGAAGAAAGAAAAATAAAAACATCTGTTCACACAGCTGCCTGCTTCTATCAGTAGGTAAAGCCAAAATGATAATGGCCTTCAGAACTTTAAATAATGTATTGTATCTTATTCTGTTAGAATGCTTTCAAAATATAAAGACTTTTCTAATGATCCACGTGAGTAAGAATATAACTTAAGAGATTTAAGTGCTTTATCTAAGAACAAGATGACTAAAGCTGAACTTGGTTTAAGTAAGCAAATGGTATTCCAGCCACTCTTTTTTTTCCTATTTGTGTCTTCCTTCTTTCTTTTACCCACCAACTTCACATTTCCCTATAATTTAATTGGTCTTTTATGCACTTTTCTGGAAAAGGCTTACATTCTAAAGGATTAAGTTAAACCACAGTCCTAACTGAGGAAATCACTTACTGGCAATATGCACATAATAAAAAAATTTCAACTGAGGTTTAGCTGAGATTTAAGATAAATTGAGTCAGAAATAGTTTGCATATTTAAAAATCAAATAACACTTTAGTTATGCTCACATTTAAGCAGTCTGAATATAGTTCTCAGCATTTTAGAAAGATGAAAACAACCCAAAATATTCAAAAAGGAAGAGTGAAACTGTTTCAAAGTCAGATTCTTTTTTATTTATCAACTAAGAGGTAAACCCAACAACCTATTCTCAAAAGTTTAAATATCTCAATAAATCAAGGTAAGCAATTGCCTACTTTTGCTAATTTTTATTAATGGGGAAACACCACTCTGCCCAGAGTTTTAACACTGGCAGATTCTTATTTATTATTTATGCATTCATTCATTCATTCATTTTAATCATCACCTCCACTACTGCCAGCTACTTATTCTGATCATCAGACCTGGTAGAGATTGAAATTCTTCTGTTCACAAAAAAAAAAAAAAAAAAGTCATTTCCTGGAAGATAACAGCCATAACAAATTCTTTCCAAGTCAGTGCTTTCCTTTTTTCTATTTGCGCTTGCTATCGGTGGGAAGCGTGAGATGGGAAAGTTGTGAGCCATTAACTTCCTCTCTCTTCCCCAGTTTGACTTCTACTCCCCTTCTCCTCCCCCGTGGGCCTCTGGTTCCTCCGGGATGAAGGTGAGAAATGAGAAGAAAGGGATTTTCCTTGTGCTTTGGCATTGCTCATCTCAGCTTTTGGGGATTTGTCAAAGCTAATCTGTTCTAGTCTCCGCTTATGCTCTTGTAGGTGCTTTTTCGGGGATTTGGAAGTCACACTGGAAACACTTCATGCATTCCCATGAAAAGATGATGTGGAATTTTTGCTAGGCCCTTCATACGTCTTTGTCTGTCCTTGGGATTTACATTGTTTATCCTTTTATTGGGATCACATTCTTTCTCTGGACAGCACTCAGGAAAGATTTGTACTAACTCCTGGGCAGCTTTATTACTGTCCAGTTTACACCTGACCCTCAAGAAACACAAATACACTTGCTGCTACTGTTGGTAGAAAAGAAGCTCCCAAAGCAAATAAAAAAACCATTTTTTCCCCTACTACCTCAGATCAATACCCACCACCTCTCTTATTTTCTTTCTTTCAATTCAATCTTAAGACCAGTGTATTCCTCTCCTCAAGCAACATGTGGGCTTCTTAAACCATTTCTCATCTGGCTTGAGCTAAAGAAGAAGAAATACCTCTATGTTGTGATACAGAGCACATTTTCTCCAAATTCTCACTGTTTCCAGCATGCTGGTCAATTTCTCTTTGATCAATACATATAGGCAAGGTGTGTGAGGGCTGCCTTCTCTTACGTTGCTCACTACTTCTACATTGGTGGTCTCCCAGGGCATTCTTCAATCTAAAACATTTGCTACATTTGTTATGGCTGTTGCTGCCGGTGTTCTGGACCATTATGTCTTATTTGACGCTGGGGCAGATTTTCACTTTTACAGTCAGCTGTGATACTTAAATCAAGTTCTAGAAAATCAACTCAGGTCAAGCTTACATTCATGTTATTGTAATAATTCCATCCTTCCTGTTGGTTTATTTAACTAGCAGATAAAATAAACACTATTGTCAAAGGAGTTTTCAATCTCAAAGCTATGAAACAGGTAAAGTAAAAACAAGACAGAGTAGGGTACACTAGGAAATTATTTATGTAACTATAACTTGATCTAGATCAGAGAAGACTTCTTTAAAAAGTATGTATAAGAAGAGAACGAGGAATGACTAGAGAACAGGAGCCTTGTTAAAGTGAAAATAGCATGTGTGAAGGCACTAAAGGAAGAATAATCACATCATATTCAGAGAGGGGAAGAATACTTTGTAAACAAAATATCAAGAATAAGAAAGGTACCAAGATATAGGCTAAAGAAATAGCAACCATACTACTTAGAGCTTTCTCTAAAATATATATTCATATATTAATGACTTAATTTTCATTAAAAGACAATGGAGAACTATTAAAGGGTTTTAAATTAGGAAATGGTAATCAAATTTGTGTTCTTAAAATACCACTCTAGCTTCAAGGGATGTATCAACTAAAAAAGTAGATTGAGGAACAACAGGTGGCCTATATTAGAGATGATAATGACAGGTACTTGGATTTGGGCAGAAGAGGAGATGAAGTAGCTTTAACAAGTCTTGGTGCTTAACTGTATATGAGGTGTAAGAGAGAAGAAGTACTCATCCATAACCATTAGGAATGTCACCCAACTAATAAGTCTTGGGGAGTGCGGGAAGGAAACAAACAGGCCATCTGACTTGCAGGATCACAGAATCATAGATTTTATGGGGGAAAAAATCCTCACAATCACTGCTTTTACTGGGGGGGAAAAAAAGGAAACTCTTTCTCCATGGAAGAGTTTTGTGAAATTCCATTTTCTTCACCTTGTTGTTGATGAGAAACTTACTCTCTCTTGAGGACAGTGCTTTCTCTACAGCCTTCCCAGGTGTGAGTGTGTTCTCTCTTACACTCCTGTGCCAAAGATAAAATTGTCCTTTCTAAATATACTACCATCCCTCTACCCTAAAAACATTTATCCATCATTATCTGTCAATGTAGAAATAATCCATCAACTGTTCTCTCATTTTGTTAAGATCATTGTTTCTGAACTACCATCAATTTCTCCAGTATTAACTTTGTTTTGCTTTCTGGTAACCTCAATATCAACATAGAATGGGTTTCTGAGTGATTTGATCCCTTCCAAAGATCTTCGCCTCTGTTTCTATAGTCCCTCTATATAATTTTTTTCATTAACAGTGAGTGTACCTGTTCCAAAATCTCATTTCTAAGTATCCCATTCCTTATTTATATTGGCAGTCTAGCCCTCAGTAACAGCTGGAGTTATCTATTTTTTGGCATCTATATTTTCTTGCCAATACAGTGGTATAGATAAAAACTAAAAGTCATCATCTTCAAAAATTAAGCTACAGAATGGCCACATGAGCATCCTTGTGTTGGTACCCAGTTTAAATAAAGATAATGCAAATACTCCCATTACTACTAACACAAAAGTATCTCTAAAGCTCATTATTGAAAACAGTCACAGAGGCGCCTGGGTGGCTCACTCGGTTAAGCGTCCGACTTCGGCTCAGGTCATGATCTCACGGTCCATGGGTTTGAGCCCTGCGTCGGGTTCTGTGCTGACAGCTAGCTCAGAGCCTGAGCCTACTTCGGATTCTGTGTCTCCCTCTCTCTCTGACCCTCCCCTGCTCATGCTGTCTCTCTCTCTCTCTCAAAAATACACAAAGGATTAAAAAGAAAACAGTCACAAGGGCCACAATTAGAGGAGACAGCCAAGCTTTGTGTACTGAGGCTAATGGAAAAAAAACTTGAAGATAAAATGAGTGGCTACAGAGAGAAAGAAAAAAAAAAAATAGAGAGCCAGGAGAGAGAAAGTAATTGAAAGGATTATTCTTCCTACTCACCTTCTAGATTAAAGTTGCACTACATTCCATTACTGGTGTTAAAAGGTCAAGGTAGCAAAGGCATTCTTTAGGATTTGAGTTCAGTAGCCCAGGGAGAAAGGGCATCTTTTTTACCATTGGCTTTATCTTTGTGACTTTGAACAAGTCAGTTGCTCATCTACACTTCTATATCCCCATCAGTAAGACAAGAATAATAATAACTACTTCATCAGGCTTTTGTGCTGACCGAATAAGACAATGTACGGAAACCAGTTAGCAGTCTGAAGACTCCTCCAATTTGAGCCCTTCTATAATTCATACTTTTTACTAATTAATCATAATTATTTTCTTCCAATTCCCTGAGATTAGTCATTAGCAGGAAGCACAACTTCAGAAGCACAATGTAGTGGAATAGCACTAGTTTCTCTCAATTTATGAATGTGGGTCTTTAAAATTTGTTTGTTCTTTCCCTAGAAACAGCTTGCTAAATTCTACTACAAAGAGAAATAATTTGGCTTAGGTCTTACTAAGACAGACATTAGAGGGAATGGGAAGAATCAATGTCTTCATTTTGCATTTATTTAAAATTACATTTTAAGTTTTTGTAGATGGATTATTAAGGGCTGTTGTACTAATAATACCAATAATTTGGTGCACTTTTTCCTTAGTAACTATCCATGGATACAGTAATTCTTTCTCTATCTTCAACTATCAATATTTCTATCAGGATAAAAGCATGCTTTCATTTTTTCCACCTTAACAAAAATTCTCTCTTGGCGTTACTTCTTCTCCTATCATGATATTTCTCTACACATGCACCAAACTGTATTGAGTCATCAGAGGAGCTTACATGTTTTGGAACCACTTTTAAGACTTTATTTTTTCAACAGTTTAGGTTCATGACAGACTGGGGTGAGGAAGATACAAAGATTTCCCATATACCTCTTGCTTCACACATGCATAGCTTTCCCATTATCAATATCACTCATCAGAATGGTACATTTTGTAAGGTTTTTTTTTTTATATTTTTTTATTTATTTCTAGGAGAGAGAGAGACAGCGTGAGCAGGGGAGGGTCAGAGAGAGAGGGAGACACAGACTCCGAAACAGGCTCCAGGCTCTGAGCTGGCAGTCAGCACAGAGCCCGACGCGGGGCTCGAACCCACGAACCGCGAGATCATGACCTAAATGAAAGTCGGACGCTTAACCGACTAAGCCACCCAGGCGCCCCTTTCTTTTTTTTTTTTATAAGGTTTTTTTAATTTTATTTATTTTTATTTTTATTTTTTTTTTCAGAATGGTACATTTTGTACCAAGGATAAATCTATATTGACACATCATAAACACCAAAGTCCATAATTTACTTTAAGGTTCACTCTTGGCGTTGTACTTTCTACAGATTTGGACAAATGTAGAACATACAGCCATAACTATAATGCCATACAAAATATTTTGGCTGGCCTAAAAATCTTTCATGTTCTACTTATTCATATTCCCTCCTCCCCCAATCTCTGGCAATCACGAATCATTTTATTGTCTCCATAGTTTTTGCCTTTTCCAGAATCCCATGTAGTAAAAATCATATAATAACATTTTCATATTGGATTTTCTAGTTATTAATGTGGACTTAAAATTTCTCCATGTCTTTTTATAGCTCAATATCTCATTTCTTTTTAGAGCAGACTAATATTCCAGTGTCTGGATATACTGCAGTTTACTTTTCCATTCACCTAAAGGACTTCTCGGTTGCTTTCAGGTTTTGACAATTATAAAAAAAGCTACTATAAACATCTTTGTGCAGGACTTTGTGTAGACATGAGTTTTCAGCTCCCTTGAATAAAAACCAAGGAGCACAAATGCCAGATCATAAGAGTACATTTAATTTTGTAAAAAATCACAAAACTGTCTTCCAAAGTGGCTGGACCATTTTACATTCCCACCAGCAATGAATGAGAGTTCTTTTTAGTCCACACCCTTGCTGACATTTGGTGTTATCAGTGTTCCAGATTTGGGCCATTCTAACAGATGTGCAGTCGTATCTCATTGTTGCTGTTTTAATCTGCGTTTCTTTGATAATACATGATATGGAGCATCTTTTCTGTGTGTCTACTTTAATGAGGTGTCTGTTAAAGTTTTTGGTCTATGATCTTAACTGGGTTCTTTCTTTTCTTATTGTTGAGTTTTAAGACAGCTTTTAAGTATATTTTGCATAATAGTCTTTTATGTGATGTATTTTTTTAAAAAATATTTTCTCACATTCTGTGGCTTGTCTTCTAATTCAGTTGTTTTGGAAATTTCTGATACTTATTGTGGAAAAAATTTTAAAAAGAGTAAAGCTAAAATGGGAAAATTAAGAATGTGAGAATGTATTATCTAAAAATGCATAACATCATATACATGTTTTTGTGATTTGGAAATCTACATAGAAAGAGAGAGAAATTGAGAAAGCAGAGTCAGCAGCTAAGCCCTGATATTGACACTATGTCACACTGCAGCATTCACACTATGTCCAGCAGAGCATAGATGCAGTAGACATACCATAGAGGATTCCAGGAAAGAAAGTCCTCCCCTGAATGCTCTACATTATTTTTTTTTTAAAGAAGAGAATACAGAGATGATCCAGGACACTATTTTATAATGGGAAATTCCTGATCTAGGAAATGGCTTTATAACAAGGAATACCTTGGGGTTGGATGAGAGGTATCATGTTATTCTTATGATGAGTTAATTCACCCTTGTTAGGTTAGCTCTTGCTAAGCTACCTAAAAAAAGAATGATTCTACAGGGCCATCTGAAATTTGAGCTTATTTAGCAATAATAGTCACAATAATCAAAATAGTTTGAAAGCAATCTCAACATACCTATAAGTTATAGTAAGTTATTATATTAAATGAGAAAATATCAAGCTTATTTTTAATACTAAATTTTATAAAGTTGAAAATACAATAGAATATGAGAACTGTAGAGATTACCCCTGACAGGCTTTCTCATATAAAACTGAACCTCATCAAAAAAGTAAAGAAAAAATGCCTAAGCATTTTTAGGCATCAGCCCAAGCATCGTTCTTTGACACGGCTGCAAGTTAATTGCCGAAAAAGAGTATATGTATGGGGGGATGCACAGGATTGTCAAGGAAAATCATATCACATTTTATGAATTGCTTTCAATAAATACTTTTTTATATAAAATACAATAGAGAAAATACAAAAGCATCTTCTGCTATTCTAAGAAAAATAAGTCTACCACTTTTATAGAAATTTGGAGGTATATTTAAGTATATTTCTTATGCATTGTTTCATAAGCAAAAATATTTTTCTACATTTCAATTTTTTCAACATGTTCAAAATTGTTTTCACATTTAACAATAATCCTATAAATTATAACTGAAAATAGAAAAAGCTTAAAGAAGGGCAAAAATAAGTTTCTCCAAGGATTCAATATAAAGCACATTTATAATTCGACCAGAATATGTTCAGCTTTAGATTTAGATTAACATTACTTATATTCCTGGAAGGTCTATAACCAAAAAACAAATCCATTTGCCCATCAGGTATATTGGATTCAAAAGAGATTTGGAATCCAATATTCATTCCTCACCAGATACTTACAGAATTATGGACTGTTTCAGCTTCTCAGGATGCAGCACCAAGCAAAAGAGGTAAGAACACACTCCTGCCCTGTGATGCTTACTTTTCCAGGAGGGCAGGAGGAGAGGCATGAAATAGTGTTAAAAAACATAGAGCGTAGTCACAAAACATAAGTGATAATAAGAAAAGACATATAAAGTACAAAATGGGTGAAGTTACAGATAAGGGAGCCAGGAAAGACTTTAATAAGAGAATCATTTTTAAACAAATATCTGAAGGAAGGGAGTGTGCAAAAGATATCTGGAAGGAGGGCAAGCAGAGTATCATTTGCAAAGTGGTTGCCCATAATATTCCAATAACAAGAAAAATGCCTGTGTGGCTGGGTGACAGTGACCCAAGAGGAGGACTACTATGCACAGAGTTGAGAAAAAAAAGTGAGCATCCAGATCACATAAGGTTTTGTAGGTCTAGTAAAGGCTTTGACCTTACTTGGAGACAGATGGCAAAACAGGGACAGTTTTGAGGAGAAGAATGACATGATCTGACTTACTTTTTTTTGCTGACTTACATTTTTTAAAATGTTTATTTCTTTATTTTTGGGAAGTGGAGGAGAGAGTAGGGAGAGAGGGAGAGAGAGAGAATCTCAAGCAGGCTCTGCACCATCAGGGCAGAGCCCAATGCAGGGTTCAAACCCACAAACTGTGAGATCATGACCTGAGCCCAAATCGAGAGGCAGATGCTTAACCAACTGAGCCACCTTGGTGCCTCTGACTTACATTTTTTGAATGATCACTGGTTAATTAAGGGGCAAGGACTGCAGAAGTAGAAAGTCAAGTTAGGAAGCTCTTAAAACTCTAGGTGAGACAAGATGATAAACTTCACGGGGTTCTTGGTACATGATAAAGGATGGGAGACTTGGTGAAGAGGTAAAACTACAAGAATTTGCTGATGGACTAGACTGTCAAATAAAAAGAAGGGGGGAAAAATTCAAAAGACACTACCAAAATTGCTGGTTTGGGCAAATGAGAGAATGGGGTTATCAGAGACCCAAATAAAATCTTCAGCACATTACCTAGCACAAGCTAAGCACTCGATGCATGTGAAGGAAGGGGTGGGCGTTCTAAACAGAAAATACAGAAGCACAGCAAACAGTAAACGTAGTATCCTAAATGGATATCGCTAAGTGGGAAGGTGGGAGGCAGAGCTTGTAAGCAGACGAGGCACACAGAAGTCAGTCTACAGGTTTTCGTAGGACATCATAAACCTCAACTCTCTTGTGTTAGTTGGGAAAGAGGAGCATAGCCAAGAATTGGTAATAAGTACATGTAATATACATATTTATTACATTATATGTATTCTGTATAATACTTGTTGCATAGAAGTTCTCAACTCTGCCTCTATTTCCTGAATAACAAAAGATATCAATGAAAGAGAGAGAAAATAGATATGGAGAGACTTGATAATAGCTGAGCTTGGGGGCACCTGGATGGCTCAGTCAGTTAAACATCTGACTTCAGCTCAGGTCGTGATCTCATAGTTCCTGGGTTTGATGCCTCCCCACCAAACTCCTGCATCAGGCTCTGTACTGACTGCTTGGATCTTGAAACCTCCTTCGAATTCTCTATCTTCCTTTCTCTCTACCCCTCCCTTGCTTGCCCTCTATCTCTGTCTCTCTCTGTGTGTCTCTCAAAATAAATAAATGAACTTATAAAAACTATAGTTGAGTTTCTCACTCAAGAATCCCTAAGATTGGCTCTACCCCTTTTTTTCCCACATGTTAATTATGGAAGACAAAAATGTCCCCATTTTGCACAAATTTGGATTGAGTTCCTGTCATTTGGTACAGAAAAGTCCTAACTAATTATATCAACTTAGATGCATATGAATAATAATATTCATATCCTGATACGGAGTCTCCAGTATTAAATTAAATCATTTCTCAGTATATAATTAACAAAAAGCTTCACATCTCTGCCGTAATTTCAATCTAAGTGTTTTTCTGTCATTACCCTGCCTCTATTTCATAGCATGATTTCTGTCATATCCTGATCTGTGTTCTATACTTGTCCATGTGATTCACTCCGTATATCGCTTGCTATAGCTAGTGACCAGATATATTCAATTTCTAAAATTGTTCAAATTTAGGCTTTAAATTATAGCATTTTATATTTCAATAATGTCATCTTTATTTATTCTTAATACCTACTATAGATATCCAGAATATATTTCTCAGGAAGTTCACTCTTCTCCATTACATACTCGGCAAATCCGCCTTTTAACAGCTCATTGCTGCTTCTTGCTTTTTGCTGATACGCACACGAATTCATGTGCATCTGTATGAACTAAAGCTGTATAAAATATATATGTACAGTGTAAAGGAGAATTAATCCATATAACTACCATCCTGGTTAGAAATGGAACGTTGCCAGTACCTGAGAATACCTTCTGGACTCCAGGAGGCGTGCTGTACCAGATCTCATTTCCCCACTTCCCTCAACTGATGATTATTCTGACTTTTGTGATAGCAATTCCACTTTCTAAAATATTTGTTATCTATTTATATCTTTCAATAATATAATTTCTAGTTTTGCCCATTTTAACTTTCTATAAATAAACTTACACTATATAAATGTTGTGGCATATATAGCTTAATTTTGCTTGTAGGCTGTGTTCATATCAGTGTGCAAAATGATAATTTTTTTTACAGATATGTAATATCCCCTTGTAAGGCTATTTCATGTATGTACGCACTTTCTTGCAGTGGTGTTCTTAAATAGCAGAAGTATTAAAGCCTTCAGGCTAAAGATTCCCCGAAAGAGCTCATTGCTCAAATAGGAAATATTATTTTGTTTGGGGTCCCAATGTTAGAACATGAAGGGTTCGACAAACTTCTTTTTTTTTTTATTTTTTATTTATTTCTAGGAGAGAGAGAGAGAGAGAGAGAGAGACAGCATGAGCAGGGGAGGGTCAGAGAGAGAGGGAGTCACAGACTGAAACAGGCTCCAGGCTGGCAGTCAGCACAGAGCCCGACGCGGGGCTCGAACCCACGAACCGCGAGATCATGACCTAAGCGAAAGTCGGACGCTCAACCGACTAAGCCACCCAGCCGCCCCTCAACAAACTTCTTTACCACTTTTCAACGACATGTGTATTCTAAAGATATTTTTAATCCATAAGAGGGATATATCGTGAAGTATTTACCAAACACATTTACTAGAGAAAACTCTGTTCAAATAACATGTATCAGGGTATGTGTTTCAAAGAAAATACTCTGACAAGTAGTTACTTGTCCACTTGTTACTTCCTATGTCAAATATCCCTTTTATTCCTATTCGTCACTTCCTTTAGCCCACCATTTTGACTCATGTTTGCGTGCACCATAAAGTACCATAGTTTATTTTTTGTTTGTTTGTTTGTTTTGGTTTGGTTTTTGTTGTTTTAAGAGGAGACGGTTCTCTCTGGAGGCCCAGGGTGCACTTTTGACCCCACTTATATCCTTTTACTATCTCTGAGGAAAGCAATTAGCTTGATGCGTCTCTTAATTATGCCCCCTGGCAATTCCAATTTACCAGGATGGAAATAATTGTATTTTGATTGATTCATGGACTCACAGCTGAGAATGAGACTAGAGTAGTAAAATATTCAATAATCTGGATTTCATATGTAAAGAACAAACTCAAGATTTTTTAAGACATATTATAAAACTCTTAATTGTCCACTGTCAGAAGCTATTATAATTTAAATGAATCAGTGAAGATTACATTACAAGTTAAATATATTTCCCTTATGGTGGCTACCATATTTTGTGCACTAAACCATGAATTGTGCAATATATTTTACAGACAGTCCTTGATAGAAGTCCAGTGAAATTAAATTGGGTATACAGTAAATCAGCTTTGGGTAGCTCAATTCAAGTTGACTTTTAACCCACTTGAAGTACTTAAGATGTAAAACCTGTGGATGTAGCTTTATCTGTGCATTCTTATTTTTAGACATAGATCTGAATTTATTTTGGATATGCCAGAACCCTTTTGCATCTATATATTTTGATGCTTACCCACTTGCATCTTTTCTCCTGAGCAAGCAGCCTATTTCTCTCTCTCTCTCTCTTTTTTCCCCCTAGCTTCCAGCTTTACTGGGTCAACAGTGCCTCTTCTGATAAAGTGGCTACCCCTCTCTAAGTTCTCTTGACATATATTAGGATTCACATACTCTCCGACTTTTAGGGAAGCATTGAGAATTGGCACAAACTGTCTATTCTGATAACTGTAAACAAAAATTACATTTTATTTTGTTGGCTAACAAGAACTTTGGCTGGAATTTTTTAGATGAGTTTTTGAGCCTGGGACACAAACACATAAATGCTTTCATGAAAGCTTATACATCAAAATCATTGCTTTGAGTCTAAGATGAATTTCCCAGCATTTCCCCAACATGCCTTATAAGTCAACTTAGAGGAAAGCGATATAGGAAAAATTATGGAAAGGCATGTCATGAGAGGCTCTTACGAACACAATTTACTTGTATTTTAAGTCAAAATTTTGTACAAACATGACTTCTCTACAAAACGGTTTCTTGGGTCCAGAGAAAAATCCTGTTACTCCATCTGGTAGAAACCAACTATATTCAAATATGGTATAAGGGATTTAGACCAGGACATCTTATTATTAAGGTTAACTCTAAGGAATTTCTTTTTAATGTTTTAATCATTGGTTAAAACGTAGTCCTGCAAGGAAATTATTGGATGAAAGAGAAAATGAGACAAGCCTTACTAATTTGAATGGTGATGTACAAACACAAAGCTAATGTGAAAGCACTGAAGAACACAAAAGAATGCACTTTCACAGGGACTGGCATAGCTTGATGTTGATATTAGCTGTAACAGTGGTAATGGTGGCGATTGTTATGGTCATTGTTAAGGTCACCCATCTAAAAGGAAATGAGAAAACAAATTATTGCCTAGTTAGGAAATTTAGATTTAGTAGGGAAAAAGAGTAGGAACTGTTTAATCATCTTTCAGAAAGTAGAGTTAAAAAATATACTAATACAATAGTTGGAATGCAGGTTTCAGTGTACATGGGTAAATATCATTACAGTCTGCTTTTTTGTGTTCACTGGAATTTGTCATACTACAAATTGAATTATGGCAGTAGAAACCATAATCATCTATATTGAATTAAGCATACAGACAAATGCATATAAATGAACAGGGCTTATGTAAAGAGCATCAAATTTATAAATTTTGTTTTGGAGAATAAAGATACAATATATTAAATATCAAAAGTAAAAGACTGATCTGATAAGCATGACAAGAAAAACTATGATAAAAGAATGGCACTAAAAATTTGGGAAAAGCATAGAGAAAAACACCAATATAATAAAAAATTTCATTAAATGAAGTGCAGAGTAGCCAATAAGGCTATATACTCTTATTTATGCAATTTGCTCTTATTCCAACTTTCGTGAAGTAAAATTTACATACGACAAAATGCGCCCATGATCAGTGTACCATTTGATCAGATTTAAAACTGTGTTCTCCAATGAATTTTTGACCATCACAATTAAAATGAAGAAAATTACTTTTACCCCCAAAAGCTCCTTTGTGATTCCTTTACCATCAGCTGAACATCGGCTGATCTGCTTTATGTCCTTAGATGTTAATTTCACCTTTAGTAGAACTTCATAAAAATAGAATCATATATACTCTTTGTGTCTGGTTTCTTTTCCTCAGCACATTTTTTTCATATTTAGTTTGTTATTGTTATTATGAATTGTTTATTGCTTTTTATTGTGAGTAGAATCCCAGTGTATGGACATATCACAATTTGTTTATCTGTTCACTGGTGATAGAGACATTTGTATCATTTCCAATTCTGGGCTAAATAGAAATAAAGCTGCTACTGATGTTAAGGTCATGAGGAGTTTATAAAGATTGTGAGAAGGTCAATTATATATAGGGCATAAGTTTACAGTTTTCTTAAGTAACTGGTAAGTGTAATTCTATTTCTGGACTTGCTATTCTGTTCATTTGGTCCCATCATCTATCCTTATGTTTCACCACACTTTCTCAATTACTATAGCTTTGCAATAAGTTATAATATCAAATAATGTACATTCTCCATCTTTGTTCTTTTACAAAATTGTTTTGGTTATTCTTGACCTTTGTTTATTCTTTTAAAGTTGAGATACAGTTTATTAATCTCCCTACCCAGCCAAAACTCCTGATAGGAGTTTGATTGGGAATACATTGGATATATAGATCAATTCAGGGAGAATTGACTTTCAGCAATATTGAGTCTTTTAAAGCACAACTATGTCTTTCTATCCATTTTAGTTCTTTAACTTTCATACTTTTATGTGTACGTTTGTTAAATTTATTCTTAAGTACTTTATAGTTTTGAATGTTATTTTAAAGAGTCTATTTTATCTCCCTGTTTGTGATCACTAGTGTACCAAAATTCAATTAATTTTCTTCAGATTTTTAAATTCTAGTTAGTTAACATATAGTGTAATATTGATATCAAGAGTAGAACTTACTGGTTCATCACTTACATATAACACCCAGTGTTCATCACAACAAGTGCCCTCCTTAATCACCCTCACCCATTTAGTCCATCCCCCACCTACCTCCCCTCCAGAAACCCTCAATTTGTTCTGTATAGTTAAAAGAGTCTCTTATGGTTTGCCTCCCCTTCTCTCTTTTTTCTTCCTTCCTCTATGTTCATCTGTTTTGTTTCTCAAATTCCATATATGAGTGAAATCATATATTTGTCCTTCTCTGTTTTGCTTACCTTACCACTTTAGTTCCATCCACGGTGTTGCAAATAGCAAGATTTCATTCTTTTTGATGGCTGAGTAATATCTCATGAACAAACAATTAATTTTTATATGTTTATATTGTTTTCACCACATTTCCATCAGCATGTCAATACCGGCAGCTATTTGGGAGATTCTTTAAGATTTTCTACATATATAGTCATCCTATTTATTTGTCTTCATATTTATCTTTTTACTTAATTTTTCTTGCCATATTATATGGGGTAGGTAGCCAAATAAAATGTTAAAAAGAAATAGAGTTAAAATCCATGTCTTTCTTTCAGATCTAACTAAGGTGGATATCATTGTCTGATGATAGCTAAACATTTCTTATAATGTCCTTTAAAAGTTTGAGAAAATTCTTGTATTCCTTGATTGCCAAGAGTTTTCACCATGACTGGTGTTGAATTTTACAAATTTCTTTCTGGGTATCTATTGTTTTCTGCTTTATGTTGTTATTATAATAAATCATGTTGACTCATGTATACATTTTACACTGACTTTGCATTTCTGGGATAAATTATGCCTACTTGTATATTTCAGAATATTGGTTTGTAGGGTTTTTTAAAAAATAATGACTTTATAAGGTTTTAATATCAAGTAATACTAGCCTCATAAAATGAGTTGGGAAATATTCATTACATCTCTTATTTTATGAACAAGATTGTGTAATATTAAACCTTTAAGAGAGCTGACCAATAAAGCCATCTGTAACTGGAGTTTTCTTTTGTAAGACAGAATTTTAATTAAAACTTCAATTTCCTTCAGCTTTTGGATTTTCTATTTAATATTTAATCATTTTAAAATTTTATCTTAGAGAGTGAGAGAGTGGGGGAGTAATGAAGGTGAGGGGAGAAAGAGACAGAGAGAGAGAGAGAATCTCTACGCTAAGCATGAAACCGTATGCAAGGCTCAATCCCACATCCCTGGGATCATGACCTGAGCCAAAATCAAGAGTCAGACACTCAACTGACTGAGCCACCGAGGTGTTCCTAGATTTTCTATTTATTTTTTTGTGAATTTTGATAGTGAGCATCTCTTTAATAGAATTTGTCCACTTAATCTAAGTTGCATAACTTATTGTTGTATAAATTGTGTACTTTATAAATTTATAAATTTATAAATGTCCTGGACAAGTTTCACTCAAATCTTTGCAATTTAACACTCAGGAACTTATAAGAAATTGCAGAAATTGACTGAGTTTTTACTATGCTATTTTAGAACATCAGAAAGTATTTATCTTGTACCTCACTGAACTAGGTGGTCTTTGGAACTTTCAGAATAGTTTCAGTAGGTAGAATCTATAATTGTCCTTGTAGAAAATTTATGACTAATGGATATGATCATTTTATACTCCTTTCATCAATAATTTAAGTAATACTATATGTAAAGAAGTATTTAGAATATATAGTTTTTTCATTAGTTGTATTAAGAAATATTATTTGGAAGATCCTGAGGGAAAAGAAAACTAATGCTTCAGAGTGTCCACACCTAAAACAGCCCAAGTTTCACTGCTTTAACAGTAAATTATAGACACAAGTTGTTTTCAAAGTACTAAAAAGAATTTAATATTTTCAAAGAGGAAGTGGACTTCAGAATAAAACAAAAATAACCAATTATTAATGACTGCAAATATTTATTTTTTGGAATCCTGTATTTTCTTATTGTTGAAATAGGAGAATTTGTTTCTTGTTCACAGAAGTGAAAACCTCATATACTCAAAAGTCCTAAGAAGTTTAGTAATTCGTCTTCAGGGTTTGTACAAGTAGTATGTTTTCTGGAATTATTTTATTATTTTATTACTTTATATATATTTAATTATTTTATTACTTTACTGTTTATTTTATTACTTATGTTTAAGGTGTATAAGTATATAATTTGTCTCCTCATGTAGATTATAATTTCAGTGACAGAAAAGAGACTCAGATATAATCAGTTGTCAAGTATTGGCAATATTATTTTGAAGAGTATTGTGACCTTAGCCGACTTACTGAATCTCCATAAGCCTAAATTTCCTCATCTGTAATGTGAAATTAAAAATTATGCCTTCTTCTTGACATAAACACATAAGTCAAAATGTGGCACATAAAAACACTAATCAATTTTAAATAATAATAATACTACTAAGAACATTGCTGATTATTCGAATAATTTGTTCCTTTACTCTTTCCTTATTGTTCCCTCAGACAGGCTCAATCCATGGGAGAATTAGGTATGGCCCATGATACAAAAGTGTCTTTTACATTTTTAATGGCTGTAGAAAAGAGAAAGAAAAGAAAAAGAAAGAAAGAAATAAAAAAGAAGGAAAGAAAGAAACAAAGAAACAAAAGCAAAGAAGATCAAAGATCTTCTGGCCAGCAAAACCTAAAATATTTGGTATCTGCCTCAAGAGGAAAGCTTACTGGCCCCTTACGGAGTATTTAATTTTTTATTTAATCAATGTTTAGCAGCCTTCACTCTATCTACCTGAAAAATAAAAAAAATAACCCAATAATCAGATAATAACCTTAGGTTTGATTAATTAATTAGCTTACTCAAGTTAGATAAATGGAAAAAAGTACACAGAAAAGAATCAATTTAGAGCTGTGTTTTGAATAATGTAGCTGAAGTTTCCATTTACATATAGTAAGTACAGCTTTACAAAACTTTTATAAGTTCAGCTCAATCACGTAAAGCTTAAATAATAGAGCATTTAACAAATGGCCATAAATGGCCAATTCAGTTGAGCATAAGTTGAACAAAACCAGGAGAAAATTACAGGAACTCATTTTATCAATTAATTGAAGTGACTGATATAATAATCTCTCCGTTTCTGCTGTTTTAGGGTTTTTTGTTTCTTTCTTGGAAATAATAAATTTTTAAAAACTAAATTTGTGTAACTAAAACTATTATCTCAAGTCCCCCATGAGCAGAATTCTAAGGTGACCTCCAAGATCCTCAGCCTGATGTATACATACATCCTCCTAGTTACTCAGTCAAAATCTAGTAATAGGGACTGTATGTAAATAAGGTCCCATATTAGTTGACTGTAAAACAAGATTATCCAGGAAGTCTGACATAATCACCTGAAGTCAGATACAACGGAAGTTAGAAATGCAAAATGAGAGGGATTCTACAGATGAGAAATTCTTTTGTCTTAAGATGGTCAGTTCAGGAGATATGGGATGTGGATAGTGAAATGGGAGCTCAGATAGGCCCTTGATGACAGCTGTGAAAGGAAACAGAGCCTTAGTCATGCAACCACAGAGAACCAATTTTTCTGCTAAAAACTTTAATGAAGTTGGAAGCAGATTCTTCTCCAGAACTTCTAGCCTAGAACTCAGCCCATCTAACAGTCTGATTTTAGCCAGTGAGATCCCAAGCAGAGAGCCCAGTCATGGCATGCAAAGATTTCTGACCTACTGTGAGTGAATGAATGTTGTTTTAAGCTACTAAAGTAGGGTCATTGTTATTCAGCAATAGAAAACTAATATAAACTAACATTTTTAAAGTGTTAAATTTCTCATATTTGGGTACTTTTATTATTTAGAAGTTTTTAAGTTTGTCAATTCATTCACATCATGTTAGGTCAACAGATAGTAGAATTATCTGAACAGAGATCATGTTACATTTAAAATAAAACAAAATAAAATAAAATAAAATTAGATTAGGTTAGATTAAATTAAATTAAATTAAATAGATCATTCTTGGGCACCTGGATGACTCAATCAGTTAAGCTTCTGACTCTTGGTTTCAGCTCAAGTCGTGATCTTGCGGTTTCGTGGGTTCGATTCCCACACATGACTCTTGACAGTGCAAAGCCTACTTAGGATTCTCTCTTTCTCCTTTTTTCTCTGACCCTCTCATGCTATCTCTGTCTCTCTCAAAATAAATAACTTAAATAAATAAAATAATAAACACTTAAAATAGATTATTTTTAACAGATTTCAGAATTTCTCAAGCAGAGAAATGAAAGACACACCTATGATTTCATAATTGTTTATTAAATTTTCTATCTTTTTAATTTTGTAGTAATGATTGTATGAAGTTGTAGAAATAAGTTCATAGGTTAATTTGGTAAAAATTCTTGCAAAAATATAAATAATTCACCTTATTTTACGATATTACATTATGGTCAAGTAGTTCCATCCCCCAAAACACTGTAGCTTTATCTGGAATATTTCTAATACTTTCAGTTTTGAATCTTTGTCCAGGAAACAGAAGACTATGAGTCGCATCCAGCTATCCTGATGCTTATTTCAAACACAAGAAACAAAAAAATAAAAAGGAAAATAATTATTGATATTATTAGTTTTATATATAATAATTATTATATAAAATTATTGATATTATTGATAGTATATTATTNTGTGACTTTTCCTGAAGGCAAACAAGCATTTTAGATAAGAGATTAAAGAATCACTGCAGTGTTTTTTGAAAAATATTTGCCCCAAGGCGTGTCTCCTGAGTTCTAGAAAACATCTTGTCCATTAGAATCTGTAGCATTGGGCAAACTGAATAACAAGAAGATAATGTGCCAGATGTACTCCACTAAGTTTTCTGAACATATTGTTTTCGGCTGTGTGCAAAATACTTCATCTGCATTATCTTTTTAATCTTTATAAATAGGCTATAAAGTAAATACCATACACCCTCCTAAACACACCATATTGCAGATTAGCAAACTGGAGCTTAGTGGGGTTAAATACCTTGTCTAAGATCACAAAGCCACCAAGAGGCTGAGTCAAGATTTCAATTAAACATCCTGGTCTCCTTTGCTTAGAATTGTCCAATGCTGCCTCCATGCCCAAATAGGAGGAACTGAACACTTCCAAGTAAAATCAAGTAACTTCTTAATTATTAACATGAATGTTTAACATAAGAGTTAAAATATTTTAGAAAACATATATAATCATATTAAAATTTAAATTTGATTTGATGTCCATTTAAAATAAATTCCTTTAAATTACATATGGCATAATTAAGGTCTTTAAAAGCTTTATTCATTTTTTAGGTTATCTTTTACTTAGTAGCTACATTTAACTGAGGTCAGAGAACATATTACAATCCTGTGAAATTTGCAATCCTATGAAATTCGATGAGACTTGTTTACAAAGTCAATAAATGCTGTATGTGCAGTGTTCATAGTTGGCTGCAGATATGTCTGTAAATAGTGTCAATGAGTTCAAATTTGCTAATTGGGAAAAAAATTGCATTTGAGATGTCAGACCCTTTGAATCTCTGTCAATTGTTTTCTGCCTGTTCTATCAGCTATCAGGGGTATTCTACTATGATTGTGGATTCATCTATTTATCCTTCTAGTGGTATTCATTTTTGTTTGTTTGTTTGTTTCTTTTAAATAATTTGAGGCTATGTAGTTCATGCAGATTTAGAATATCTGGAGGACTATTTTATCATTATAAAAGATTCCTCTTGTCCCTTTTTTTATAGCAGGATCATTTTTAAAATTTAATTAATTAATTTTTAAAATTTACAACCAAGTTAGTTAGCATGTAGTACAATAATGATTCCTCTTGTCTCTTAAAAAAAATGTGTTAACCTAAATTCTACTTTGTCCAGCTATCCCACTTTCTCCACCCATCCTTTCACTAAACCTATTGTTTCTTGATTTAAAAAGCTATATGTTAGAAACTCCATGTTTCTACCATGATGCCTTGCATATAGTAGGAGCTCAAAACTTATTTGTTGAATGAACAAGTGAACATATGTTTAGATGAATAAATAAATAAATGAATGTATGCCTTTGAATCTAGATTTTCTGACTTAGAAATGTTCTTTCAAATTACTTTCAAATGTATTGCCTTTATTTGGCTGTCATACAGTTTTACATGGATTAACAACCACTCTCCTTCACTAATACATTCCTCCAGGTGTAATGATTTTATGAGGTACAGCTTATATGAAGTACCATTTGACATACAGCCCCATCTCCAGAGCTTGCCTGAGAATGCAGATTATGGGGGACACAGTGAGCCTGCTGTTCAGATCAACGTTACTAAATTCTCCAAGGCAAAGTTTTTAAAAGTCCTGCTTCATGATCTAATATGTCTCTTCTGCCTCTGAATATGAGGAGGGACAAACATTTTATAGATTTACCACAACAATTTTGAAGAAAAACAGAGCTGCTGTTCTTCAGTGCTTAATAGTATGATGAAACTTTGTCAATAAGTACAGACTAGAAGAGACAGAGGAAATCAGTGAGGTCATAATCCTTCCTCTTTCCCACCTACGAAATGGGGAACACCTGACAGTTACAACAAACATGAATACAAATTATAGAATCAGACTGAGATAGTATTAAGAAAGCCTACCAACTGGCAGGAAGGAGGGGAAACTACAAAGTCAATAGCAGTTTCTGAAATATTAAACTTTTCTGTGTTTACCGTTGAAATCCCCAGAAGATTAATTTTGTATGTAGGTTTTATTTTTCTTAATAAACTCTCTGATTTGCATGATCTGTCCTGAATTATACTGAGCAACTGATCAATTCCACTGCCTTAAACTCTTCCTGCTTCTTTATTCATCCAAATTATTCCAGCAAATAAATAATTCTCTAAGCATAAATTTATCTGACACTATAAGAAATGGGGGGAAACATATTAAACCCCATGGAAATTTTAGTAAAAATGCAAGTAGATTTTCTCTCATATGAAAAGATATTGAGCACTAGTAAACAATCCAAATGTTAAGTATTGAGCTACAAGGATTTTTTTAGTGTAAATTATTAAAACAATAATTATATATGAAAATTGATTATTTTCTAGCTCAGTTTTATTTTTCTATATTTTGTACAAAAATATTTCCAGAGTTTTATTTAAACATTTACATTTTTATTTAATGAAACAAATTTGTATATTGCTGATTTGCACTGAATTAGCTAGGCTTTTATTTTGCCTTACCCTCAAAGGTAATCTAATTCTTAAAAGAAGTCCTGGTCCTAGATTTGTCTGAAAGTGATCTTTAAGCACATTTTCTGCCAAAATACTTTGTGCCTTAGAGGAAAGATGCTAACACACAAAGGGGCAGTATTGAGGAACTGAGTATTTCTAACCTGTGGATTCCGTACCCCCAAGCAATTTCTAACAGATTAGGAGTTTCAGATAAAAAGCCCAGAGAGACTTGTGTGATGGAACCCTATTGAGGAAAATTCATTAACACATCCATTTATAAATATAAACAGTGTATTTGAGATGTTTATTTCTGCCCTGTAAACATATTAACAACTTCATTTAGCATCATATTAGGATGAAATAAATAGTTTGACCACATTCAAGAACAATTATATTCACAAAATAGATTTCTATCTTCTGTGTGTTGGCAGCAAATCAGCTTTGAAATAAAACAACGGGCACAATACCAAAGTTTCCTACATAGAAGCATTTCACAAAAGCAAGAGGTTGCTCTCTCCAGCAGAATTAAATTAAAAATTGTTGCTCTTAAGTATACTTTCTGTCCTAGAGTTACTGGGATTTGGGGAATTAAGAATGACACATGATGAAAAGATAAAAGCCTGATTGTAAGTCTACTTTTCAAAGGAATAGAAAAAAGGCAACAAGAAAAGAAAAGGGATACTAATTATAGAAAACTCTGATTTACTGAAGTTAAATTTTTCTAGTTCCCCAAAGAGTGTTTTCTTTATGCATCTTACAGCAGCCAGTCTATCTTACTCTCAGGACATTGGAAATTATTTCCTAGGTGCTGTTTCCTGTGCAATTAAATGACTTAAGATCAAATCTGAAGCATTATACCTTTGGGGGTAAAGCATACACTTTTGGGAAAAAATGGTGTTAGATGTATCATATATTCCAGATTCTTCTAAATACTGGAAAACAGAAGCAAAGAAAATTTCTAGAATACAATCAAACGAATTATAACAACAATAAAAACACAAAAGCAAAAACTAAAAATCTCTATATGGCATGAATTTAATGTTTCTTTAAATGTTTTTTATTTATTTTTGAGAGAGAAAGACAGAGAGAGTGAGTGAGGGAGGGGCAGAGAGAGAAGGAGACACAGAATCCAAAGCAGGCTCCAGGTTCTGAGCTGCCAGCCCCAACCCATGAACCATGAGATCATTAGCAGAGCCGAAGAGGGATCTTAACCAACTGAGACACCAAGGTCCCCCCGAATTTGTCCTTTCTAATATTAAGGAAGAAATTGCACAGATATGCCTGGGCCTGAAGAACCAATCCAGTGCCGTGACAGGCTTCAGAAGGCCCCAGAGATTAGAAGACCCAAGTCTCTGCGGCCTGACTCAGCAGGCTCGAGCCACCGCCCTTCGCTGTGTCCGAACCAATCACTGGAGGTTGGGAGGTACCGGACGTTCCGGCCACTATTCTGGCCCACCTTGCTCTAAACTCACCAATCCCTCTGCGCCGTAACAACCCCTGCCGTCACCTGTCCTATCACCTTGTAGTCCCTGTCCATCACCCCTTTCCCGCCCTAGAGTTAATAAAAACCCTACTCCTCCTTTGTTCGGGGCTCTCAGCATGGATTCGTTGCGTTGGTGAGGTCTGGGAGCCCGAGCTTAAGCCCGTAATAAAGCCCTTTGCCTTTGCATACGTGACTCGGACTCCTTGGTGGTCTTGGGATTTTGGGGAGATCGCGATCTGGGCATAACAGGCCCATCCATTAATATTATTTCAAGAGGAACATCCACATGAATTGATTTCTATATACATACTCTTAACCTACCCTAGCTTTGCCTTTCCAGAAAATGGTGGAGGTGGAGATATAAGGACAAAATTAAAAGACATCTATCTTGGGAGAGGAAAGATGAAAGTGAGGGAACTAAGGACAAAACTTTAGCAGGATATCTTTGTTCATCTCCTTTTCTTTCATGAATCTCCATTCCTCTGTCTCTCAGTTTCCATTTGATAAATGTCTCCATTCTTCACCCGCACTGTAAAGACCAACTCAAAAGTATATAAAGCAGATACTATCTGTTCCATTGTAATACAGGGCTAACTATTGCTGATGGATAAGTTTTACAGAAATATGTTTTTAAGATAAACCAATTAGGGAAAATACAGACTTCAGGAAGAACTTATGCAGCCATAAACAATTTATGTGGTATTTTCAAAGTCACAGATTTGACATGAAACAAGTCCCAATCAAACTAATTTCATATTCTATATGAGGACATTTAATGATTTTGAGAGCGAATGCAAAATCTAATTATATGTGAGTTCAAACTGGTAGAATATTAGACAGGTGATAGAACATAATGAAGCAGTAAACTGCGCCAAGTAACGGGGCAGTCTGTCACTCATTGGTAAGTTACTCACACTGAGATAAACCACCACACACATCATTCAATAAACAGAAGTTCAGTTCTTAAAGGATCTTCATTACCCTACTTTCCATAGAAGGTATGTACGCATCATAAACAATTAAATTTACATTGACAACTCATAATGACATTTTGAAGGTCAAGCTCCCTCTGAACATTGACCCAAATAAAAGAAACCTAGCAATTCAGGTCCTCTTTTTCCAGGGTATGAACAGATATATAAACCTTTCACCAAATTGTTTATGTTCTACAAATGTGTGACAAGACCTCTACTCCCTGCTCAGTTACTTCCCATGAATTTGAGTTTCCTATTTACTTAGGGAAATATCTTGGGCATCTAATTATGCTTCAGTCTCATTAGTAGACAATCTTTCTACATTTACTTATTGCCTTGTCCGGACTTATTTGTTTAGATTCCAAGTAAATTCCAGTCAATATATCTGTCTCAGCTAGTTCCCTGAGAGTGATGACCATTCACATTTCACTTTGGATATCTAATCTGCAGAGAGGTCCTTGCCTGAATTCAGTGACCTAATAACATAAAGCTTAATACAAAAATATTAATATGAGCAGAAACATTATCCTGAGAAAGGATTTGTATAAGGAAGCTAAGGGCACAGCATAGCTAATACCTATTAAGAGAAGGAAGCTGTATACAAATAGTGCAATTTACAGAGTCAATGCAGACATTTAACAATTCCTGATTCTGGGGTGTATACTTAAAAAATTATATTCACTTTGACCCAACAGACATCTTTTTAAATAAAATTTATTTATTTTAACTTAGATTCTGTTCTTACTCCTCACTCCGTAAAGTGACATGCTTAATTTTTTTCTGTCAAAAACACTTAGTTAGGAAATAATACACTCTCTTTTTTCTTGTTTATTTATTTAGCTTGATCAATAAAGAGAGACAGAGAGAGCAAGCAGGGGAGGGGTGGGGGCAGGGTGGGGAGAGAACCCCAAGCAGGCTCCATGGGTCAGCACAGAGCCATATGTAGGGCTTGAACCCACAAACTGTGAGATCATGACCTGAGCAGAAACCAAGAGTCAGATGCTTAACCAACTGAGCCACCCAGGTACCTCGATACACTGACTTTCTAAACTATATTTAGATAAGCTCTAATTTTATTAACAAACAAGCTTCTTGGTCATTTCAATAGATAATCTTAGCCAAAAAGTAGTGAATCCAAAAATACATAAATCTGGTTACATCAGAAAACACTGCAATGTTATATCTAGAATATCATCAGTGAATTGTAATGGCTAAAATACACATTTTGTGAGATTTATCCATACCCAGAAATAAAAGTAAATGCATTTTAAAATGTATTTTGAACTAACATGTTAGTATTCTTTAGTAAACTTTAAAGTTATTGCTAAATATGTCATAGAATGCCTCAATGCAACCTAGCTATTTTTGTAATACTGTGATAAAAATTTAACATTAACAATGACAAAAACAAGCATTAACATTTATTGAATAGTTATAATTATCAGGCTTTGTGTTCAGCACTTTTACATGCATTATTTTAACTGAATCCCATAATAACCCAATGCAACTTTTACTAATGCTCTCATTTTACAAATGAGAAAAATCATTCTTGCTTATGGAAATGGTAGACATATTTCATGTAAAAAATATTAAAAAGTTTTCTAAGTCCATATTTAAAATTTAATTTCTACCTATTTTGAAGCCAATAAAATATTTATCTATTTCATAGCATGCCATATACAGCTTGGGATTTTTACATTGATGGTAATAGTTTTTCATTATAGAATCCTAAAGCATTTAGCAGTTCAAAGTAACTTTTGCTGTATAATTTACATGTCACAGTTTTCCATATTTTCCAATGGTGCTCCTTTTGTCTTCCAAGATGTTTACCAATTTTTTTCATCACCCACAAAAACTTTTTTTTAACTTTCTACAATTCTAAAACCTTCTATAATCTGAAGCACATAAGTTTTATACAACTTGATAGAGTAGTAAAATGGAATCCCTTGGATCCACAAATACCTGGTTTATTTATATGAGGACAATTTATTCAATTTTTAAATGTGGTAATGGCAAAATTATGCAGGAAACATACACACTCTGAACTTCCATAGAAGTCAATAAAAAATAGATATATACATATTTACTATATTTAAACAAGTTAATTTTTTTAAAAAGTGCATACATTTTTTTTTCTTTTTAGTGAAGCAACTATGATCAGAGACCCAAAGGTCTTTTATGTCTGCAGAACAAAGAATTTAAAGTAGATGCTTAGTGTTGGGGATCTAGCTGTGATGGGCCACCCAGGATCCCTTCAGGGAGTAGTTACTCCCAGCTTTAAGAAATTCTTCAGCTCAGGAGTGCAACTATACAACAGGTCACATGCCCATCATCAGTGCAAACTACAAGCAATGTCCATTCAGCATGCGGATGTCAAAGCCAGGCCCCCTCATCTCTACTGCAGAAAACTCTCAAAGAATAGCCCAACTTGACCACTGAGACCTCATCAAAGTCTATCTCCTCTCTTTGTCCACAATTGTTGCATGACTGTCCGTCAAAAGGGATAGCTCCTTAGTAAACCTCTTGCACATTCATCTCCATCTCAGAGTTGGCTTTCAAGGAACCCAGCCTGGGAAAATATTTGTTTTGTTGTTTGGTTTGGTTTGGCTTAATTTTTTTGTTCTCCTCAAATAGCTCCACCAATAGTAACATGTAGAAGACAGTAAAATCACAGAAAATGGAAAGGAGCAATTAAACTGATAACAAACTTCACAATTAAGTGGCCAGCTTAGTACCTAAACCTGAGAGAGCAAGCTTCAAAAAAAGTGCAGTTCAGTGAGTGCCACTCTGAAGGAGGTAGGATGTCATGAAACTGGGTAGGACAACAGGGAGAGTTTGAAAGGCCTATGTCCTAGAAAAAGCTTGGCCAGCTTTTGAAAATCTTATTTATTTGTTTGTTTGTTTGTTTGTTTATTTTAAATTTGAAAGAGACCATGAGCAGGGAGGAGGCAGAGAGAGAGAGAGAGTTATCTCAAGCAGGCTCCACACTCAGCATGGTGCCTCATGTGGGACTTGATCCCACAACACTGGGATCATGACCTGAGCCAAAAATGAAGAGTCAGCCACTTAGAGCCAGCTGGTGACCCTACTTTTTATTTTAAGTAGGCTTCATGCCTCACAACTCTGAGATCAAGACCTGAGCTGAGATCAAGAGTCAGCGGTTCAAACAATTGAGCCACCCAGGTGACCCAGGGCTTGGCCAGTTTTGAAAACAGATTTTCTTCCTTCCTTCCTTCCTTCCTTCCTTCCTTCCTTCCTTCCTTCCTTCCTTCCTTCCTTCCTCTCTCTCCTTCTCCTTTATTTTTACGATGATTTTGATAATGATAATTGATCATTTTGATGATGATATTTGAAAATAAATTTGGCATTTTCCAAAGTGGAAATCAAAGTATTCCTTACTAACACATGCATTCTTTGGGGTTTAAATATGCCAGTGTATTTTTTTAAATTTCCAATTCTAAAGAAAAACTGCCAAATCTTGCAAACTAATTCAGTCACTTACATGGCACTACTTCCAGACAACATGAGAATAATAATTTTATCTAAAATTAAATCTATCATAAATTCAGAAGTTTAAAATATTCTTTAAAGGTAGTTTCTGATTAATCTGAGATGTCAGAGACTATTTTTTGTATAAATGGATTTGAAGACATATATTGTCTCAGTGAAGTAGAAATAAAGAGATGTAAGCATCTCCACTTAAGTTAGCCTAGATTCAGATGGCATTTTGGTAATTCAAATAATAAATCTTTGTTATAAATTAAGATTATAACTCTAATCTCAAAAAAATAAAAAAGCAGTGAAAGCCTGAGTACTATATTGAGAACAGCCACACTCACTCACCTTAGAGAATCAAAGTTCTGAAGCATTGCTTAAGTAAAAGCACACATAAAATATATCACAAGGTAATTAAATTGAATGACTTTGGCTTCACTTTTTGCTAACAAAGCAAAATTTCTTACCCTGCCTTATCCTAATATAAATTGAAGGAACATAACCCTTTATAACCATTCTCGACATTGTAAAATCAAAGATGAGTTGTTTTTAAAATCAAATCCATTTGATACTCCTTATTGTTCTCATAATAGTTCCCCAAAGGTCAGAGTTGATAACAATTTCCTTAAGGAATGTGCTCAAGCACTGACTTTTTTGCTCTTATTTAGTTCCAATGAATCTTTACCTTTTTCCATGCTCTGTTTCATCCAGCCATAAATCCTCTTCATGCAAGGTAATACACCAATAAATCAGTTTAAGGAGGTTGGCCCAACTTCCTGATGAGTCTTCAGGTTAAATTTTCTAGGTACTTTTGAAATGGTATGCAATACTGAAGAATTATTGGAAAACAATTTTAATGTACTTATATAGTCCATACAAGGGAAGAAAAACATTTTTTAATAAATTTCAAGTGAAGAAATTATTATAACACACTGGTTTTTCTAAGAGGTTTTGTTTTTGTTTTTGTTTTTTTAGAAACCAAAGAAACATCTTCCCTCTTTTTAAAAATTCTATTAAGTGTTAAACATTTAGTGTGGGGGGGGAGGGGGAGAGGCAGCCGTGGACATTGTGACACATGCAGGCTTGATTTGAGGATCTAGAGGGTGTCTAGCAGGGCCAGCCAAGAAGATCCTTGGCCTCACACAGGATAGAAATCAGACACAAGCCAGGAGGAAGTGAAAGCTGAGTTTATTGAATAGCATGAGTGACAGGCAGAGTAACAGGTGGAGTGTCTGAAAGACTTGGGAAGGGAAGGGAAGAGAAGGGAAGAGAAGGGAAGGGAAGGGAAGGGAAGGGAAGGGAAGGGAAGGGAAGGGAGTCTCATCATGCTTTGGGGTTAGGGGTTTATGTTGGCAAGGAGTCCAGGTTATGTGTTCCTTCAGGAGTCCAGGTAGGGTTGGATCAAAGGCAAGTGACAGGTGAATAATACACAGTATTTCATAAGTCATCAAAAGTAATGTACTGCTGCTAGTGCTGGCTGATGTTGGTTTATGGCTCACATCCTGGAACACGTTTGGGATCCACTTCTTAGATGTTATTGGGTGTTTGGAGGCCAAAGACAAAACTCAGAAAATGAATAACTTTCTTGTTCTCTCTTGCAGTAGAAATATAACTTCTTTGATTTATTCAAATGCAAGGTGCAATATAGAACATGAGTAAATGGGGCCTAGAAGAAAAATAATGGAAATGCAGCCTTTCTAACAATGTAATCCCTTTAGTTTCCCTATCTCCATTGGACCTTGGGAAACAAATATGACACAACCAAGCTTCCATATTATTTCACATTTATCTGATGCTTAAAATGAAGTCATGTTGTGTTTCCATTGTACATAATCTCACAAAATATCCATTGTAAACAGTCACTGAGCAACCTCCAAAATATCATGCATTCTCTGATATTTTGTGACTCTTACCATGTGACTACTACTTCTTTATTTATAATATTTTTCATCTTTACTCTATTGTATAGATAAAGTTTATTGACTTGCCCAATCACAAAACTGCCTCCACTTTCTGATAATACCCAACTGCGAGCAAACCTACTCTACTTCTTTACACCTTTCACCAAATTACTCAATCAATACCCAAATTGTACAAAGTGTAACTAACACCCTCTTACTGAGGTGCACCATGGTTCTCATGATGAGCGTTCTCCCTCCTGCAACCAATAATAAACCCTACTTGTTTAACTACATGTATGATTTTTTCTGGATGAAGGGCAGTAAGTAGAAAGATGGATAGGATATCCATAAAAGACTAGAGTCTGTCCTAGAGGTAGGATCTTATAAGCAGATTTGCACAAAACCAGGCCTTCAAATTAAATTTTAAATATCTCAGTAGAATAAACGTGAAGTGCATACGGAATCTTTAAAATTCCAAAAATAGGGTTTGTTTGTTTTGTTTGTTTGTTTTGTTTTGTTTTGGTCCAGGGTAATCAAATTTGCTTGTATACAGAGCCTTTCTTTCTTAGAGAAGAAAGATGATTCATTGTGTTGCATCTCTTCTTGTGTAAAGTCCCGTATTCTATCTTCTCCCTCTTCGTTGCTGTAGGCCCAATAAAACCAGTTATGGAAGTTTTCCTTTAGTAATCAAGACACATACTTTTATCATTTTAACAGATCTTTCATAATTTTCACATTCCGAGGTTGTTAAGCATTTTCTGAGTTTTGTCCTAAGCGCTCAATTTTTGGTTACTCTATTGATATTGCAAGACTGCTTGAAATAACCTCAAAGATGAAAAGGAAAACTTAAGTCATAATTTTGTTTTGTAAATACACATATTTAATTTATGCATAGTTTTTGTGTTTATGTTAATAGGACAGTGTTAACAATAGAGACCAACCTTTTGTTTTTCAACATACTATTTTATCAAAAGTAGATGTAGTTATTTGGATACAGAGAAATCAAGTCATTTCATAAATATTTATATATATGAACTCTCACTCCCTGCCTCTTTTGTTTATATCTTTTTGCAAATGCCTCCTGACCAAACTTTGATGATTACACATTGAGATTCTTAAGTGATATTCTAACTCTATACTTAAAAATCCTTGGCAAGAGGAGATCACTATTTATAGTATATATTAAAGTGGTCTTGGAATTTCTATCCAAAAAATTCCCAAGCCACCTTTTAAAAGCAGATATAAGTGTATCTCTTGCTATTGTCTTCCTGACATATTTTGGAGTTTCATCAGAGAACTCACTCAAAATAAAATAACCCAAATAAAATTCATCACTAGGAGCTTGAAGAAATCTTGAATGTTTGTATCTTTTAACTTAACAATTTCCCTTTCTAATAGTCGTACGTAAAGAAGCAATCTAACACTATAATACCTTTTATACTGTACTATATATAAATTGGGAGATTAAAAAGTAAGCAATCGCTATAAAACTGTTAAGTAAAGACTAAAGGGTTAAGCATCTGTTAGGCATGAAAAGTTAAGTGTAAGATTTTCTATGATCATAACCATGTAAAATAAAAGAAAAAATGTAGAAAAAATAGAAGAAAATGCAGAAGCATATTTACAAGCATTATATTTTTCTGATCAAGCAACATTTGTAACATTTTAATACAGTTTTCTATATTTTATAAAATATCTGTACTTATTACATTTTATTTTTATAAGTAATATTATAATAAAACTTTAATTTTAAAAAATGACACTATAAAATGGTTTTGTGCATTTAAATGTGAATTAATTTGATAGTCTAAATTAATGTTGTTTTACCTTTTAAATAATCAGACAAAATATAAATGTGGATTTATAACCTAAAACATTTTAATGCAGTCCTAAATATGACTAATTCACAATTAAATAATAGTTCAGCATCAAAGATGAACCCAGGTAAAACACATATATGCAGTTACAAACTAATATGTCTGGCTTTGTTACTATTTCTGTGTAGTTTGTACTATAATGTATGTTAAAATTTAGTAGACTATTTCTATTTTAATTATAAAGTATTGATATTGCAGCTGAAAATGTTATATCTCACAGGGATCTTCTATGAAAGTAACAGATACTTGTTCCAGCTCAATTAAGAAAAAACTAGTCTATTCAAAGGAATTTAGATATAGAAGCATGTAGAAAAGACTTGGGGAATGGCCAGAATCTGTTTTGGCTGGGCAGCAGGATATCTTTTTACAAGCATAGGACAGGAGCAATCCAGTAAGAACACTGTCAGCACCGCTACTGTGTTTATTGTGATGCCACACTGTAAGTTTGATCACTCCTGACTTAACACCTTCCTGGCTTTCCCCTCAAACAATCTCATAGCTGCAAAAGTGAAAGATTCTCCCTACAAAGGTTAATCGCATTATATTTTTTGTATAATCAAAACTGTTACCTTTCCTGTGCCTTAGTTGAATGAACCAGCATCTTCACAGTCATCCAAAATAAAAACTGGGAATTCAGCCTGAAATATTGACTCTTTCATTCTACTTGCTCACTGCATTTCCAGTTCTTACCGAAATTAAGTTATCTTTAACATCAGCACTCTATTTGCATTCTGAATATCTCTGCCTTAATCCTGCCCTTGTTAATACTTATCAGGACTATTGGGGCACCTGGGTGGCTCAGTTATACATACACATGTATGAAAAAGCAATGGTAACAGAAGAAAAACATGGTAAAATCAATGATTTATCAAGATAGTTTTAGAAATTGACAGATCAGGTGAAAACAATAAACATATAAAAGAGATACATAATTGAATCTATAGATCGATTTAATAGATATTGTATTTATTTTATATTGTTGCTATAACAAAATATCACAGCTTTAGTGGCTGAAACGATATAAATTTATTATATTACAATTCTATAGGTTAGAAGTTTGGTATACTTCTCACTGAGCTAAAATCATCATATGAGTGGGGGTACTGTCCTTTCTGGAGGCTATAAGGAAGAATCTGTTCTCTTGCCTTTTCTAATTTCTAGAGGTTGTTTCTAATCCTTGGGTCATTGCTCCCTATTGCCATTTTCAAAGCCAGCAAAATTATATCTCTCCAGTTTCCATGGCCACAGCTCTCTCTCTTTCTCTTTGACCACAACCAGGAAAGTTTCTCTGCATGTAAGGACTCATATGTTTAGATTAGGTCCACCCACATAGTTTGAACTAATCTTCCCATCTCACTGTTCTTAACCTGAATCACATCTGCAAATTACCTTTATGTAAAGTAACAAATCCACAGATTATAGGGATTAGGGTATGCACATCTTTTGAGGGCCCGTATTCTGCCTGGTACAGATATAGTTAAATATTAAACCTCTAAGAGTAAGAATATACATTGTTTTCAAACCCATGTGGGAAGCCCTCAAAAACATGGTCATTGGCACCTGTGTGGCTCAGTCGGTTAAGCATCTGACTTTGGCTCAGGTCATAATCTCACAGTTCATGAGCTCGAGCCCCAGATGGAGTTCTGTGCTGTCAGCTCAGAGCCTGGAGCCTGCTTCAGATTCTGCATCCCCCTCTCTCTGCCCTTCGCCCATTCTCTCTCTCTCTCTTTCTCTCTCTCTCTTTCTCTCAAAAGTAGACAAACATTAAAAAAATATAAATAAATGAAAAACAAAAATAAAAAATGATGATAAAGGCAATCTGAACTACCAAAATGCAGAAATAATCAAACCATTTTATCAGAGTACAATCAAATAAGATTAGATATAATAACAAGAGTAGCTAATAATATTGATCTAGAAATTCATAGGCCTCATAATAAAACACTATGAAGAAGAATTAAAAACAACACTAAAATGGAAATTACTACCTAATGATAAATACACAGCATTGAGAACACGGTGCATCAAAGGCTTCGAGGTAGAGCTACAGTGATACTCAAATGAACAGATAAGCCTCATGCTCATTACCATCAAATAGGACAATTTAAAATGAGATCATTTATTCTCCCAAAAATCTAGAAAAGAAGACAATGAAATAATCACAAATACAAAATATATTAGTAAAGGTACAACTCGAAGAGAAAACCAAAGTAGAGTTAATCAGTAAAGACAATGATTCATGGAAAGATTTATCAAGTAGATCATGCTTTTATGCTTATGACTTATAGAGAGGGAGAATGAGACAGAGCCAATCTGACTTCTTCTATCCTCTCTGACTTAATTTCCCACTAACTCTCCTAATTTAATTTCTATCTACCCCAATAACACTATTCGTTGTTGTGGCTGGAAAATTCCAGCTATGTTCTGCTGTGGAACTTTACATCTGCTTTTCCTTTGCTTGGAAATTTTTTTCACCACATAGCCACATACATATCTTCAATATAACAGTTTGTTATTTCTTTCCATTAAGATCTCTCTCAATGACACTACTTAACATTGAAACCAACCCTTTTTACCCTATTTCTCTCCTCTGGTTTATTTTTTTCCTATAATTTTTACCATCATCAGAGATACCATATTCTTTTTATTATTCATTGCCTTTCCAAATTCAGTGAAGTTAGAGATCTTACTTAGTTTGTTCACTGTACATACCCCAACAATGTAGATAATAAATACTTATAAATAGTTGTTTAATAAACACCTGAATAAATAAAAGCAAGATGAATTTTTAAAACAAAAACCAGTGATAAACATACAATAGATAAAAATGAAAAAAACGCAACCTAGTAGAAATAGTTAAAATTTAGATGAAATTTGATTATTCTCTGTGAAAATATAGGAATGATATTTTCAACATTTAGCACCTACAGAATAACATCAAATAACCTTTACAGTGGATAGGTGCAGGAAAAACAACTAATCTGTATATTTTATGTGAAGATATAAACTATCATTCTTAAAATTACCTCTTTCACTGTATATTTTGTTATATTTTTCATTGTGCTTTGCTTGAGGTTGTTCTTTGGAAGTTGATTTGGACAATGGGGACTGAAAAGGCAGGGATCAGAGAAAATTGTTGAAAGGTGGTATTACAGAGCACCTGGGTGGCTCAGTCAGTTAAGTGTCCAACTTTAGCTCAGGTCATGATCTCATGGTTCATGAGTCCCAGCCCAACATCATGCTACATCGGGCTCTGTGTTGACAGTTCACAACCTGAAACCTGCTTTAGATTCTGTATCTCCCTCTCTCTTTGCCCCTCCCTAACTTGGTCTCTCTCTCTCTCTCAAGAATTGAAACTAAAACATTAAAAAATCAGACGTCTTGACTTTCCTATAATGAAAATAATACACAGATAAAAGTTACTTTTATAAGAATAAGATCCTTGTGTAAGGCATCAAATTTGAATTTATAATAATTCAACCAATAACAATTACATAGAGAGGAATCAACTTACCTTATATGGAGTCCCTTTTTTTTTTTAGTATTTCTAATACATAGTCTTTTATCTCTGTATCCATTACATTTATTACAGTATGGAGTAGTCATTGCTTTACTATTCACCAGCTATCTCTTTTTTTTCTGATAGCATCCAGATTCTCCTTTAGGGAACTAGCCTTCCTCTGCCTCTAGTTTAATTTATCTTTATGATTTTGATAATAGTAAACCCATACGAAGCTCCATGGATAGACCCTCTGTGGCATGATCCAATCACCATAATCTTGTCCCTTTGCTGAAGGTTTGATTTAGGAATGAGTAATAGCCTCAATAAATAAGAGCCAGCATTTTCTGGCCAAATTCAGGGGGTTATGTGATGATAATCAAAGTTGATACTCTTCTTCATCCTTAATGTAAACTGGAGAAAGTATAGCCCTGGTTGTTAGCGGTAGCCTTTCTCTACACTAAGTATGAAAGCCCAGGGCCTCAGCCAGCTCAGGGAAGAGGACATTGCTGAGTCACAGAAAAGGGGAGCCGGAGTCCTGCTTGTGTCAGGTCTGCCACCAGACTTACCTCTGGGATTTTCAGCTATATAAATCACTTGATCTCTTCCATTTTAAAAGCATGATTGAGTAGGATTTTTTTAATTTAATAAAAGACAAATGTGGGTGCACCAGTATGCATGTATGTGAGTGTGTGGTTTATGTCAGATTCGAACTTTTAGAAAACAGGGTTTTTTTTTTTATTTTGTTTTTTGACATCAAGAGATGTTTTCACCATATGGTATTTCTTCCTCCTCTCTAGCACAGCCTGAAACAGTTGTTCTTCACATCAAGTTAAAATACTCAGCAATTTTGCTTCTCCAACCTGTCATTTTGTTTTTTGAACAATAAAATAAGTTTAGATATGAATAGGTAGACACGTATTCAATGCATTATTACAGATTGAGATAATTGGCTCCACAATTACAATGTTTCTCTTTAGAGAAATGGAATCAAAGCACTAATACTGCAATTAGTACATTGATCCCTTTATATCATTCTGTCAGACTCCTGGCCTTCAAAGGTTTCCTAAGTCTATTACAATATAGCATAATTCATCCATTTTGCTATCTGCACCATTTGCAAAAATGTTCTCACTAATTACTTTCCATTTCAACCATTATGCCCTAATCCAAAACTATGTCCTTTTCTTCCACACTTTTGCCATGATGTTTTAAACTCTGTCTCAGGGAAAAAATAATAATCCTAGATCTTTGTGAAGACATGATGAACTATTTCCATGAAGGCTCATTTACAAAGAACAACAAAGTGCTCTTATTAGAAACAAGGGAATAATCAGTTCAGATGAAAACAGAAGTGAACTATGCCTACCCAAACTCAAGTGAACCTTTCCAATGGTTCAAAATTTCGTTAGCGTATTTCTATTTGTTTTCTTTTTCATTTTCATGCTTCCATGCATTTCCAGCTGGACTGACTCTGGAAGGAGCAATATATTACGAGAAACTTTGTTCTCATATTTCCAATCTGATTTCAACCTCTATGAGAAAGGTTAGGATAATCACAAGAATGTTGAGTTTCTTATCTGGACCTCATCTTTAAACCTTGAAAGGCTTACCCATCACTAGTTCTTAATTTCCAGTGTTCCCTTCTGGGCTAGAATATTTGTTATGATTAATGTACCTCTGATCTTTCCCTCTGTCTCTGTCTTACTCTGTTTCTTCCTCTGTCTTCCAAAGATAAAATCTCTCCAGCTTTCCTCTCACATTGATTTGTTTATTTTCAATTCTTTCATCTTTGAAAGGTTAACTTTGGAATCATGGCTAGAGAAACACTAAAAAGTTCACTAGGAAAATATAATAGATGGGGATTTAGTTAATTTTATGAATTTCATCTTTTAAAAAATATCAGCCCAGCATTCAATTATTTGTATAGAAATTACAGTTAAGGTAGTACTGAACACACATTGGTCACTATCAGGTAGTTAATAGTCACTGGCTTTATTGTACAATGGATATAATTAAGAAGTTTTAACTAACTCTCATATAAATATTTTCTTATTTAAAATTAAATAACCAGAAACATTATTTTTAAAATACAGCATTTTATTAGAGCAAGAAATTGATGCCATTATTGGCTTCATTTCAATTTCTCTGATCTGTGAACATAGAAATAACAGAGAAAGAGGTAGCAACATTCAAATGCTATGAATTTAATATACTGTTTTACCAGAGAATCTGAGATTTGGGATGAAGGGCTACATGGGAACCACCAGAGAGGATATTGGAGAAATAAAAGTACTTCCTAGTTATTCTCCATAATACTTACATGCTCAATAGCCTTGTTTTCTCATGATGTAGTGATATTCAACATTTCATTCAATGAATTCTCATCTAGATCACTTACTATTAGAGGTATTTTAGAATGCATAACAAAACCTGGACCAATATTATGTAACCTTTTTATTTACTTAATCTTAAGAACTGTTCCTGCTTTAGGCTCTATCCCTAGTGCATATTGGAAAGGCTGGCTATAGAAGTGTCTCAATTTAGGGGCCCCTGGGTGGCTCAGTTGGTTAGGCATCTGACTCAGTTTCTGCTCAGGTCATGATCTCACAGTTTGTGGGTTAGAACCCTGCGATGGGCTCGGTGCTAACAGCACAGGGCCTGCTTGGAATTCGCTCTCTCTCTGCCCTCTTCCACTCACTCGCTCTGGCTCTCTCTCTTAAAATAAATAAATAAACTGAATTTAAAAAATAAGTGTATCAGTTTATGCAATAAGATTTAGAAATTCAAAGAGATTCAAATCTCTAGCTCTTCCTAACCTTCTAGATTTGGGCAAATAGATTACCCCTAAAACTTAATTTTCTGATCAGTGTAATGGGAAAAAATAGTATCTACCTTATGTAATTAATGTGTATTAGGGTTAATACAAGTAGAACACTAATGAAGAGAGTACCTAAAAACTATATTCAAAAAATATTAGACATTATTGAGAGTAGTATTATATCTGTTCATTTTTCTTTCCTGAAATTGAATATTAATCTATTTCCCTGAGATTATTTATCTACAAAGTATTTATTACAAAAACCAAATTATTACAATACCTAAAATTATGTTTATAAATTATAACTGGCTTCCTACGGAGAGATATTTTATTTTATTTTTCAAAAAGAGGCATTTTAGAATGTTTTATATTTAAATATGTATTCTTCTCGTCCTTACCTATACACAACATTGAAGAGAAATGTATAAAGTGTGAAATCATGAGAAACCAATGAGATTCTAGTAGATTGGACTTTGGATCAGACATACCTGAATCCAGGTTAGAACTTTTCTACTTTTAAGCTGATGACTTGAGGCAAATTCGAATTTCTTATATCTCCAGTTTCCTTAATTGTAAAATAAAGATAATGATTCCTATCTCACTGAGAGGCTTTGAAAATTAAACAAGAATATACTTGGCAGAGCTCTTCAAAAAGAGTAACTAACAGTCAATGGGACTAACAATAATAATCAGCATTACCATCATTATTAACAAGATGGTACTTTCTGAATGTTTTTAAGTCAAAGGGTGACCCAATAAGAAACTGTAGTCCACTGAAGGTGACCTTAACCTTTTAAAAATCTGTAGGGCTTTATAGGGTAAAGGATGCTGAGCTGACATTTCATTATGCTGTCATATTGGAAAACGTAAATGCACATTTTTCATATGTATTAAATAAGGGGAGGAACTAATTTTAACCACATGAACTACTTTGATGCAATGTTTCCCACCACAATTTTTACCAGGTCTTTTTAAACTCACTTAAGGTTATTGTCAATATGATACTGCTTATTTCAACCTATGGAGCTGCTCTGTCTCCTTGTTCCTTCCCCCGACACATTTAACCAGTTTTAACTCGTGTCAACTCTTTGTGACCTCTAGTGAGGAAAGTGGCTGAAGCGTCTGGCAGGTTCATTTGCACAGTAATGAGTTCTGTCTACTAGTCTGCTTGAGACTGATGGGGAGACAGAGATTACCTTCCACCACTGCCTATTAAATGTGATTGACATGCCTGTATGATATCTGTCTTCCTTAACAGCCCTCTCCTGTAGAAACAGTGTGTGAGCAAAAAGAATAGTACTAAAATGAGGCCTGAGGCATTGTTCTCCGACTTTCACTCATTTTTGTTTCAATTGCTATGGTAGAAAACAACAGAATTTCTTTAAAAAAAAAAAAGAAAGAAAAATGATTTGATACTGTATATAACTGGTTAGAGAAGAAGCAAACTTTTCGTTATTAAAAAAATAATGTAACACGTCTCCTACAGTACAAGAATTATAGGGAAAAAAGTAGAAATATTTCCTCAACTCATAAGCTTTTGTAATAGCATCTTTAATTGTGCCATTTCATTTGATATTTTCAAGCATTGGCTTTTATTACAGCTTTTACATCCACATTTATTCTCTAATCTTCTGTTTTATTTTTTATTCAGTTCATATTCTGTTTTAATATAACTTTTGCTTTATGGTATAATTGCTGTAAACATCTTCTTAAAAATGTGTCTTAATAGCTCAATAACACATAAAATTGCAACAACTCACATAATGACTAATTTTATACCTCTATAAGAATGCATTAAGCAGAAAACATTCCAAAAACCTCAACATAAAAGGTATATTATAATTCTTGTAAAAATTATATTTTCCTATTACACTTTACCTACAGTATTTTAGGCAATCTAATCATACATGTTTTATTTTAAGGTCCTGTTGCAAGAGGCATTTTTAAAAAAAGGTGAAAGGCTAAATTCTATTTAATTGCAAAAAGTCATAGGCAAGTTGTATTGAAATTCTCTTCATTAGTGAAATGTAACAAGTATTTTCTTTTTTTTGTAACAAGTATTTTCTATTGTTAGACATTTAAATTTATTCCTGCTTATGTTGTATGATATATATTTCATGTCAAATTTCAGCATGGTTTAAGTTTCAAATGTGCTCAATCATAACATTATTAATGCTATGATCTGATGAATTAATAGCTTGAATGGTTGCCCACTGAGTTTGAACTATGAGGATTGGATACCTGCATAATCATCTTTCCCTATACTGCAACCAGGATATATTCATATAGTTATCATGAAGCTCGGTCTGTTGGTTCAAGTTTTGGGTACAACTTAAATTGAAAACTGCCTGAAACATGAAATTCACCTTACTTTAACCTAGAAGTTCTGAATGTACTGGTTCGAATTAACTGCTTGACTAGAGCAAAATAGCCGTGAAAGTGAGAATAGAGCAGAAATGTATTTACATTCAATCTACATTTATTTTTCATCAAATGGGAGAGCAAGGGCCAGGTAGCTGCTGAAGGAGAAAGCAGATGCTGCTGTTTGGATTCACTAAATAATCGTAGCACATCAATCGTTCATAGCATATTATTCTGCAGTTTTGCTGTTGCAGAACAGTAAGTACTAAAGAATAGTAGGTGTCATCTGTCAGCTGTAGCAAAACTGTTGTTCTTTATATTCTTATATATAAAAAATAAAATCCTGCTTCTATGTGAACGATTGCCTTACTAAAGTACAGAGAAGAACTATTGGGGACCCTTCTGGTATTAGTATTATAATTTAATTTAACTCAGGTCACAGCAGGAAATTGATGAATAGCTACAAAATGCACACATGATTTAAAAGCATGAAAAGTAATTACTTCACCAATTACAGAAAGTCCAAAACAGTTGTGATTGACAGAGCACAAGAAATACATTAGAATTGAAAAAGTTGATTTTATTTATTTACTTATTTTAATGTTTTATTTATTTCTAGGAAAGAGAGAGAGAGACAGCGTGAGCAGGGAGGGTCAGAGAGAGAGGGAGTGACAGACTCTGAAACAGGCTCCAGGCTCTGAGCTGGCAGTCAGCACAGAGCCCGATGTGGGGCTCGAACCCACGAACAGCGAGATCATGACCTAAGAGAAAGTCGGACGCTTAACCGACTAAGCCACCCAGGCACCCCTGAAAAAGTTGATTTTAAACATCAAAAACAAGAGACGTATAATCTCTTGATTTTATTTATAAGAACATACTTTTTTCTGTATGTTTAATAACCTATTAAAATGAAATAATAAAATTGAGATTCATAAATATTTATAACTTTAAGTGATTTTAGACTTGCAATGTTTTTGGTGACCTGAGTCACCATATTAAGGTTGAAACATCAATGTTTTTAAAATATTTTAATAGGAAGCATTCAGTGTACAATATAATGGAGCGAACAATGGTATGTTTAAGAAAAGCTAGAATTTGGGACACCTGGGTGGTTCAGTAGGTTAAGCATCTGACTATTGATTTTGGCTCAGGTCATGATCCCAGGGTCTGGGGTTGAGCCCCACGTCAGACTCCACACTGAGCTTGGAACCTACTTGTGATTCTCTCTCCCTCTGCCCTTAACCCGCTCATGTGTACGTTCCCTCTCTCTCTCTGAAAAATAAAAATTAAAAAATAGTAAGAAATCTATGTTTTAAAAAACTGGAAGTTTTGTTTAATATCAGAAATAAGGAAAAAGTAATTCACTTTTTTTAAATTTTAGTATTTATTTTGACAGACAGCACAAGTGGGGGAGGGGCAAAGGGAGAGGGAGAGAGGGAGAATGCCGAGCAGGCTGTGCTCTGTCAGCGCAGAGCCCAATGCGGGACTCAAACCCACAAAACTGTGAGATCGTGACCTGAGCCAAAACCGAGAGTCAGACACTTCCTTAACCTACTGAGTTACCCAGGTGCCCCAAGAATTCATTTTTAATTTAATTTAATTTAATTTAATTTAATTTAATTTAATNATATATATATATAATAACACAATATTAGTATAGATAAGGTAATTTTATTCCAGATACCTAATAGCGAAAACTAAACATTCTTCAAACTTACAAATCTGTTTACCTATCTTATCCAGATATCCTTTGTTTTGACATACACTCTTATTTAATAGCTCTAAAGGCCTTTCCTAAGACCAAGTATTTCACTTCTTTATTTCTTTACTAAGAACGTTTTTTTTGAGGGCCATGAGTTTATCACTGAGCATTGCACATAGTCACACTGAGTGCTCAGTAACTATATGTGGAATGATTGACTATTGAACATAAGCATTGTTTTGGAGATGGTAGTAATCATTGAACTATCCATATTTTTGATCCACATGGCAATTTATTTGAAATATAGATGTTTGGATCAGAAAGTATAATTAAATAATTTCAGATATTTTGTCTCCCAACGGCAGACCACACCTTTGAAATTGCAGATGTAAACAGCATTTCAAATAATAAGTTTTCTTCAATAGATATTAAAACTTACAGACTCAAACTTATCTTTGAGTCATATAATACCCCTTATTCTGAGTTTGTACTCAGAAAAAAATTTTAAACTTAATAAATAAATAAACTTCTGATTTCTCTGTGATTCTATCCATGTGGAAAAACTCTATATTTATTAACCTTTAAGATTTCTTGCCCAGGTGTCAATGATTTCTGATTGTGCATTAACTCCCTATGAGGTGAATATGGTATATTATGCAATGATATGAATAAATAATACTTGTTAAGTATACATATATACCAAAGAAAGCAACTTCACAGCAAAGCATCCTAGCCACTTGGACATATTTCTAGCATGTACCCACTAATACTGTAGTTAGTTTGCCCTTCAAAAAGTCCATGAATTGCTCTATAAAATGTTGATCTCATTTACAAGCACCTTTTCAGAATCCATAGATAACATATCACCTGGCATACTAAAAAAAAATGGTTTTTAATCTGTTTCTTTAAAGATAATGTACTTAGTCATGGGAACTGGTTGATGTGAGTTAGTTATTGTAGGTAATCACTAACTGTTAAGAAAAGAGAATAAGAAGATTTCTAAACAGAGCTTAATGAAACTGAAAAAAACTTTGAATTTTAACCAAAGCTGCTAAAATTAATACAATATGGCTACAAGAATTCTCAAACTTTGAATGATCATAACAATATTGATGTTTGAAATTGTTTTCAAACTCTGACTTTCTAAAGATCTTATTTAAATATTGCTGTAAGAATTTGTCATGAATCTCTATCTGTCCAATAAGCTAATGCCAGAATCAAAGTCAACCAAAGTAATAATTAAAGTACATAATATTCATTCAGAAACAAGAGAGATACAGCATATGGACAACTAACATTAAAATAAAAGGTTTCCTTCCAATTATAAGTAAGCTAAAACTGGTAATCAAATCTTATAGTAGACTTTTATAAAGACAGTCTTGATTCATAGATTATATCCATTTGTCCCTTTAGAAAAAAGATTAAATATATATATGAAATCAGCATTTATATTTCATGTTTAATGTAAAATTTACCCAGTTTATCCTAAAGCCATTTATAACAAATTGCCTATACTTTATTCACTGTCTCCCTTAATGAAAAATTCATTTTTCCTTTTCTGATTTCTGGAAATAACTTGAATGTTTAGGATTCACTTTGGCCTCTTATTATTCATTCAAATTCTGTTTCTTTCTGGGGGATAAAAGATATATATTTATGAATCATTCAGTATGTCAACCACATGTGGATTCTACACTGCTACAAGCATATGTTATTTGTATCCCGCTTTCTGATTTTCTGATTGACAGCATGAGTTTAGGGGTGACGAGGCTTACTTCCTGCAGTTTAAGATTGACAGAAGTTTAGCAAAACATATTCAATGATATATAGTATTGCTTCCCTGATGACAGTGGGAATGAAAATTGGCACACGAACTCCGTGAACTTCAGAAAGAAAAAAAACTTTAGCAGATTGCGTACTTATGCAAATAGTGACATAAATTAACTTTGAAAATGTTGAGAATACAACAGGAAGAAATAAATTTGAAAGTGAGCCAATCATAATGTCAGGAAATTACAGAATCTTTTCGACCACTTTACATTTACTGCATTGTAAGTATGAGCATCATGCTTTTTTCTAATGTAAGTCTTCTAAGTATTATTAAGTTTCACGTGGAAAAAGGAATCCAATTATATGATGAAAAATTAAATAAAATTCTATTTGGAGCTTCTTGAAAGAAATGTGTCACAACCTGGGTTCTGTGGTGGCAAGTTAGAACATAAAATGTTGACATAAAACAATGAAGACTACTGAGACTATGTCATCACTTCTGAAACTGATATTGTCATAGAGCTTTCAGAAGAGAATAGAATTTAAGTTTTGATTTATATTTAAGAGCAGTTACTATGGCTTTAAACTACTTTGCAAAAAGGATCAAGATAAATTAATGGCATAAATTTTTTTCCTACAGTTTTTCATTAGTCAAGATTTTAAAATTGGAAGGTGAAGTTTCTATTTTTTCCAGTCTAGCTAATGTCTTTCAGTTCTCAAATGGACCATATTGCTCAAATGCCCTTAATTTCCCTGATACCTGGAATTCTGCAAATATTTCTGCCAGAATTTCTACTTGTACTTTGGCTCAACATGTAGATATGACTTTCTCCAGGAAAAGATCCTCAGATATGGGTTAGATATATATCCCTTGAATGTTCTGCTGACCCTTCCTTTCTTGTTCTGAGATCTTATCATACACACTGCATTTGCCTTGTTGTTTGTCTCTATTCCTTATAAAATGATCACACCTACTAGCAAAATGTTGGATATCAAGTATGTCAACACTAAATAATTACAGCAGAAATGTATGAGTTACATAGCATGTCCTTAATCATGGGATATGAACTTGCCTGTCTCCACATACAATTATCTTTTTATGAACAAGAATAGTGTCTTATTAAACTTTTTACTTCCAATGCCTAATACAAAGCCAAGAAAATGATACGTATTCAATACATGTTTTATTAAATGTTCAAATAGATTTTGGAGAGACACAACTGAATGAAGTTGAAATCCATTACATCAGACAACTGAAATCCTTACATTTACAAAGACAAAAATTTTCATTAAAAAAGAACCCTTTCCTATGTCAGAGAAAAAAACCAAAACATTTATTCCTGATAAGAGTTGTCTGTTAGCAGTCATTTTACTTAAAATAAGCCCTGATATATAGACTAATGTGAGGCCTTCTTTCTTCTTCTCAACCCAAATAAAACCAAAAATACATCCTTCTTTTTCCATTTAAATAGGCAAAGTGGTTTTGCTTAAAGAAAGAAAGTCAAAGTACTGTGTATTTTCAAGATGAAAAGAGGCACATGCTCAGAGTACAACATCTAAAAATAAAATGATGTGTCAATAGCTTTTCACAATGGATACATAACGTAGGTTGCATTCACTGCCCACCCATATGTCAAGATTAGTTTCACATATTAGGTTAGGGCAAGGTTGGTATTCCATAGTAACAAAATCTTGAGCTGAAAAATCAGAAAAACATAGGCTTGTTGGAGTTCTGTTTCTACAGCAGACTGTATGGAACTTTGTAGAAATTACTTAAGCAGTTTAAATATCAATTTCTTCAATTATAGTTGTAGAGAATAATATCTAATTCATAGGACTTGTAAGGAGTAAGTGTGCAATCCTGTGAAGGTCTTCTCTTTAGTTGAAAGAATATTATAGGGAAGGAAGCTCTATGGCTTTCTTCTGAAAAAGCTAAATGTCTACCATATAAAAGCTAGCATTTTCCCAGGTGCTCAGATTTCATGACTATATCATAGCTTCTGATAATAGTGTTCATGATGCTTAGCAGTGACCACTGATGACTGGATCATTCCCTTCTTAATCCAGGTAACTTTCATAAGTACTTTTACCAAAATGGAATCTATGTTCAAAATCTATGTTTAGGTGTTCTCCAGACACTAGTACATAATTCACACCATAGGCTCAATTGGTAGAGCATTCAGCTCTTGATTTCTGCTTGGGCTGTCATCCCAGGGTCATGGGGTTGGATGTCACAGTAAGCACTGAGCCTTCTAGAGATTCTCTCTCCCTCTCCCCCACTCGTACTTTCTTTCTCTTTAAAATAAAAATAATAAATAAGTAAAGAAATAAAGAAGCAAAATTCAATACATAAAGTCGGGGTCTAGAAAAATCCTAACAGGGGCGCCTGGGTGGCTCAGTCAGTTAAGCGTCCAACTTTGGCTCAGGTCATGATCTCACAATTCGTGGGATAGAGCCCCCCATCAGGCTCTGTGCTGACAGCTAGCTCAGAGCCTGGAGCCTGCTTCAGATTCTGTATCTCCCTCTCTCTCCGACCCTCCCCTGCTCATGCTGTCTCTCTCTCTGTCTCTCACAAGTAAATAAAAACATTTAAAAAAAGAAAACTCTTTCTTGAAAAAAAAAGAAAAATCATAACATTTTTATACAGTTAAGACAGCTTATCTGATTTTTCCCTTATCTTATTTTGTGACAGTAATTAAATTCAACTCTAGATTCTTTAAGTTTCTTAGTCCTTTGAAGCTCGACACATATATTTTTTCTCTCAGAGAGCCCCTAATTCTATAATTGCAATCTTGGCTTTCAGAATTATTGCTTAGTTTATGGGTTTTAGGAGAAGTTTGATTTGAAATACACAACTGTGCTGTGATGTCTTGATTCTTGGATATATTTTTCTCTCCCAGGGCAAATGGACAGCTCTTACAGCTGTCTAATTATTGCCAAAAAGCCAGGAATCCCTGAAGTTGAATTGCTAATAAGTGTCTAAAAACATTACCTGCCAAAAATATTAGCACAAATTTCTAAACAAGGGTTATATTTGAAAAGTCCCTTTCTATTAAATTTGACTACAAATAGTGCCATATTCTATCATCTGCCAATACTACTGAATTTCCCCATAACTTATAGTATAGTTTACTATGAACAACAAAATGCATGTTAAACATTTCACATTTGTAACAGTGCTTGACATCAAGTAAATTTTTTTTTTTTTAAGTAAGCTTGCTTAGCACAGCACCCAATACAGGGCTTGAACTCACAGGACCTGAACCTAAGATCAGGAGTAGGATGCTTAACTGACTGAGCCACCCAGCCTCCTGAGCATATAGTAAATTCTTAATATACTATAGCTAACATTTTAACTCAATATGATAGCTCAATATAGGAAAAAAAAATCAGTATTTCCCTTGATCCTATTGTATTGGGACCATATGAGCCCCATATAATTTTGTAAAAAGCCATCTTTGAATTAAGCTTGATCACAAGACTATTTACCACCAATCACATTAACTTTCCTTACATCAAGCTACATGTTCTAACATGACTTATTCCTTTTACAGCTAATGCCCTTTTCTACAATTACTTTGTATAAAATCAGTAGAGAATTAGTAGATTTATATTGAAGAGCTTTCTATATCATTATACATGGTATAAGAGAGAATACATTTTGTGTATTAACTTCATATCTTTAAGCTTTTATTTGTTTACTTCTAAATTTTTCTGACTGAGGAGGGTGAGGATTAACTTAGAAGCTCCCTGCATCATCAGTGTGAATTCATTTTTGGTTACTAACATGTCGTGTGACAACCGTTTGCATGTTTTGTTTCATTTTTAATTATTGTTTAGTAAGAGAAGAGAAGCGAATGTGATGTGCCCAAATATGCCTTTTTTGCATAAGAATTATCTTGAGCTGATTATTTTTAAGAAACAGGAGACACAGGAGAAGCTCTGAAAACTGAGTAAAAGTTACTCTTTTGTAGGGGATATTTATATTTATGAGGAAACCTCCATTTGTAAGGGGTTCTGCCTTTCTCTACAGGGAGAGAAGGATCACTAAATCTCTAGAAATTTATCAATGGAGAACACAGACTTAAATTTGAATAATAACCATATTCTCCTTTACTGTGCTTTGTCTGATAACCTCACATAAACTGTGTCTCTCCAATCCCAACATCTTCTTTTGCCTTCAGCAGGAGATAATATTTAAGATAGTAGCTTTGACCATTTTGGGAAATTACTGAGTTTACCTGGGTATTTTCCATTTATATAGGAGGTATATGTATTATTAAACTTCTGTTTGTCTTTTACCTGTTAATCTGTCTTTTGTCACATGGCAGTCTCAGCCAAGAACCTAGAATGATAAAGGGAAAATTATTTTTCCCCTACGTTGGTTAACAGTACATTTGTGATAAAATATTAAACATTTTTGATGAATTAGAATGACAAGTGTCTGAAATAATAGTTAACACAAGCTAATAATTATCTTTAAAAATTTTTACATTTATTTAATTTTGAGAGGCAGAGGGAGATAGAGTATGAGTGGAGGAGGGGCAGAGAGAGAGAGAGAGAGGCAGAATCCAAAGCAGGCTCTGGGTTCCAAACTGTCAGCACAAAACCCAAAGTGGGGCCTGAACCCATGAACCTCAAGATCATGACCTGAGCTGCAGTTGGACACTTACCCAAATGAGCCAATCAGGCACCCTCAAGCTGATAATTATCTTAGCCTCCATAGAGATGGAACTTCTAGTACTATAGAAGGCATTGTGGGGGAAGGGGGAAATTCAACAAAATATTTTTCCATTCTTGGGGCACCTGGGTGGCTCAGTTGGTTAAACGTCCAACTTTGGCTCTGATCATGATCTCATGGTTCGTGAGTTTAAGCCCCATGTTGGGATCTGTGCTGACAGCTCAGAGCCTGGAGCCTGCTTCGAATTCTGTGTCTACTTCTCTCTTTGCCCCTCCCTTGCTTGCACTCTACTCTCAATAAACACACACACACACACACACACATTTTTCCATTCTTTATTTTTATGCAGGCTGGCTGTGTCAAGGATCCAGAGAGGGTCCTGTGGGACCAGCCAAGAGTCTTTGTTTCCATGCAGCATGGAAAGCAAATGCAAACCAAAAAGAAGTAAAAGCAGAATTTATTAGAGACATAGAAAGAGTCTAGATACAGAGCATCTGGGAGACTCAGAAAGGAAAGGAGAATGAGTCTTGTCTTTGAGCCTGAGCTCTGGGGTTTTGGTTGAAGATTGTGTTCTGGTGTACATGTCTTCTCAGGCATCCAGGAACTTGTTAAGTCCAAGAGGAGTGTTTAGGTATCATCCATAAGTCACTTATGACCTAGAGCCAGGTGTCTTGGGGAGTCAGTGGTCTAGAAAGTGTACATAACGACCCTGCCCGGTCACTTCTTAAATGTTATCTCAGGATAAGACTCCAAAGAAATCATTAACCCCTTGACCCTTACAAGGAGAACACACATTATCAGTTCCATAGGCTGTAAGGAAGGGGTACAGATCCTATCGAAAATAGAAGAGCAAACAAAACAAAACAAAACAGTCTTTTATGGGGTCTCTTCAGTTTCCCTGTCTCAGTTTCACAGGTGAATTAAAGGAACATTTTGGACTGGTTCCAAGAATGTGAACCTGGTTTTGGGTATTGTACAATGACCCTCACTGTCTCTTATAACCTATCAGTAATAATATCAAAGTTCTGTAGGTATAATTCACAAATGCCTAAGACAACCTTGTGCTCTTTCCCTTTGCTAAAACAATTTTGACTCTTTCGACTTTCTTTTATTTCACCATTGTTATGTCTAAGTGAACATCTCAAACTATTTTCCATCTCAAAGGAAGATTAGAAAAGCCTGGACTGGTGCTAGGTAGCTAAGAATTCAGAGGAATTTGAAATAAGAGTCGATGTGCACTTCTGACATGGCTCAGCTAGGTAGTAAAACAGTTGTAAGATTTACAAGGATCTTAGCACAAAAGACAGCAGACAGAGAGCTTGGCTGAGCTCAGCAAGCTCCAAGTTTGTCACAAACCTTTGCTTTTTGATTCCCTTTCTCTGCCTGAGCACAGTCTGAAGTAGCTAACTAATTGCCCCAGGTGTTGTTGGACCAAGAGACTTCACATCATTATTGATCCTATATTTTTGTCTTTTCCCCTGAGTTCAACCTTCCTTTTGGGTCTTTGTGGGTGTTTAGAATTAGAGACTGAAAGAAAATTTGAAACACTGTCTGTGAAGGCCTTTTTTTGCAGCTGCATTAGCTCTAATAAACTGAGTTTAAACAAGAAAGACCATATTTCCTAAACACTGTGTAAAGGAGCAATAAATAGAAACCATCTGTATTTCCAGTTTATCGAATGTTTAAGATATTTAATAAGTTATTTGATAACATACGATGATATGGATTAAAATAAGTGTGTCCTGGCAGACAGCCTTATGTAAACATGTGGCTGCAGGTAGAGAGAAGAGGTGGTCACCTAGAGGAAAACCGGAGGTCTATTGACCAAACAAAAGCAGATTTTTACTGCATTCTTTCTACCAGAAAATTAGGTAGTCTGTCAAACCCCAAGCACAATATTAAATCCTATAGAAAAAAAATTATCATGTATGTCTATATTATATATGCGTATATACATGTACATACAGGTACCTGCAAATATATATTTAATGGTGCTCTCATTTCCCTTAGAATAATTATAAGTATCATGGGCTGAAATGTATTGGGAAGAACATTGAGCCAATGCTTCTATACCCTACATTATTTAAATGAAACAATGTAACCACACAAAAATACCATTTTTAGGAATATTATAGTCTGTTTTCACAGACATAACTCATCTATCTTTCCATAGTTAATATGACCCTAGGCATGAAGTTAGTTTCTCAGAGTTGCCTTCATTCTTCAAGAGGAGGAAATCATTTGCAAAAGCAAGATAGGAAACAAGATTAGCTGGTTTGAACTAAATAATTATCTAGTATGTGTTTTTTCATTATATTATTTTTTTTATGCATTCAGTGGTTTCTATTCTTTTACAATTTTACTTTAGGTTGAACAGATAATAAGATTAATACAACAGAAAATCTACCTTCAAAAACTTGACTGCAATATGCAAAAACTTATTTAAGGAAGTTGCATTTGTAATGTAGTTAGAATATAGCAATTACCACATGAGGTATTTCACAAAGCAAAAAATAAGAAATATTTGCATTGACAACCTTTAAGTATAAATAGACTTGGAGAGTGGGTACAAATATATACTAATAGTGCATTTATTTGAGTTGGTCTCCTCTGGGAACCAATGAAGAGATCTCCTCAGGTAGCTGAATCAGAACATGGGTAAATCCCAAAGCTATTCTTGGCCATATTTTGCTATGCAGACTAACAAGCAAGAAAAAGTGGTTGACAATTAGAGAAAAGATTAGAACAGATATATAGAAGGAAGTAAAAGGAAGTGAATCTGAGTGGGGAGGGAGTGGAGGAAGGAAAACTCCAAAATAGGGGAAAAGGGAAGGATAGAATGGGGGAGAGGGATAGAGAGAGAGAGAGATAACTTACTTGGTCTCCCCAGGATTCTGTTCACTCATTTCTATATTGTTTCTTCGACCTCGAATTCCCTGAGATATACTGTTGCTGATAGGCCTGGTCAGAAGGTGCAGAGGGTTCACACTGGACTAGCTGAGAGGCTCCTTGGCTTCCTGAAAAATGAAATTCAGGCATGAGCCCAAAAGAGGTGAAAGCAGAATTTATTGAAGATATATACATAGAGAGATAGATACGGACTGAGAATCTGGGAGGAAAGCATGAATCTAATCTTTTTTGTTTTTTTAAGTTTATTTATTTATTTTGAGAGAGCAAGAGGAGGAGGGGCAAAGAGAGAAGGAGAGAGTGTGAATTCCAAGCAGGATCCTCACTGACAGTGCTGAGCCTGATGCGGGACTTTAATTCACAAACCCTGAGATCATGACCTGAGCTGAAACTAAGAGTCATACTCTTAACCTACTGAGCCACCCACGCCCCCCCAGGCATGAATCTAGTTGTAGCTTGGATTCTGGTGCATGCATCCTGCTAGGGATGCAGGAACTGGTCAGAACAGGGACAGGGTTCAGGTGTCCTTCATAAGTCATCTGTTACCTTAAGTCAGGGGTCTGGGCTTCAAGGTGTTTGGAGTCAGTGGTCTTCAAGAACTTTTATGAGGATCCTGCCCAGTCACTCCTTAGATGTTATCTATTGTGCTGGAAGACTCCAAAGATATCTTTACCTCTTTGCTCCTTGCAAGGAGGACATACACTTTTTGCATTACAAGGCAAGTGTAAGTGAGGTGAGGTTGCAGGTCCTAGCAAGAATAGAAGCTGGAAAAGGAGGAAAGGGGAAAAAATGGCCTTTTTATGGTGCCCCTTCAGTGTCCCTGTCTCAATAACAACTTTTCCCTTAGCTGTTATTTCTTAATTAAGTAATTAGTTTTAATTTTACTCTAACTAAACAATGAAAAATTCAACTCGGTGGAAAATTTCAAGTCTAGAACAAGACTAGAAGAATGGTTGTTTGGGTAAAATTGCATCTATTTTGGACCAGAAATCTGAAAGCAAACTTGTAGGCATAGGTGAACTTTTTACTAGAATTTAATTTTTCTTTTGTAAGCTTCTTCTCCAAAACCTAGTACTTTTTTTCACATAAAAATGTGAGCCATGTATTTGTAATCTGAATCCATCTCTTACATGTTCTAGTCAAAGGTCTTCTGAGACTTGGAAACATAACTAGCTCAGGCTAACTCATATAAAACTGGCAGAAATCATGAGAGGAAATAAACCATAACTAGGTCTTTGGAATCTAGAATAAGGAGCCAAGAAGGTGCCAGTTTCTAAGGAAGCTACTTTCTGTATTTCTTTACTTCTGAGGTTCTTGTGGTTGGGAAGTCTCTGTGAAAATTTACTAAATTTTTCTTCAAAAACTGTCATTCTTAGCTTAATTAAGTTTCCTACACACAGTCTAACTTGGGCTTGAACCTGACATGGGCCAGCCACTGGGCTAACTCTGATCCATATTCTGTGTTAGCTTACTGACTAACCTTGGTGTCTTTTAGAGATAAAGAGAAAGGAAGAGAATCTATTTAGCTGCTAGGTGGCTAATTGCTGGTAGATTAGCCCTGGTTGTTTCAAAAAACTATTGCCAGTAGGACACAGGATTGAGAAAGGAGGTCCTTGACATCTGATAAAGGATTGTTATCCAATAGATACAATGAACTCTTTAAACTCAACAATAAGAAAACAAACATTTCTATTAAAAAGTGGGCCATGGAACTTAACAGTCAACACATCAAAGAAGATATACAGATGGCAAGTAAGCATATGAAAAAATGCCCAGCTCATGTGTCATCAGGGAAATGTAAATTAAAACAACAAAATACCACTGTATGCCTATTAAAAAGACCAAAATCCAAAACTGTGACAATACCAAATGCTGTGAAGATATGGAGCAACAGGAACACTCATGCATTGCTGGCAGGAATACGAAATAGTACAGCCACTTTGGAAGACAGTTTGGCAGTTTCTTATAAAACTAAACATACTCTTACTACATGATTCAGCAATTGTGTTTCTTGGCTTTTACCCAAAAGAGTTGAAAGCTGATGTGTATACAAAAACCTGCATATGGATGTTTATAGCAGCTTTACCTATAATCCTACAACATGGAGCAACCACGATGTCTGTCAGTAGGTGAAGGAATAAATAAACTGTGTTACATCCAGAAAACGACTATTACTCAATATTATGATGGGGTTTTGTGGTGATGGTGGAGTTTGGAGCTGATGGCCAAGAAAGAATTCTTGAAGAAGCCTTTGGTACTAAAAGGTGATTTTATTAAAGCATGGGGACAAGACTCATCGGCAGGAATTGCTGCACTGGGATTGTGAAGAATGACTGGTTATATACTATGGACTTGAGGGAGGTTAAAGTCAAAAGGGAAGTTCCAAAGAGATTTTCATATGCTAAAGACTCACAGATTACTGGAGGCCTAAAGGTTGTTGTTTTCCTCTAATAAAGTTTTAACATTAAGACAGGAGGGAGTTCCTGAACATTGGGCTATTTATAAGATTGACCTTTTCTTCTTACTATTACATAATATTGTAAACTGATAGAAGTCTATCAGTTTAACCATTTTTTCCCCTGTCCTTTCCTTTGTCTTGGGCAGCCAGGAGTGCTTGTGTTTGGCCCTCAGCTTGATTATGGTCCCTCATCAGTTAGAAAGAAATGAGCTATCAAGCCATGAAGACATGAAGAAGATATAAACACATATTACTAAGTTAAAAAAGTTAATCTAAAAAGGTTGCATACTATATGATTATAACTAACATTCTGGAAATGTCCAAACTATGGAGATAGCAAAAAAATCAGTGGTTGCTTGGGATAAGGGGTAAGGTGAAGGAGGAATAGGCAGAGCACAAGGGATTTTTAGGGCCGTGAAACTCTCTGTCTGATACTATAATGATGGATACATGTGATTATACATTTTTCCAAATCCATAGGATAGACAGCATCAAGAGTGAACTCTAATGTCAACTATGGACTTTCAGTGATTATGATGTGTCAGTATACTTTCAGTTGTACCAAATGTTCCACTGTGATGAGGGATGTTGATAATGGGGGAGGCTGTGTATATGTCGGGGCAGGGAGTATATAGGAAATCTCTGAGCTTCCTCTCAACTTTTCTCTGAACCTAAAACTACTCTAAAAACAAATTATCTTTAAAAAAAAGGAATCCCATTTCAGGCCCTATGGGCAGAGCAATTTTTTTTTACAATAGTTCATTGATAAACAAGTTTGAGGCAAGAGATTTTAAGAAGAAAGAGATGAAAATGTTTATTTAAAACACACTTTCATAGGGGCGCCTGTATTGCTCAGTTGGTTGAGCATCCAACTCTTGATCTCTTCTCAGGTACTGAACTCAGGTTCATGAGTTCAAACCCCACATTGGACTCCACACAGGGCATGAAACCTACTTAAAATAAAAAATAAGAGCACCTTGGTGGCTCAGTCAGTTAAGCCCTCAACTTGATTTTAACTCAGGTCGTGATCTCAGAGTTGTGAGATCAAGCCCCATGTCCACCTGTGTTCTGATTGTGGAGTCTGCTTACGATTCTCTTTCTCCTTCTCCCTCTGCCTCTTCTCTCAAGCACATACACTCTCTCCTTCTCCCTCAAAAATACATCCTTCCATACATACATACTTTTATAAATCAAATTGATTTGTAAGTGAATGTGAATACACATTATTTTTGAATTCACATTCATTATCTTTAGTCAAGGCAAGGGACTTTTATTTCAACCAGTTAAATCAATTCACCAATTGATGAAATGATCTAATAGATTTTCTCTTTCAAATTTATTTTTAACTTATATAGATACAGAAATTAAAACAATCTTAAAGTATCAAAGATATCCTAGAATTGAAAATTTACTGAGAAAACAAGTTGTCAAAACGATTCTTATTAGCCTTTATTGTTTACAAGCACTGTTATGTCTTTCCACTCCTCTTAGTTGGAGGAAAGAAGATCCACCTTATAAATCCCATTTCAAACAGCATTTCCTTCACCCTCTAGGAGGCTCTTTTAGTTCATCAGTTTGAAATAATTTTCTTTCATCTACTGCAGAAATAATTTTCAATAATACTCAGTTGTCTTATATGATACAATGCCTTTTACAATGTTGCCTTATTATACAAGACATAATATTTTATGCATTCCTATAATATTCTCTCTTAGAATGAATATTCCATATTGGAAAAGATCATTTTATACCTCTCTATACTCCTCAAACACATGCAACCGAATTCATTTGCAGTAATATTATTGATTTTGAACAGCTAAAAGCAAAATCTCCTAGCAACTGTTTCTCTAAATCTAGTCAAACCTGCCTTTGCCCATGCCTCAGCCTAGATCCCTTACCAAAAAAAAAAAAAAAAAAAAAAAAAGGAAAAAAAAAAAAAAAAAGAAAGGAAAACAATAAAAAAAAACCCCACAATTCTGTTATCGACTCTCCCTCTCTTTACTAGTTTCCTAAGAAGGCCTTGAAGCTCATTCCCATGTTAAAACAGGTAAAGCTAGTTTCCCTATTTTGATCAATGAATTATGTAAGTTTATACTGTCCCCAGATGATGGACATCTCCATTGTATTAGTGTCCAGTGGGAATCATTGCCATGAGAGGAAGCTCATGTTATATAGCCAGCCTTCCCAAGTTCACCATGGTCCACGGATCCACTCCATTCTGAGGTCTCACTACCATTCTACGGTGGCACTATTCTGCTGGGCTCAGGTCCTGCTGTAAGGAATAAACCATCATCCTCTTCTCAGCATTGGGAATGTTTTCATCTCTGCCACCTCCCACCACCAGGATTGGTAGTTTCCATTTATCTCCTATATGTCCTTTCCTCCATATCTTCTCTCTTTAGTGATGAAATTTTGAATGTCTCATAATTTCCTTTCAAAGAGACCTTAGAAATCCAATGTTGGTCTCTTTGGTCCCCCATTGTTTGACAGCATGTTAAAAGTGCTGAAGTCCAAGTTGTTATTGTTGATGTTGTTTTTCTATCTAGGTCCCCTTGTTACATGATAGCACACACAGTTCAACACTAGAAAAACTTTTTTAAATAGGAGGTTTGATTTGTTAATATTTTAGTCTGTAGAAATGTAAATAGAGAGAGAGTCTTGGAACTCAGAAATTTCACTGAGTCTTTACCTGAGACTACTATCTTACTGACTTACAGCAGACAGTATTAATTGTATGCATTGCCCATTATTGGACATGAGCAAAGTTAGAAGAAATCTAATAAATTATCTTACTTCCCTTCTTGTTAAATTCCAAATTGGCCAATTTCCATATGAATAACATTTGCTCTAGATGAAAGGATGTACTGTTCATTATTTATAATAAGTGTCTGACATCATGGATCAAATAATTAAATCATAAAATTGGCAGTGCTGACCTGACATTCAGGATTAATGCAAAACATAGAAAGTGATATTTAAAAATAATAGCCTTTTCCTGAGTTACTTGCATGGAAAATTCTTACTAAAATGAATTATGAAATAGAACTGAGTTATTTAAAGTTTAAAAATGTGTGCTGGAAATGATAAAAACAATGTTTAGAGCACTCACGCATCAACTTGAAATAAATGGGAAATATTAATGAAAAAAATTAAATCATACATGCTTACAACATCAATAAACTGCAAATATCTCCATTATAAGATGTCATGTTAAGATAAAATATCTGGAAGTTTTCATTCTCTGGAAACCACTGAAGTCAGAGGATAATGTAGAAAAAAAAAAAGCTGTTCTTAAACATTTGTTGCTACTGCCACAGATGAATTATGTTCATTGTAAGAGTCTTCTAAAATGTATAACCAAACATTACATTTTATGCTTGACGATTTACAGAGTTTCATGAACCTGATTAAAGTATATCTAGATCAAGTCCAAACAATGTGCAGGAAGTTATGTAAAATAAGATACTTGGCAAAAAGATGTTATGCTGAGTTTCCCAACTTTTATAAAGACATTAGGACATCAAGATTTAGGATTAGTCAAAAATAGATATTTCTTAAAAGGAATAATGTGACATTCTTAAAGCAAATTAAAACAATGTATGCTTTTAACTTGACAGTCCCTGGCAATTATCATTAGGCCTCTTCTCTATAGCCCCTACCTAGTCTTATCCCATGGTATAAATGTTTTCCCATTTCCCAATTTATTATTTCCATTCAACTTGCATGTTCTTTTTTAAAAATTTTGTTTAATATTTATTTATGTTTGAGAGAGAGATCACAAGCAGGGAAGGGGCCAAGAGAGAGGGGGGCAGAATCTGAAGCAGTCTCCAGGCTCTAAGCTGTCAGCACTTAGCCTGATGCTGGGCTCAAACCCACAATCTGTGAGACCATGACCTGAGCTGAAGTTGGACGCTTAACCAACTGAGTCACCAGGCGCCCGTCAACTTGCGTATTCTTTATTGAACCTATATTTCTTTGTCCATGCCACATATTAGCTTCCAAAATTTATGTAAATTTATTTCTGAGAAGAGCTAATTTTAAACGTAATGTTGATTTTAGATTCACTATGTCTAAACCCAGCATGTTTATATCATGTTTGTTTTATTTTAATCTATATTGCTTGATACAACACAGAAATTGTGGTAGGCAGACTTTCAAGATGGCACCAATAGAGCCCATAGTCCTGGTGCTCATGGCCTTTATAATCTCTTCCTCTGAGTAATTTGTTTTGATCAAGAGAATATGGAAATACCCAGAGGTGTTCTTTCCATGATAAGACGACAAAACATGATGACTGTGTCATGTTAACAGATTCTCTCTCTTTTTGGCTTTGATGAAGCCAGATGCCATGTGGAGAGTCCTTTCCAATAAGGAGCTAAGGAAACACTACAGTCAATAACCAGGGAGGAGCCAAGGGCCTCAGTTTAACAGCCCAAAAAGAACTGGATGAATCCTGTTTGTAAACAATGAGCTTGAAAACAGATCCTTTTGCACTCAGGCCTTCAGATAATTCCCCAGCCCTGGTTGATACCTTGTTTCCGGCCTGAGAAACTCTGGATCAGAGGACCCAGTTAAGCCATGCCCTGACTCCCACCAAACAGGAACTATGAAGAAATATATATTCATAGTTTGAAATAACTGAATTTATAGTAATGTGTTAGGCCATAAAAGATAACAAATGCATATAATAACATAACAATGAAAAAAAATCAAAAAAGCAAAATTTAAAATATCATAAATTATGAATATGAAGAGTTTATGTCTCCAAAAGTATATTTATATCTTCTAAAATGTTCTCTGTTATTTGGGTGTGGACTTAGCATTAATAATAACAAAATACCACCATCTGCTCAGTTTCTTACATCATGGTTCTTTTATTCCTGGCCCCTAACATCTATTTAATCACGAAGCCCTATTAATTCACACTCAAAAACGTTCTTATCTCCACCTCTCCTCTCCTTCTCCACTGCTTTTATCATTACCTGGCATCTGAAACACTACATCATGCCCTCTGTTCAGTCTATAGGCCTATTTCTCCCTCGGATCCATTTTATTCAGGTAATCTAGAGTGAATTTTTAAAATCCATGTCTGATCATATCCCTACCGTTTTTATGGCTTTTGTAGAATAAAGTCACAAATCTTTAATGGAATGCACCTGTGTAAACACAACGTGGCACCTGCTGACCTCTCTAGGTTTCATGTGACAGATTGCCCTCTATACTTTAGATAGATTGGCATTTTGTTTTCACTTCTTCAAATGGGCCATACTCTGTTCTTCTACATGCTTCTTCCTCTGTCTGGGCTGTTCTTGTCTTCTTTACCTGTCTCCATCCTCAATCTTCTTTAAATAACCTATTCTTTAAGAACATTACTATCTCAGATTACAATGACTTCTTAAAGATTTTCCCAGTCCCTGGTTTAGGTTAAATTTCTCTGATACATACTTTAACTTTACCCTATACTTCTTCATTACACTTATTTGAAATTACTAGTTTAACATCTCTGTTTCCTGCTAGATTTTAGGTTTTTGAGGGCAGCAAGAAAAGACCTCACTTATTTTGTAATCTCAGCATCTAGCAACATATGTAGGCTGCAACTGATGTCATTTCATCAGTGATGCTCAATTGTGTGGAGGGTAAATTTTCCCCCTCAAGGCATTCTTGGCAATGTTTGGAGACATTTTGGTTTGTCACAACTGTGTAGAAGGTGGAAAGAAAAGGAAGGTTCTGTTACTATCTAGTGGATATAGATTAAAGATATTGCTACATATCCTACAATTCACTGCCAGCACCCATAAGAAAAACTACACAGGCAAAATGTGAATAGTGCTGAGATGGAGAAACTCTGCTTTACATGTTAAAATTTACTGAATGAATAAATCAAATAACTAATGAATGAACTATTTTTCTATTATGAAAAAATACAGTCAAGAATGTGAATAAACAAAAGATTTTGTTCTATTAGTTTGTTATTTCCCTTTACAATTCCTTTAATATAGAGATTCATTTATCCACTCAATTATTAAGTGTTAATTGACTTTTAGATATTGTGCTTGGTGGTGAGGGGGAGGATTGTACAGTAAACCATCATCCTGTATTCAAGGATCTTATATATCAAAGGAAGGGAAAGATAACAAACTTATAAATAAGTAGATTGTGATAAGTGTTAGCAAGTAACCAGAATGATACCATAGAAACTGACACAGGTGATAAACATTAGCAACATTTTCGTAAGGAGCCAGTCATGCAAAGAACTGTAAGGAGAATATTCCAGGTGTAGAAACAGTGGATGCAAACTCCAGTAGACAGGAAAGACCTTGGTGTATTTAGGAAACTTAAAGGATTCCGATAGAGTTGGATCATTTCAAAATTATTTCAAAAGGCAAAGGGAATTTATTCATTGGTTTGCAGTAGAAGAATAACATGATTTGACTTATAGTTTTAAAATATTCTAGCTGTTATGTGGAGAATGCGTGGAGAGGGAAGGAGGTAAAGTAGGGAGTAAAATATACTTTGTAGCAGGCCCGTGAAAAATAATAATGATCTGGAGATGTAAAGAAATGAAAGGATGTAAAGTCCATCTTGTAGATAAAATTCACATGATTTGTTGAGACATTGGATGTTGGTAATGAAAGATATATAAAATTTAATACTAAAAATTTTAAAAACTTAAAAAATAAAATAAAATTTAATGCCACATTTTGTTTGCTTGAGTAGATGCAGTAAAGATGATACCCTTTGTTGTTGAGTTTGTAAAGACTAAAGAAAAAGATACAATGGGAAAAATCAAGAGTTCTGTCTCAGATAAGAAATATTGAGATACCCATGGATAATTCAATAAGACATGTTATAAACCATGGTCAGTGGATAATAGACCATGGGCAAAATATGCTCCACTGCTTGTTTTTATAAGTCAAATATTAGAATGCAGACACTCCTATTCATTTACACATTGTCTCTGGTTGCAAACAGAGACAAACAGCAAAATTGCAAAAGGGAGCATATGGTCTGCAAAGCCAAAAATACTTTCTGTCTGGCCATTTACAGAAAAATTTTACTGAACCTTTTATAGATACAAGTTGTTTTCAGCATTATATCCCAAGTACCAAAACAAACAAACAAACAAACAAAAAACAGTATCTGGCATTTTATAGGTACTTAATAAATTTGTGCTGTAGTAATAAATGTCTAATGGGCATTCAGGCTTATAAACTTAGAAGAGAGAGCAGATCTTGCATTGAGATATACATTTTGAGAACATCAGCATGATCATCATTTGAAATCATAGGATTAAATAAAATGGCCTAAAACCATCATGTTAATGAAAAGAAAGAGAGAAAAGAATAGATGTAAAAGAAGAAATAATAAAAATAAGGTGAGGAAAAGTAGACTAGAATTGAATCTCAGAAGCATGTTAAAATTTAGAGATGGGGTTAACAAAATACAACAAAAAGGGGAAACCTATAAGGTAAGAGGAAGAAAAACTTGTGCATAATACTTTATGTTGAAACAGGGGAATGAGATAACAGAGGAGAATAATTTCAATTTGGAAAATGGGTGCTTCTAGGTAAAGTGGTAATGATGATAGCAAGATTGGAGAGTTCTGAAAAGAGAAATAAGTGATTTGTGATACAGCCAATACTTCCACTCTTTGCTAAGACACAGGAGAGCAATGTAATGACATTTGGGGGATAATGTAAGAACAAAGAAAAATTCAGTGTTAGGTGGTTGGTCTTCAGAGTCAAGACACAGGAAGGCTTTAGTCACAGGAATTATATAGGAGGAGAAAAATTTAATGTTGTAACTGAGTGAAGGGATCATTGAAAAACTTCTTGAGAAGCTGAGAGGTGTGACCCAGAGACAATTGCAGGCTTTGTTGTCTGATAGGAGGAAGAATATTTATTCCATAAAAATAGAGGCTAAGATGGAACAGATAGAAGCAGATAAAAGAAAATTTAAGGATTTGGTAATTGGAGGATATTATTTTCAATTGAAAATCACAGGAAATACAATCCACTATGTTTATTAAAAGCTGGAACTCCAGGAGAAGAACTAGTTCAAAGAGTCTTTGAATCAATTATTCTCATGATGGAATTTTCCCTCGTTCTGACTTGGCTCTACCTCTATCTGTGCCTTCATTCTCTGTACAAGCCGGTGGCATTACATTAATGGCAGCAGCTTCAAATCTTATATCTTTGTGCCACTTAACCTGAAATAAGTTGCAAACTGCTCTTTCCCCCAAAGCATCAGAAAGATCTTCCATTTCACTGTCTTTGGTTGATTAGATATTGTTTGCTAGATCATCTTTACTTAAGAATATATATAAATGCATTGGTTTAGGCCAGTTATGCTCTTTGCTTATATTAAGGTCAATTCTACCCAATCACATTGTTGAATGCTAAGATGATGGTTAGGAACTCCAGGAGAACTCAGATGAGCAGTAACAAAGAGAAAGGTGAAAGATTGTGGATGAGTAAAAACAATATAGAGGGAATTTTTGAATATATGAATGATGTGATCTTAAAATTATACAGTAAAACATTAATAATTCTCCCTTTGTGTGCCTATTTTTAAATTATGCACATCCCTCAATTTTTATTTTTTTTATTTATTTTTTTTAATGTTTTATTTATTTCTAGGAGAGAGAGAGAGACAGCGTGAGCAGGGGTCAGAGAGAGAGGGAGTCACAGACTGAAACAGGCTCCAGGCTCTGAGCTGGCAGTCAGCACAGAGCCCGATGCAGGGCTCGAACCCACGAACCACGAGATCATGACCTAAGCAAAAGTCGGACGCTTAACCGACTAAGCCACCCAGGCACCCCGCACATCCCTCAATTTTTAAACACTGTCCAGAATTTGAGTATTTCAAATATCGGAGACCAAGTAAACTGAACTATGTGAACTGTACTTTCACATGGTGGAAGCGCTTCGAGAAGAGAACAAGAGAGTCTGCCCTGCAGGTGCTCACGGACATCAGTACTCCTGTAAGGAATCTGTTTATTCTTAAGCTATTATTGCTGTATCAGTATATAATTTATTGTCTCATAACAGTGTTATCTGAACACTCTTTAATTTATAAGCCTGGTGCTAAAAATGACCTTAATACCCAATAACTTTAGAGAGAAAGTCAGATCCCCTAAAAGTTAATGAAGAGGACAAATGACATCATTATACACCATGGCATTTACTTCAGGAAGCACACAGTGCAGAATCTAAGAGATGATGCTGCACAAATAAAAATCAACTTCAAATGGAAAAATATATTCAAGCTTCTGGGTTTATTTATCCCAAGCATGAACACATGCACACACATGTACATGTTCAGTCTGCATTCAAATGGAAAACTTATTTATTTATTTTAGGTACTTATTTTTGGGGGGGGGGAGAACAAGAGAGAGGGCCAGAGAGAGGGGGCCAGAAGATCTGAAGTGAACTCTGCACTGGCAGGCTAGCCCGATGTGTGGGCTCAAACCCACAAAGTGGGAGATCATGACCAGAACCAAATCAGACACACTCAAATGACTGAGCCACTCATGTCCCTGAAAAGGAAAATTTAATATTGAGTGCAAAACATGAATATGATGTGACTACATGGTATATCCATTACAAAAGAATTTAAAAAAATCTCCTTTGAAGAGAATGAGTTTCTAAAAGAAGAATGATATATGGTCATGAAGTGAGAATGAGAACCAGGAAAAATTATAAGGTAGTTTCTCTCAAGGAAAAGTCACTTAACATGACTAAATATTTTATGTTACTAAAATATAACTCATTGGCCACAGAGCCATTTTTTCAGGAAGTTGCATGACTTTATTTTCTCTTATTTAGTTTAATTTCTGGCTAAAATTCGCCTGCCCGGGCAGACAAAAAACTTAAATTTCTAGTTTCCTGGTATTTTTTTCCTTCCAATAGATAAAGAGTTTCAATGGGAAAGTATAATATCTATTGTCCAAGCACACTATAAAAATGTAGTACAGTTTTAAAACATTTTTGAGTTCTCAGCTGAGATTTGTGGGGATTAGTTTAAAGTGACAAGAGTCAGCTCAGGTGTGTGGCTTCTCCAAAAACTTTCAGCTACGTGAGGGCAGATGCAAATGTGGTGAATATTTGGATGAAGGCAGAAGTGTCACCAGATGAGCACAATGGAAGTAGTATACCTGAAGGGAGCTGAGGATATTCACAAGGATATAGCTACATGCTGCCATTATCAGGGGTCCATTGTGGATGATAGATGTGTTATGATATGGAAATTATTTATATAGTAAGCAGTTAAAGATTTTTAGTGGTATAATGTGGTGGAAGGAGAATGGACACCAGTCTCCAACAGAACCGAATATTCAAACTGTAAAAAATTGGCCTAAAATCTGTCAAACTCCATTTGTGTATTTGCTAGCATGTAAACAGAGAGCTTGAACAAGTTTGGCCCAGACCAGGAATTAAACCTTGTTTTCTCTTTTAGTATTTAATAACTTTCTGTTTTTATTGTGTGGGGGGGGATTATATGTATATGCATGTGCATATATGTACATATATATAAGTATATATAATATATATTATATATTGAAGCAAAATATAAAATGCAATTAGAGATATATTTACTGTGTAACCAAAACAGTAATTTTGGTAATGATTAACAAGAAATTGACATCGACTAAGAAAATAAATGAACTTCGGGTATTTATCTCAATATCACAGCTACATGATTCTTCCCCAGATCTCTTGCTTACAGCTCAGTAAAGTCCACATTATTGTTTCATCCATTTTGTGCTGCTAATTCAGGTGTACAATACACACACACATACACACACATGCACACACACTTTAAAGAAGCTGGTTTAAAAAAAAAAGATTCTATTTGAGTAATTTGTTTCTGGTTCCAAATAAATCTTCTATAAAATGTGCTAGAGGGAACACAAAGATAAACTGCTTTTATTCCTGTCATTTCATTTAACAGTAAAGAAATATTGAATGCTGAAGGAACTCTCAAAATATGTTGATGGATGAGGCAAATATTGAGTGTCCAAATTCTAAAGTCAATATTTATCTTGAGCAACAATATATCTTAATACATCCTCAAGCAAGAAACCAATATAACATATATCTATGGCATCATATATCAATGTATATATGACATAGGTTTGATAGCATTAAAGAAATTTGGAAATTATCCTGGGAGTTTTCATCTGGAAATTTCCTTATTATGTCTCCACTATAGAACATTTAATTTGTTTTATTTTTAAAAGGTTATCACAAGAGGTCTGATTTTAACTGCTTAGACTGTGTTTCTATAATCAACTAGTGATTACTATATCAAAATAAATAAGTGGTATTTATTCTTTTTCTGTAGGCATAATGTTATGAACTTTATATGCTTTTACACTCTTTTTAAAAATTTTTTAATGTTTTATTTATTTCTGAGAGACAGAGAGAGAGAGAGACAACATGAGCAGGAGAGGGTCAAAGGGAGAGGGAGGCACGGAATCCGAAACAGACTCCAGGCTCTGAGCTAGCTGTCAGCACAGAGCCCGACGTGGGGCCTGAATCCACAAACCGTGAGATCATGACCTGAGCCTAAGTCGGACGCCCAACTGACTGAGCCACCCAGACACGCCTAATTTTACGCTCTTACTAAATTATGAAAATAAATTTCCTACAATAATACTTCAGGGTTTTAGGCATAAAAAATAACTTTCATATATAAAGTGAGTGAGCATTGATACATATCCACAGAGGCAAATAAAACTTAGGATAGACACATTAGGGGGAAAAAAAATCAAAGGGTTCCATAGTTAATATTTGTTAGTATCTTAAGCCTATTGCAGGCTTACCAGAAATTTGTTGGCTTAAAACAACAGAAATTTATTCCTTCACAGTTTAGGAGCTTAAAAATCTGAAATCAAAGTGTCCACAAGGTTGGTTCCTTCTGGAGGTCCTAAGGGATAATCTATTCCTTACCTCTCTCCTAGTTTCTGGTCACCTGAACTCCTTGGTGTTTCTTGGCTTACAAATACATCACTCTAATTTCTGCTTCTGTTATCCCCTGGCATGGTTCCTGTGTGCCTGTCCCTGTGTTTCCTCTCTTTTTATAAAGACATCATTCATACTGGATATTAAGGGCCTCCATTAACCTAATATGACTTCATTTTAACTTGATTATACTATAAATAATCCATTTGCAAGTAAGGTCACATCCACAAATTCCAGGTGGGCATGAGTTTTGGGGGGACACTATTCAAGTCAGTACAATATTTAATTAGGCCAATGAGGTGGGTGGTCTAAATACACTCATTGTAGAGTTAGACCCATTTACTTGTCTATTTTAAATATATGAAATTATCGTAGGCACTTCCATTTCTGGAAATATGATAGACTGAATAACAAGAAATCTACTCAAAACTGGAAATTTTTAAATGCTGAGTACAGTATTTATTAATAGGCCCTAAATTTATAACTGATTTATCAATAAAAGGAGGGAAATTCTCAGAGAAGAAAACTACAAGAAAACATGACTCTGGAGAGGTGATCAAGGACTAAAGCCAACAGCTGTCCTTAAGACACCTGCCATTCTTTGTCTATAGCTTTCTATTTTAAAAGTTTACATAAGTATGGGTTGGAAAGTAAAGACTAGGGCCTGTGTGAGTAGGAAAGTTGGATGGATGCCTTCACATAATTCCATGACCCAAAAGGAGATGTTATGGATGATTGTCTCAGCCTTGGTTCTGGATAAATGGAGGGACAAAATAAAAAATCTCCCCTTAAGATTTTCTAATCACAAACCAGAATTGAATTTAAAACAGTTCCAGATTGGTAGTGTCCCAGTTGCCTGGCAGAAGGAAATTTAAGTCCTTCCTGGAAGAAATCACCTTCAGCCCAGAGCTCAATGGCTTACCATAGGTAAACTCCCATGGAAGTTGAGCCCACGGTAAAAGTCATAAAATAAATAATGAAACAAGTCAGCATTAAAGTAAGAAATAATGACAAACAGAAACAGATCCATAAAGACTGGTTATTTTAGCATTATATAAGATAGAATATGAAATAAGAATTATTGAATAGGTTTAAAATTTGAAAGGTATTTAAACTATGACAAAAAACAAGAGTCTATAAAAAAGAGGAATTTAAAAAGAATCAGAGAGATTTTCTAGAAATGGAAAAAAAGAGTAAGAATTAAAATAAAAATTTCTTTTATGGACTAAATAGTACATTGGAAATAGCTGAAATGAGAACTTGTGAACTAGAAAACGCATCTAAAGATTTTTTCCCATAATGCTGAAAAAGACAAAAGAGAGTAAGATATTAGGAAAATGGAATGGAGAGATTCAGAAAAAGGAAATAGAGTATGAGTGAGAAATGAAATTCAAAGAGCTATTGGATGAGAGGTCCAGAACTGACCAAATATACAGATAATCAGATTTAGGGGAGCAAAGACCTCTTACTCTCATGAATAAAAATAAATTTGAACTAAGACACATTATTCTTTTTTGAGAGAGAGAGAAGGGGAAGGTAGAGGGAGAGAGAGATACAATCCTAAGTAGGCTACATACCAAGTGCATAGTGCTTGTGCATACCAAGTGACATAGGGCTTGATCTCATGACTGTAAGACCATGACCTGTGCTGAAATGAAGAGTCAGACACTCAACCAACTTAGCTACCCAGGTGTCCCTGAACTAAAACACATTATGGCAAAACTTCAGATGGATGAAGATAAAGAGAATTTCTTAAGAGAAGCCAGGAAACAAAAAACAAACTACCCTTCTCCAAGTTAAACACAAATAACAATTAAATTGACAGCTGGCATTTAATTTTCAGCTGCCACAATGGAAATCAGAATTATATCTTTGAGTAACTGAAAACATTTGACAACCTGATATCATATGCCTAGAGAAACTACTATTCAATGAAAATCTATTAAAAATAGTTGTAGGAAAACTCAAAAATAAGATGGTACAATCAATATAGCCTCACTAAAGGATTTTTTTTTTAGATTATGCATCAAGGATTAATAAAATGAACCTAACAGAAAAGCCTAAGATACAAAACCAATTGTAAGTAAAGAAAACCAAATTCAAAAAGGGAAATCTAAAAAATGCTAACTGTATAAAATAATATTAATGATATTTATTTTATGAGATTATAAAACTGGAATTAATATCCTCAAAGATCCTTACATTATTTGGGTGGAAGATGTAAATGAATCTCCTGGTCAGCAGAGAGGAGTGAGGTGGGGGGAGATGACTGGAAGGGTACTGCGGTGCAGGGAATGTAAAAAGTAGGACAAAGAGTAAACCCAAAATAAAATGGTAGAAATCAATCCAAATTTCATTAGTAACTGTAACTTAACTAACATGAGTTTTCTCCTTGGTGAGTCACAGATAGAAACTACATCAGATGTTGTCACACAAAGGAAACTTTATTTGCAGCAAATAAGGAGATCATGTGGAATAACTTCCAAAGCCATGATCCCAGATCAAGAGTAAATGGGTTTCTTTTATTTAGGATTAGGATGAATATTTAGAAAGGAGAGCCTCTTATCTTATGTAGAGGCAGGTATAAGTTTGCATGTGTGCCTTAAGGAAACATGTCTATGCACACATGGCCTGTTATGTAAATGAGGCTCCTCCTTGGGTGGGGATGTTAGTATTATAATGAGGTGAAGATAGCTTGTCAGACATTCCATGGTCCATCTGCACAGGTGTGAGTTGGTGGTTAAGCTCAAACTGGTCCGGGTAGTCCTGGCCTCCAGAGCTCTTCTTCAGGGCAATCATTATTGCTGGAGTGGTAGTTTCCATTTCCATCACAGGATGCTATGTCTGTTGAGTCTTTTGCCAGGGTTAAGAGAAAAACTGCAAAGAAGAGTTTAAGGGAAAATGTGAGACAAAGATTCGTGGGTAGAAGCAGGTGTGGAGTAAAGGTCAGGTCTTGGGGTCTAGCTGGTGAAAAACCACATACAAAGGATCAAAACAAAACAAAAACACAAAACCTATCCCAGGTAGGTAATGTTTACACAGGCATATCAAATGTAAGAACAAATTTTGAAATTATAATCCTGGAAAGATATGCAGATCCATACAAATCAAAGGAAAGTTAGAGTGGCCATAGTAATATCACACCCAAAGTTTTTTAGGCAGCAAGTATAACTAAAGAAACAGAGCTATACATCATTTTAAAACAAGGCAAATAATTTAGAAATCAATCACAAAAAAGAAAACTAGAATTAAGATGGCTGGGCTAAGTCCAGAGAGCTCAACTAGTTTGTTATAGACTTAGTGTTTCCAAGATTCCCTTGAGGACAAATTAATTTGGTGACTTAGATCAGAAAAAGCAGGCCTTCCTTCACGTACCTAGTCTGCACTATTATAAGCATTGAAGTTGTCTTGAGACATTGCTTGTACTTGAGTCATGAGTCCCAGACTTTTTGTGCATATGTTGGAATGGACATAAAATGAGAATATTATTGATGGTGAGGGAATGGGGAGATTTTAATGAAAAGCTTTGGATTCCATTGCAATCAAAGTAAATAAAGAAAATGTACTGTTTAAATACAAAAGAAAAGTAAACTACTTAACCAAAAGCACTATGTGCTAGATTACTGGTTTAGGAATTGAGAAAGTAAGCTAACATCATCGTACAAGATGGTGTGACTAGCTTTCTTTCCTGAACTTTATCATATTTGATCAGGGATAAGAATTATATCAACAATCTTAAGGGAAGCTTCTTTCAGAGTTTTGATAAAAATTTTATTTGGAAGGATTATCTTATAAATCAGTTTAAAACGAGTCTACTTCTAGTAGATAGAATCTTTGTGACAAGTTTTAAGAAAGATTATTTATTTTATTTATTGTTAAATGTTGCCCCTCATAAAATAGCTTGGCAATTTTTTTTTAAAAAATTGACTCAGGCTCTGCTGAAAATCATGGGAAAGTTCTTTACATTTACATAAAGATTATGCCATCCATTCTCATTATCTTACATTATTAACATTCGGGATTTTCTAAGGTTAAATTACTCAAAGAAATAATGTTAGTTCACCTCAGAGTGGTTTCCTACTGTGTAAGTAGAATGAATAGTGAAAAATAGCATACACATCCATGAGGTTAAATATCCAAGGATGAAGCTAAATTTTTCCAAGTTTGAACCCATAATTGGATTTTTTTTTAGGTAATTTGAAGTATGTTTGTCATTTTAGAGGAAATATCAGAGCTAATTTTAAAAATGTATGTTCTGGAGTCAGAATTATGCAGACACAGAACTGTAAGTGTTTTCCTCTATTTGACTAGTAACCATGTAAATGTAATTAAAAGACCTAGTGGGCTATTTCCTGTTTCTGTTAGCTAAACTCATTCTTGGATTGTTTATAATGGTACTAATTTGCATCACATTATTTAGCATACTGGCCTTTTTCCCCCCTAAATAAGAAAGAGCACTAGATAGAAAATTTTAAGCTTTTATTGCAGAACTTTCACTAAAATGCCTTAGGTAGATTGTCATTGTGAAAGCTAAAAGTAATCTTGAGAAACTTGGAATTTCTGTTGCACATTTTTGTCTCTAGAGATTTTTCCATTGGTTTCTTCAGGGAGTACACATCTGTTATGCCCACACATATCTGAAGCGCTGCTATTTCTCAAATTGAGTACATGTGTATTCATGTCTACATATACTCATCTTGATAGTTATAAATCAAAGGAAGCATTTCAAGAAGTCATCTGGTCTATCTTCACATCTCTAGGCATAATTGCCTTGGAAAGAGGCCAGAAGAAGAGTGATCTGACTTACCATTAATAACATCAGAGAAAAACGATTCCACACCTAAGTATAGTCTGGTCCTTTCTAGACTTCCAAGCCTTCCAAGAGTAAATTTCTACCTATTTTAACTTGAATACCTTGTGCAATTTTAAAAACCAATTAATACTTGTTTCCTATTTTCATGCCCACTTTTATCAACTACATAAAAATTAGTACAATAATGTTTGCCTGCACTTTCTTTCCCAAGTTCTGCTTATTTTCACTGATCTTTGAAGACTAGTAAAACATTGTTTAAGATCTCATACATTTTTATTATAATATAGAGACACTAACTAATATGTTTAAAACATATATGAAAGAAAAAGTGAGAACTGAGTGAAGCAGGGCTCTGGATGAGAATTTTACACATTATCAAGCAAGTCTAGGAGGAAGGAAGACCACAATAGTCACTTCTTTAGATTTCTCACCAACACTGACAGAATGTTGCATGTTATTATGCCTTTCTTAGAGTTTAAGTGTGTGTGTGGAACTATTTTACTTTGTCAAGCACTAAGAAGGAGTTCATATTTCTTCCAAGATATAGTTATTGAACTAGATACATAGGCAAGTATGGTTATTGAAGTCCGCCATATTGCCCACGGTTTCTCATTTATACAAAGAAAAATCCTGTAATAAAAATAATAGCATAAACAATGAACTATGACAATGATTTATATGTTCAAATAATCAGAGTTATATACCACAAATTATAATCATTTTGAGTTTTTAATCTAATTTTTCTCTTATTTTTTCCCTAAACCACTAGCCCTATACATGACACACATAAACTCTTCTTCTATGGTTAGTATTCTTCAGTTTTCTCTCCATGGACACTTACTTACCAACCTTAGAACTGACCAACTTAATAGACTGTATTAAAACCATGTGTTCACCTGTACCTACTATGGGAAAAGCACTGTTAGGAACCATTTGAATTCAAAATGAATAAGCAAATACAGTATTCAAGAATGTAACCTCTGGTAGATGAAATATTTTTAAACCTACACATAAATGCATTATCTGTTTCATTTACAAATGACAGTGGCAGGAATTCAAACTGGATTAATCCAAGAAGATAATTTATTGGCTCAAGTAACTAAAATATCCAGTTGCCTCTTAACAAAATTCCAGAGAAGTGGGGCAAAGGGCATCATTTATACAGAACTCAAATGTATGGCATTCTGCAACACAGAATTCCCAAAATCCAGGGTCTCAAAAAAGTTTCTTTATCAGAATTTGGACTTTCTTCAACTCTCATTCTTCTCGATTCCATTTTAATCTGTGTTGACTTGATTCTCAGGCTGGCCCTGTTCAAATCATTAATTTTGTCATTCAAGTGACTCCAATAAAACATAAACACATCATTCTTTGTGGTGTCAGAGAAGCCCAGGTGTTGGTGCTTGATTGCTCTGCCCTGTTCACTTGGATCACAAGACAGTTCAGTATGAGCCTGAGAATCAGATCAATCTTATGTGAAATAAAGGGTCTGTGTATTTACCATATTTAAATTTTTTAAACATTTATTTACATTTGAGAGAGAGAGAGAGAGAGAGCACATGAGTGGGGTAGGAGCAGAGAGAGAGGGAGACACAGAATCTGAAGCAGGCTCCAGGCTCTGAGCTGTCAGCACAGAGCCCTACAAGTGGCTCAAACTCAAATACCTCGAGATTATGACTTGAGCCAAAGTCAGAAGCTTAACCAACTGAGCCACCCGGGTGCCTCTATGCATGTTTACCAAATTTAAATGAGGCTGCCATTGATAGAGGCATATGGAATGGATCCTGAGAGAGCAATATGTATCAACTAAAGTAAATAAATATGATAAAGAAAAAAGTATATAAGTGTCATGAGAGGGCCTGAAGATTGATTGGCATTGAAGACACTTCAATAGAGTGGGAAACAGAAAGACCTGCCAGTGAGTAAAATCAGAATGAGTCTAAGTAGATAGTGTTTAATCTATGACATGAAAGATGCCTAGGATATTGAAACTGAGAAACTAAAGGGATGATATTTCCAGGTGAGTAAATTGAGGCAAGAAATAATGGAATAAATACAGAAAACTGCCTATTATGTAATTATTAAAACTGTGATGAAACATACGGATAAGAAAAATTGATTGAAAGCAGGAAATGAAGGGCTTTGAATGCCAGGCTAGAAATTTGGGACTGTAAATAGTGACTGGTTAGTGATGGCTTTTGAGCAAGAGAGTCATATGTTCAAATTTGAGACTTGAAAAGATTCATACTACAGCTATGCATGAAAAGCATTGCACCCATAAAGGCTATTTAGGAGGCTATGGCTGTAGCCCAAGTAAAATATGAGCCCCTCAACAGGGAAAGTGGTGCTGGAAAGAACAGTGAAATTTACATGTCTCTTTCATGTCACTTTCCCTTGACCTCTGTTCCTTCTGTTACCTGGCATATGTATATGAAATATTGTACCTCCTAATGAATAATCCAATGACCTTTCTGAAGCCTCATCTTCTTTGACCTCTTTTGTTTATTATTGTGAACTAGTAATTCTTTTTAAATATCATTTTTCTCTTGGCTCTCATGTTACTACACTATAGAACAATAGAAAGATTAATCTGTATCTGGATCCCTTGCTTCTACAAACACTCAGTCTTTGGGGCACCTGGATGGCTCAGTCATTTAAGTGACAACTTTGGCTCAGGTTATGATGTCACCATTTGTGAGTTTGAGCCCCACATCAGGCTCTGTGCTGACAGCTCAGAGCCTGGAGCCTGCTTCAGGTTCTGTGTCTCCTTCTCTCTCTGGCCCTTTCCCACTCACACTCTGTCTCTCTCAAAAATAAATAAGCATTACTAAAAAATAAAAATAAAAATAAAAGCATTCAGCCTTTGGATCTCTCTCTCTCTGTGTCTCTCTGTCTGCTTCTTCTTCTGTGTCCCTCTCCCTTCTCTCTGTATCCTCCTCTATAATAGCTCACTCAGATAATCTTTTACTCTCAAGCTGCTTCTTTTACCACCAGGTGGCTGGCTGCCTCCTCCATTCAGATTGCTGGTCTCAGTCTTCCTCTTGAGCAGCAGACCTACATTTGTAATAATCCACTTGATATTTAGCAAGAATACTGTATCTTCTAACGCTTAACTCATAAAAACCAAATCTATCATGTTTGTAAATCATCATACTTCCTCAATTTTTCCCATTATTGTTCAATAATTTTATCATTCCATTAGTCCCAGGTCAAATGCATCCATTTGACCCTTATGACTTACCTGACTAGGTATGTGATTTCATTGTAACTGGTGTATGCTTGTCATGTTATATACATTCATACATTCATTTTTTTTTGGTTAATGCAACAAATATTTATTGAGCCTTATTTGTTCAGACTCTATGGTAGTTGAAAAATACAACATTGAGCAAACCACCAAATATTATTCTCTGCTTTCATGAAACACTTATATCCAATTGTAATGTCCTTGTGTGTGGACTATATATCTTTATGTAGCACAGGAATCACCATATAGAGTTTTTGTAATAAATATTTGTTGGGTGAATTAATTAATAACATCACAACTTTATCTTTTTTAATGTGGAAATATTCAGGGTGTTAGTATAAAACCATTCACAGTTTAGAGTCCTAGAGCCAGGGTTTATTGTACACCTTTTTATATAAGCCACAATACTCAACTCACCATTTTTTATGTTTTTCTGTTATATTCTTGTAACCATTTGAAATATTCTAAGAAATGTCACAGTGACAATGTATATATAACAGAAACATATTAACAAGTACTTGGGTCATTTTTTTGTTTACATATTTTCAAAAGATAAATGACAGTAGCTCAGGAAATAACCTCTTTTCATGAAAAACTTTAGGTGAATTTTTTATTACATGAGTTCTTTTCAGTCATTTTGGGAACATGAAAAATGTTCATGGTCAAATATGTATCAGTAAATGCCATGGAATTAACTTTATTTCCTAATCAGAAATGTCAACGCTTTTATCATGTGCCAGGATTCTCTGATAATTTAGCTCAATAAAAATTGTTAAATCAAAAATTGCATAATTACATGGAACAGGAACAGTTGAATAGGATAAAAGAATTATGAAAATGCCCTTTTTTAAACTGTTTGAAAAACTGTGCTTAATCTTTTTTTCTGCAGTAGTTGCTATAAAATATTAGATATATGGCATACAGAGGCCGTTAGATGTTTGAATACAAAACACAAATAACAAAGTATTATTTTATTCATTGTTTCCTTTCATGCAGAACTACATATTCTACAAAGCTCTTCAATTAGCCTTAATGACTGCCAATAACAAGATTATCTTTATCTTCGAATTTCTCAACTCTGATGCTATTGATATTTTATGTCAGATACTTTTTAAAAATTATTTTAGAGAGACAGAGAGAGAATACCAAGCAGGCTCCATACTCAGCATGGGACCCAACATGGGGCTTAATCCCACTACGCTAGGATCATAACCCAAACTGAAATCAAGAGTCAGATGCTCGACTGACTGAGCCACTCAAGTATCCTGCTAGATAATTTTTTGTTGTGGGGACTGTCTTGTACATTATATATGTAGCATATATGTCATCCGTCTACTAGCTGCAAATAATACCCCTGGATATGACAATTACTAAATGCCCTTGGGATAAAGAGGTAAGGGTTGTGGAAACCATCCTGCTTGGGAAACAATGGCCTTAGTGATGTTGAATTATCCCAAATCTGCTGGAACTGAAGATTGGCTTTTTAATATTTTCACGAGAAACTGAAAAATGTGTTTCAAATAGACTATTTTAGCTGATATGTGTTACTATCACAAAATAAAAAAAAAAATACAGTCTTCTCCTTTCATTCTCCATGAAGATAAATCGTCCTTGTGTTCCATTTCTGAAGATGTAAGTTGAAGACTATCAGTCTGGCTCTCTTTGGGGAGACCTGAATGTAATTTTATATTTCTGATCGAACTCTTCTGATGAGCCCTGCCTTATGAAAAATAAAATCACTGGGGCACCTGGGTGGCTCAGTTGGTTAAGCGTCCATCTTCGGCCCAGGTCATGATCTCACAGTTTGTGGGTTCAAGCCCCATGTCGGGCTCTGTGCTGACAGCTAGAATCTCTTTCAGATTCTGGGTCTCCCTCTCTCTCTGACCCTTCCCTGTTCATGCTGTCTCTCTCTCTCTCAGAAATAAATAAAAACATTACACAATTTTTTAAAAATCACCACATGTAATGTGAAAAATAAAAGGTCACTAGGAGAAAAATCTGTTTTAATTTTTCCCAAATCATAATAAAGTCCACACAGCCAAAGAATTTTGTACCTATAATGTGATTATTCTTAACCAATAAGTTATGTTAATGTTGTTTTGACTTTGTCTGAGCTGAAAACTAGAAGAATTTCTGAGAGAATTAAATTGATGTAAACATATTGTTACATAAAAATATCAAACATAATCCAGGCATTTTTGAGTTTTCTTTTAAATGAAGAGACAAAAATATTTCATTTTAGTTACTCCTGTCCTGAAAAAAGGGAAAAAACACAGAATAAATAGAAATGTAGAGACTTACAGTTATCTTGCGAATACAGCCTCAAAGGTAACAATTTGGAATTTTTTCAATCACATTTGTATGTCCACTTGTTTGTTTTCTGACTGTGGGTTTAAAGAGCTTTCAAATAACAATTCCTTGAGCAAAGTAATTTTGCATGTGCAGTTATGTCTCTTGTAATGGGGAAAACAGAGCTAACAGATGATGTTTCTCTCATTTAAAGCCATTTTCTTTCACCTAAATAAAAAGAAATAATGGAGAAAAAAAGAAATCTAATCTGAGGCAGAAAAAAAGAAAAAAAAGTACAATGTGTTGAGCAACTGTGATTATGATATTGATTATTATATTTTCTATATTGAGGAGAAAATGTAAAATAAATGAAATTCCAGGCAAGCCTGAATAATGACCAGTGGGCACTATTCCACTGTGGGTCTCCAAAGATTTTATTAAATGCCATTAAATTGTTTGCATCTGTTGTGGAATCCAAAAGACAAGCATGGGTTAGACGTAGGGATAATGGTATGTATGCATTGTCCTTTAGAAGCTATAATTTTCCAAACTGAAGTACCTTCATTTAATCCAACAAGAACTATGATTTTCAGGGCCATTTTAAACAGATGTTCAAACAGCTTTAGATCATCTCCCAGTGAATCAATTTAGATTTTAGATGTAACATTTTTTTCTTATTATTAATAATTGCCCTAGTTTTCATGTGCAGTTAGTTGGATTTTTAGAAATATTTAATTTCAACTAACCAACAGGGCTGTTACAAACATATGTATAGAAGAGTATCTAAAATGTAGATAAATAAAATATAAATAGAAAATAGCTGTCACTATATGTGATTTTATGTATATCCAAGAAATTCCCTTTGTAGTCCAAACAATTTTGCCTGAGTCTTTAAAACATCTTTTTTTCAGAAGAACACTGTTACAGAATTTATTTTCTTTTTTGTCATTTAACAACTGTTATGTGTATCCCAACAACAACCACACTAAATCACAGTAAGGTAAAAGGAGCTTATAAATAATAAGAAATTAATTCAGCACTCTGCATTAATAACTACATATTTAGCTGAGGATGAAGACCAAAAAAAAAGTTCATTTTAAGAAACTTAAAAAAAATAACCTCTATTTATTGTTATATTTGGAATTTTAAAATATCTCCCCATGTAATTGACCTTTTGTTAATTTATCTTATTATCTATCTTCCTACCTAAAATATAAATTTCACAAGATTCCAGAACTGTGTCTATGTTCATTGCTTTAGGGCTATGAGTAGCAAAAAACACCTAGTATATATTTGGCACACAGTAAGTATTGGATGAATGAGTGAGTGAGAGAATAAAGTCTACTCAAATATGATTCCAGAAAAAAATAAGATATGTTACCCTCTTGTTTGTTTGTTTTATAGTATAATGGCAACAATTCTATACATTACTCAGTACTCATCAAGATTGATCCCCAATATTTATTTCACCCACCTCCCCTCTGGCAAACATCAGTTTGTTCTCAGTATTTAAGATCTGTTTTTTAATGTGTCTCTTTTTACTTTGTTCTTTTGTTTGGTTTCTTGAATTCCTCATATAAGTGAAATCATGAGGTATATGTCTTTCTCTGACTGACTTATTTCACTTAGCATTATACTATCTAGGTCCATCCATGTCAGTGCAAATGGCAAGATCTCATTCTTTTCATGGCTAATATTCCATTGTACATATACACCACACCTTTCTCCATTTATCTATTGATGGACACTGGGGTTACTTCTACTTCTTGACTTGGTGTTGAGATGTATAAGTTCATATATATTTTGGATATTAACCCCTTACCAGATACACCATTTGCAAATACATTATCTCATTCAGTAGGTTTCCTTTTTGTTTTATTGATGGTTTTCTTCACTGTGCAAAAGCTTTCTGTTTTGGTCTGGTCCCAATAGTTTAATTTTGCTTTTGTTTCTCTAGCCTGAGTAGACATCTAGAAAAATGTCTAAGGCTGATGTCAAAGAAATTACTGCCTATGTTTCCTTCTAGGAGTTTTACAGTTTCAGGTCACATTTAAGTCTTAAATTTGCCCTCATTTTTACAAATTTAAATGTCACAGTCTAACATGAAAACAATTTTGCTTATAAATCCAAACATTTAATACATCATAGGTTTTTATTCAGATTGATCTGAGTATAATTTTGCTTGTTGCCACAGAATTTCTGTAACTTCAGGCAAAAAACTTAACCTCCCTGACTTTTAATTTCCTTGTATATATAATATAGCATCTACAAAAGAACCTGACAAAAAAGTAAATGCTCAAGTAAAAGTCATTTTCATTTGCTTTCAGAAATGTTAGGAAATCACTTAAAGGGGACAAAGTCACTAGTAAATGCCAAATGGAAACAGAATGTTACTTGTTGGATGTCTTTTTAATACAGATACCACTAATGTAGCTGAGAAATGATGTATTGGCACACCCTGAACACAAAAAAATAATCTGTCATTCTCTTAAATCTACCTATTCCACAAGTGGCCTTGCAAACAGTGAGCCTGCTGTGTAGTTGATGCAGTTTCACTTTGGATTTTTGTGCCCTGCATAATTATAGCAATAGTAGCATTATGACTACTCTCAGAGCATATTAATCCATTCTTATATGCAAATGGGAAGAGTACTTTTGGATAGCTTTTTTTTTTTTTTAAAGAAAGAGACCTCTTTCTACTTTCTCTTTTCCATTAGTGGAGTCATAAATTAAATTTGGGACAGGTAGGAAAAAAGAAACTGTACAGACAGAGGAATACAACTATGCTTATGTTTTTTTGATGCCAAGATATCTATACTGAAATTGATCCAGATAGATATATCCAATCACTCACAAGTGGTTATTTCTGATTCAGTTCAGTGTCCAGAGGCAGTTGCTCTGTAGGAATAAAGTCAGTGAAGTCAGTCAAACTGAGTTCTAATCTAGAATTTACTACGTAATAGCTGGACAATATTGAACAAATTATTTAACCTCAACCTTCCCAAATCTCATTATCTTAACCTCCCATAGTCCCTTCAGCATATTATATCTTGAATAATTTAATTTCTTTGAGATATTATATGTAAAGAGTCATTGTCTAAGTGATATTTGATATTTAATAAATTATGGTTCTTTTTATTGTCTACCCCAAACCTATGCTTTCACATATAAGATATAATAGAACTCTACAGCTAAAGCCAAAAATAATAAGCTAAAGACATTTTAGCATCTTGGAGTGAATTGCCAATGAGTCACTCTGTATCCAAGCTCTTTTTTAGCTTATTCTTTCATCAAATTTCTGGCCCTTAGATTATATTCTACTTTTTGTTGCCATATTGCCTATTGCACTAACCTCTGATTATTCTTTTACTGGCTTGATTCCTAGCATTCACTAAAATTTATGGCTTAGAAATTCCTTTTTAAAATACTGGATAAAAATACCTTACTCTCAACTCTCAGTATCAAATCTCTGCTTACCTAAAAGCTCTCCAATGTCAAAGGTTTGCAAAAGCCATCACAATGATTTACACTGGGTGAGAAGTGCAATTCTATTTTAGATAGAATAGACACTCAAATGTGTACATTTGAGGCTGTGAACAATAGACATTTATTGTTTTGTTCATTATAACTTTTCTTTTTCTAATAATTTTATTTCTTTAAAGATTTTTTTTTAAGTGTATTTATTTATTTTGAGAAAGAGAGAGAGAGAGTGTGTGTGTTTGTATGTTCATGGGTGGGGGAAGAGCAGAGCGAGGGAGAGAGAGAGAATCTCAAGCAGGCTCCACACTGTCAGTGCAGGGTCCAATGTAGGGCTCGATCTCATGAACCATGCAATCATAATCTGAACTGAAATCAAGAATTGGAGGCTTAACTGACTGAGCCACTTAGGTGCCCCTCTAATAATAATTTTTAAAAGTTTCCCTTTCATGTAGTAATTCAGGAATGCATCTTCTCTCCACCTTATGGCTCTACAATTCGCTACATTTTTATTGTCATTTGCATCAAGCCCTCCAAAAGGAAAAAGAATGGTAGACCAGAAAAAGCACACATCACTTCTACTTTATTTCCCTTAGGTAGAATTCAACCATATAGATCTCCTTACTATAGGGGATTCTGGGAAACATACCCTAGTTGTGTGCCCATAAAGTAAAGGAGAACGTGGATTTTTGTAAACAGAAACAATCATTATCACAATTGTTAAATCTAGCTTGTAATGATCTATCATCTCTCTGGCTTTTTCACCCATCAGTTTCCTTCTGCTTTAGAGTTAGTAAGCTTCTTTCTTTGCCCCAGACATTTTTATGGTGTTGAACTTATCATTTCCACTTGCCTGAGGTATTTTACCTTTGGATTATTCATTCCTGTATCTTTCTGATCATTTAGATCTCAGCTTCAATGTCACCCCTTGAAGCCATTTTTAAAAAAATTTTCCGTTCTAAATTCCAACCTACAGACATTTCCTTTAATATCACCTTGTTTGACTATCCTGAAAACACATTTCTGCAATGACTTCTGAGGCTAACTACATGAAGTTAGGCCAAATTTCATAGGATAAGGGCACAGCTCTTTACAAAACTGCCTCACTTCAGACACCAGCCTCAAGACTGGGGGGGTTCTTAGGCCACCTGCAATTTCTGTCAAACTATCTACCAGTTTGGGAGTCCTCATTACCCCCTCAGTTCTGATAATTCACTAAGACAAATCACAGAACTCAGAAAAATGCTATACTTACAATTACAGTTTTATTATACCAGAAAGCATACAAATAAAATTCAGCCAAAAGAAGATTTATGGGATGAGATCTAGGAGGATCCCAAATGCACAGATACTCGTTCCCTCACCCCATGAAGTAAGGATGAGTCACTGACCCCCCGGGCACATCAATGTGTATTACTAACTCAGAAAGCACACCTAGGCTTTAATGTCCAGTTTTTATTGGGAGTTTTATTACATTTATAGGCAATTCATTGACTGAGTCATTAGCCATGTGATTGAACTCCATCTTGAGCCTCTCAAGAGGTTGACTGCTGTTATTTGCCTCAAACCTAAAGCTCTAATCACATAGTTAGTCTTTCTGGTATGGCCAGCCTTTATTTTGTGTCTTTTTATTAGTGTAAACTATGGGGCGCCTGGGTGACTCAGTAGGTTGAGCATCTGATTTCGGCTCAGGCTATGATCTCAATGCTTGTGGATTCAAGCCCCGCATTGCGCTCTGTGCTGACAGCTCAGAGCCTGGAGCCTGCTTCACATTCTGTGTCTCCCTCTATCTCTGCTCCTCCCCCACTGGCATTCTATCTCTCTCTCAAAAATGAATAAATCTTAAAAAAAATTAGTGTAAACTATCCAGGAGCCTACCACAAACCATCTTATTAGGATGCGTTATCAGGATCCACCATGAATAACAAAGACACTCCATCACTCTGTAAATTCCAAGGATTCAAAGACTATGTCTTAGGAACTGAGGCAAAGACCAGCCAAATTTCTTATTATACAATACTTTCTGCAAAGTGATCTTGTACGTTTATTTTTCAGTCTCTACTCTTCCTAAATATAAGTTTCTTGTGGTCAAAAATCTTGTTTGCCGTGTTAACACAGAAGAGTAATTTGTAAATAGGTAAGTTTTGATGAAATGAAAAACTATGAGTTCTCAATTCTGACTTGGGCAGTTGAACAGAAAATTGTTGACAACCGATTAGTTTTTGATGCAATTGTAAGCCCCAAATAATAGACTAATTGAAGTTTTAACTATGTAGGGAAATATGTTTTTGCTTTTTATTGTTTGGTTTTGAATCTTAGCTCTACTACTTATTCTCTGTGCAAGCTGCTCTGTGCTTCATTTTCCAATTTCAATACAGTGATAATAGTTCTACTTCTTTGTGAGGATCAAATGAGATGTTGTCTGAAAAGCTGTTTGAAGGGTGCCTGATATATTAAAATCTTTAATAATCATCATTTATTATTGAGGTGTGATTTGGTGTCAAAAGGTATACGGAGAATCACTGAAGTAAATCAAGCATCATTATTAACCTTATAGAGATTAGTATAACCAAGCCAAAGCATTCATTAAATAACTTTTCTCTTCAAGAAGAAGGCTTTGATTGATGTTATTTAACTTAATTTGAAATTCACTATGTTAGATGTGCTGCAGGATAATCAGATAGGCTATGTCTTAAAATTATACAAAATATCCATGAAAAAAATGATTCATGTCAAAAAGATTATACCAGAATGTCTTTGAAGACAGGCAATGTATATTCAGATTTGTCTCTCCTGGAGTGTCTTACTATCACCTGATAGTAAGATCTAACCAAATGAAATAAATTTAGGGGATTAGATAAACCAAGTAAATTTGTATATGAAAAATATGTGTATTACATTTATTAGGTTGTATACACTTGTGAAATTATTGCCATGAAAATGGTTCCCAGATCAAAAAATAGTTGGGGAGGGGCACCTGAGTGGCTCATTGGGTTGAGCATCAGACTTATCAGAGATAGGTCATTATCTCATGGTTCATGGTTCGATCCCTGCATAAGGCTCTGTGCTGACAGCTCTGAGCCTGAATCCTGTTTTAGATTCTGTATTTCCCTGTCTCTCTGCCTCTCCCTCACTCACTCTCTCTCTCTCTTTTTCTCTCTCAAAAATAAATAAATAATTTTTTTAATCTTCAAAAAATATTTGGGGAATTTGGTGTTGGACCTTTTCGTTTTAAATATTCAACTGTTGATTATAACTATATTAAAATGTAATGTATAAAATCAAAAGATGTGCTAAAAAATAAGTAGTTTTTATTTTACCAGTTTCAAAAAGACATTTTAAATATGCAGTTATTGCTTTTATAATCAATAAAGATTAGAAAAATGTTAAAACCAATAGCTCTTTTGGTTTACATATCAGATGAAATTAACAAAAATTTGATATTTCTCATAAAATTAAAAGTGTTTGATCATATTTCAGAAAATCATGTTTTTCCTTTCTATTCCAAGGATTTTATGTTGAATTTCATTTCAAAACAAAGAGACATTGCATTTTTGGTGCTGTAAAGAGCTTCTGAAGACTTCTTAATGCATTCAATAGATCATTTATTGAATGCTTTGTATGTGGCATGCCCTCTTCTAGATTCTAAGAATTAATATCAAATAATACCAAAGGAAATTCCAATCCTCATGGACCTTTCATTCAAGTCTTGATACTGACTACTTTGGAGAAAGAAAAGGATCTATATAACAAACAGAAAGTCAGATATCAATTTCACATTATCATTCTATACTTAGTATTCCTTCAATACTTGGGCACATATTTAGATTATGCCTCCTAAGTGTGAGACATGTACTTGTTCGTGAGGATAAAGTATTGAAAAGAGGATGGGTGATTTGTGTGATAATGAAGCAAAGGAAATACAGGACAGAATTTCAGGGATAACAGAATTTCCAAAGGACCCTACAAATAATAGCTTCATTAAATTTCTATTATGGTGATAATTGTATTTTTACACTTTCTTAAATTTATAAGGGCCTTCCTAAAGGAAGACATTTCCTTCACTTAAAGGGAAATACTGAGTTTCTAAAAGATTGTACTATTAACTCTACTTAAAGATAGAAGCAAGGAGGGGCACCTGGATGGCTCAGTTGGTTAAATGTCTGACTCTGGATTTCAGCTCAGGTCATGATCTCACAGTTCATGGGTTTGAACCTCACATTGGGTTTTGCGCTGACAGAGCAGTGCCTGCTTGGGATTCTCTGTTTCCCTCTCTCTCTGCCTCTCAAAATAAATAAATAACCATTTTTTAAAAAGATAGAAGCAAAGATAAAAAACATCTCTCCGAGTCCAAAGCCAAAATTCTCTTTGCCATAGTACCTTCCTTTAAGTTCCTCATGAAAACAAGTTACTCAGCATGTTGGGAAAGATTCACACCCTGAAATCTTGGTGTCTGAAAAATGTTAACCAGATTAGTTAGCCTACTTTTTATACTGATTTTTCTTTTTTTTTTTATTTTGCAAATGTGTATTCTTTGGGATAAGAGGGAAAGAAAAGGTTGTTCAAGCCCCACCCACTGAGGCTCAAGTTTTCAGATTCCATAAGACAACAGAACCAAACATTGTGGGCACTATCGTCAGCATCCAGCCTCAGGTGAGTGAATTAGAACTCAAGATAAGGCAGAAAGAAAATGTCCTCACAGCATCCCAATCACACCTTTGATATTTTTAATAATCAGAGTAATAATCAGGGTTTTCTTGTATTTTACTTCAGATAATATTGCCCACTCAAATATAGGAAGCATGGTTAAATTTGAGTTTCAGATAAGCAATGTTTCACAAAAGTATGTCCCATGGTATTTTGATTTGCTAAAATTGTCAACCCTAACTTGAAAAGAAAGACATTACCGTTGCTCTTGTTAGAGAAAGATGTGGTTCAAAGAAAAACTTAAAACAGAAGAGTCCTATAACTTTTTTCTGACACACTTACATTGAGTTTTTTTAAAGGTGCAATAAAAGTCTGAAAGTATGGGAGTAGTTAGTTGTGTAGCTGACTGATGACTCCAGTACCAAGACGTTTATTAACACGTAGTTCAGCTCTAGTGTGATGCACTACCCATGAAGTTTTCTTCATAATTCTCTCAATGAGCTGTTATTCTGCCTAATATTGATTCTGTATCTGTATTTTAGGTGTATCAAGTGGAGCTGCTCTCAGTTCTGTACACATTTGGCATTTATATATCTATACTGACTGGGTCTGACAAACAAACAAAATATGTCCCCATCCTCACTGTCACTTTCTTCTCAGCTGAATTGCAACTGGGTAGAATAATGAATAATTTTACAACGATAATTTTGTACAAATCCTTTTCTAAATCTCCTAGTTCTGTGGCCAATTTTTTCTATCAATAGCATAGTGATGATTTTACTACCACAGAAGAATATCCTCTGTGGCATATTGAAACTNAAAAGATTTAAAAATATAAACTAAAAATCATGGTCTCCAATGCTTATGTTATTCAAAATCATATACCAGAAGAGATCAAAAGGTCAATGGTTCTTGTTAAATCTTTACTGATTTTCAGAGTACACAACCCTATATTTTCAAGTATAAGTAAATATTTAAAGAGTTGCTTCTTTTTTAAATTTAAAGTTTATTTATTTATTTTATTTTTTATTTTTTAAATGTTTTATTTATTTTTGAGAGAGAGAGAGAAAGGGAGAGACAGTGAGCAGGGGAGGGCCAGAGAGGGAGGGAGACACAGAATCTGAAACAGGCTCCAGGCTCTGGGCTAGCTATCAGCACAGAGCCAGATTCAGGGCTCAAACCCAGGAACTGTGAGGTCATGACCTGAGCCGAAGTCGGACGCTTAACCGACTGAGCCACTCAGGTGCCCCTATTTATTTATTTGAGAGAGAGAGAGAGAGAGATCATGTGCATGAGCTGGGGTGGGAGAGAGAGAGAGATAGCACACTTTCCATTACATAATTCTAGTTAATATCTAATGTTCTCAAATTAAAAATACTCTAATTTTATTGATGAACCATAATAATGGGTGTATTCCTGTAACTTCTTTAAAAAATCAAGGAAGCTATAATTTCACTATAAAATATAATTTTAAGGTTTTCATTTTCAAAAACCCACATTATTATCCTGAAAAGAATGCTGCTATGTTCAAAAAGCAATGTGTAAAATGTTATGAAACCAAAAGAAAATGGATTTTTAGGATTCTCTTTTAAGATATCTTGACTGCAGCTGCTAGGTATTGATACTTGTCTTCAGGAAGTTAAGAGCTAATTATAGAGGATAATCCCATACACCTAATTTGACATCAAACAAAAAGATGAGAAATGGAAAGCATGTGGAAGAATCACAAGCAAGACTGATTAAATAATCATGGAAAAAATCAAGACTCCTACCATTTTAAAGACTGGTTTTCAGTCTAGGGAAAAGGAATACTGCAGAAAGCAAGGAATATAAACCTAAATTCACTCATTGGCTGAATTATATTAAGAATGTAGCATTTACACATTTGGAAATTTTCCAATTTCACTCCTTGTCAATGGTGAAAATCTTGACACCTCTCCCTGAAGAGTCTTCTAACTCATTATAAATTATTGGCCAAACAGGTGTAAGTTGCCTGTCAGAGCATCCCAAGCCATGCTTCTATCTTGGCTTAGATGTCTCTAAAGGGAATAGATCTTTCAAATTTCTTCCAGTCTAACTCTTGAGCTGTTCTGGCTGGGAGAAAAGGAACACTTTATACAGTGAGTAAATAAAGAAAATACATGTAGAAGATAGGACAACCCCAAATCACTAATCAAAAATATGTTTAATTGTCTATGTAGTGAAAAGCATTTAATTTATACAAAAAATAACCACAGTGGAAGTATTCAACTAAAGGAAGAGTCAATGACAGTCAGGGAGGAAGCAGAGATGAAACGAAGTGTTATTTACTGAAATTGTGCTCCATTTAATTTGAGTGGAGAGGGATTGAGTATTGTTTCTAACAGAGAATAATGTGCATAACAGGAACACTATACGTTTTAGCATACACTTATAGAAATAGTACTGAAATGAATAGATATTTTAATTTCATTTCAACAAACATTTTTTGAGCTGGTTAGTTATCAAATACTGTATTCAAAACCACAACAACTGCAAACAGGATAATGCATAGAAACTATTGATAGAAACATTTTAGTATTACATGTATAAAACAATGAGGAATTTCATAAGGCCTTGGAAAACCTACACTAGGGCATTCACAGAAAACATTCATCTGGGTAACCATTCCTTTCTCCACAGTGCCTAGTATGGTTTGTGGAAAACTCAATAAATAATTGTCTAATGAATGCATAAATGAGTTGCAAAATACCAGAAGAGAGAGTAATTAATTCTGCATGGGGAAGTCTGGAAAGGTTTCAAAGAGAAGTTAACATTTGAATTGGGTCTTGAAAGATAAATGAAATATTAACAAGCAGTTAGAAACAGCTGAGTATCAAAGCCAGAAGCAACATCATGCAAAATAGGTGCAGTTTCCATTGTATTCAGGGAAGTGTTTCGTCTGCTTTTATTGAGCTATAAGTTGTATGTAAAAGTTAAGAGGTCCAGGGTAGAAAATGGTGTGAAAATGTAAATTTAAGCGGATTATAATTAATGATCTGAATTCAATAGTTTAACATTTTTTAACATTCTGGGCTTAGTTCCTGATAATTTTTTTAATGTTATAGTGTAGTCATTCAATTAACCTATATTAATCACATTAAATGCTATGAAGGAAGCATTGGTCTAATCACTGGTGCACAGCCTCAAACAGAACACAAAAGTCCATTCTTATATGGAAGGTATAGGCTAGAAAGGATTATAGATGGTTAGAGAAACAACCATCAACAAAAAACAAATGGGCCAAAAACTATAGAATTTATTTATTTAGAAATATTTATTCAGCACCTCTACATGCCAATCACCATTTCACACACACACACACACACACACACACACTCCTTGCACTATAGATCTACATTAGATAAAAAAATTGTTAAGATTTAAAAAAAGAAGGATCTGTGGCTAGAGAGTTACTGAAGCCACTTTTAGATAGTAGGGTATTTTTAATAGAATCAAAGAAAGACTCCTTAGAAAGTAAAACATTTAAGGAGAGACTTCAAAAAATGAGAAAGACATGTCAAAAGAAAATTGTGGAAGAAATCCAAAATTTTAGTATCTTTGTTGTGGTCCAAGAATGTCTGTGGATAATGTGGCTGGAGTAAGTCAAATGAGGGGGGAAATCAGAAGCTAAATTAGAGAATTATCTGGAGCCATGATATATGAGTCTTTCATCAGCCAATGGAATAACATGGGGATATATTGGAGGGCTTTGGACACAGAAACCTAATTTATTACTCTGATTTATTACTTTACATAACCCAATTGCCATGTTGAAAATAGAGAAAAGTGTAGAAACAGAGAAAGGAGTTTTGTGTGATTATAATAATCCTGGTAGGAGATAATGGTGGCTTGATCACATTCTATGTGGTTTATAGGGATAGAATCAGTGGGATTGATAAATTGAATATTAAGAATGAGAAAATTGGAATATCAAGAGATGCATTTGATATAGTACATGAAGTATGATCTAAGCGAATTGAAAGACAGAGTTGCTGTACATTCAGGAATTAGCATTTTTGTGAGGGAAAGAGGAGAAGTTCAGTTTTGTATACATAAATACTGAGGGTACCTAATGGTATATTCAAGTAAACAAAAGATAGTTAAAATATTTAAATATGGAGTTCAGGAGAGTGGATTAAGCAATAAATATAAATTTGAAGCAATCAGCCTTTCAATGGTATTTAAATATACAGTCTGGACAAGGTCAAAACAGATTAATTTTAAATAAAAAAGAGAAGTACGAGAATTGAACCAAATGGAATTCCAGTATTTAGAACTCAGGAAAAGAAAGAGAAAAACTGCAAAGAAGAAGTAAAGAGCGAGAATCAAATGAGATTGATATTGTGTATTCTGGTGACAAGAGTTCCAAACTGTTGTATGATTAGCAATGTGGTCTGCTGAGTGGTCAAACAAGGTGTGAGAAGAAAGTTGACCTTTGGGTTTCCACAATGTAGAGATCACTGGTCACCTTGATCAGAGTGGTTTCAGTGGAATGACAAAAAAATATATATTGAAGCAGGTAATATGAGAAAGAGAGAAGATGAAATGGAGCCATCAGAACTCTCTGGGGAAGCTTAGAGGAGTGGGGTGTTAGAGAGAAAGAGTGTGGGGTGAAGGGAGAGGTATTTTGTATTTTAAGAATAGAGCTAACATAATACATTTGTGTTTTAATGGAAGAGACAGCGGAGAGGGGAAATTGATGGCACAGAAGAGAAAGTGAGGAAAATCAGAAGTGATACCCTCATGGAGTGCAAGAATGGTTTGTCCATTGTAATTAAAAGAAGGAAAAATATGTAGGTACAGACCAAGGTAGAATGATAGCTTTAATGATGGGATTTTTAGAAATACTCTTCTAATTGCATCTGTTATCTCAGTTACTGAGAAGCAAAGTTATCAGCTGAGCATGTGGAGCGGAAAGAGTTGTGGAATAGTCATGAAAAAAAGTAAGAGTAAATTGACTAGGGAAATATAGTAAAATTGCCTGGGAGTGCTAAGGGCCCACTTGAGATTCCTGGTCATGAATTTAAAGTGAGATCGGCCAGCATGGTTTTCTATTTTTCTGTAGCTATAGTGAGCTGCTGTCATGGAGTTGAGTAGGTGGCAAAATGAATTAAAGAAGTATTGCAGTTGTTATAAAAGTTGCTGAGGTTGCTACAGTATTCAGGGAACCAAATATATAAGAAAGAACTTTGAAAGCTATAAAGTACCATGGAGGTATACTTCATCACTGGGGTCCAGTACTGTAAGCTCCCCTGTAGTTGCTTTGTTTTATGGATGAAAGTCAGAGTGCCAATTATTGGTGCCAGTCTTTAAAATAGATCAAAGATGCCTAGTAGCGTCACAAGTCTTGAAACCTGTACCTGACAGATCGTAAAGTAAATTAAATTTCACATTACTACATAAGAATTAAAAGAACCTGGACAAGAATGTACATACATAACTGAGCCAAGGGCTGTGGCATTGTTGTTTTTCAGGATGCTTGCAAACTCCCTTGAAGCCAGTATTATTGTGAGATACTAATAGACAAATTTTGCTTTAGGATTTAAAATGTCCATGCTTTCACTTATATGTCATGTTAATAAGTTTCCATCCATGAAAAAAAAAAGATGGTTTTGCCAGTTATTTCCCTGAAGATTCCTCTGTGAAACAAGTGTTCCACTCCAAGAAATTCTTTTCATATTGCAAGATTAGATCAATTTCATTCATTACCATCACCTTTGGCAATCCCTGTAGGACTTTTTGGGAATAATTGAGTAATTCAACAAATTCAACAATGGCTTCAGCTTTCCCATAACAGAAGAATGGTTCTTTAGAATCTTCATTTTCCATTCAAAACTTTGGAAAGGGAATTGCAATTTTAAAGGCAAGAAAGAATATACATTTGACTGAATGGATTTTCAATATTTGGCTTGAAAATAAGGTCTTTCCAAGGTAACATTTTCTCATTCCTTTTCAAGCATTTGTCCTTTAAATTTCCTACACTCCCTCTTAGTTCCATATATAATTTAATATTTAAGCACACATTCTTGTTCAGATACTTCTGTTCATTTATATTGTGACTACATTAAAATTGATATTTCACTTTTAGAATAATTTTTATAATATTTTATTAAGTTGTTAATATTTGAAGGATAAAAATATCAATATGATGAACATGGCCATGATCAATAAAATTCTTTAAATTGCTGTAACTAAGATGCACCATTAGTTACTAATGTAACTATTGTATAGTTTACTCAAATAGAAATTCTTAAAATCAATAAGCAAGAGTTTAAAGAAAGAAAAAAATAATTACTAATATTCATATGCTTACAATAGAGGGAGAGCAATTAGTTAAATATATTCTGACTGCAAATTTGGCAGTGCAAGTTATAATAAATATCTGAGAAAATAATTTGGTTTAACCCAAATTTCAACAATTGTAGATGTAATTCTGATTATCTCTTTTAAATATGTATGATTAGAATGTTCAATGGAAATATTATATTATAATTTTATAATCTGTCAGGAAAAATATGATAAATTGTATTCAAATGGATTAAAAAATTAAAAGGAAATAAGGATTTTTTCTCAAAATATTAAATATATGTGACATTAAAATCTTAAATTGTTAATCAATAAGAGCATGGCATCACAATACTATATTGAAAATGCTACAAAGGATCATAAATTTCAAAGGAGCTCATGCAGTTATCCTCTTTTTCTATGGAAATGAGAGAACTTTAGTCCAAAACATTTTCTTACCTGAGTCACAAAACTCTACCAAGTCCTCCAAATCAACTCCCTCCATACTTAAGAAGTAATCACACATTAAAAAAAAAATTAAAACAATAGAAAATATAGGCATATCTATGGTTGAGGCACAATAACAGCTATACATCTTCTGAGAAGGGAAGAGAATTTTAGGATTATAAGCATTACTCACATTGGCAAAAATATCCTTTCTAAGTATCACCAAAGGGGGAATAAGGACATTCTCAGATAAAGAAGAAGAAAGAAGGAGGAGAAGAAGGATTGTTGCTTAGAAAACTTACCCTTACAAAATAGATAAAGTGAATTTTCAAACTGGAAAGGAAACAATAACAAAGGAAGACCTGGAACTTCAAAAAGGAAAGGCAAATATTAGAATTATTAAAAGGTAAATATAGACTATTTCTTCTCACAAGTCTCTTTAATTTTGTTTGATGATTAAAGCAAAGTTATAATTATCATCTCACATGGCACTCATGCTATACAGAGGCAATACTTAAGATAATTGTATCCAAGGGGCGCCTGGGTGGCTTAGTCGGTTAAGCGTCCGACTTTCGCTTAGGTCATGATCTCGCGGTTCGTGGGTTCGAGCCCCGCGTCGGGCTCTGTGCTGACTGCCAGCTCAGAGCCTGGANGGACCTAAATGGAAGTAAGTTTTGTTTATTTCACTTCAAGGCCATATAAAATGTCAACATCAGTCAACTCTGGTAAGTCATGTGTATAACTACTATAGCAAGCGCTAAGAAAAGCATGCAAAGGGATATTCTTGAGCACACTATAACTTAATCAAGATGTGACTGTAACAGATATTCAAATAACCCCTTAGGTGGTAAGATAAAAGAAACAGAGTTATGCAAATAGAAAGCAAATAATAATATGGAAGATTTTAAGCCATATCATATCAATAATTTCCTTAAATGTAAATGGTTTATATACAAGAATTAAAAGACTTTGATTTTAATAATCAATAATTATTGATTATTGATAAAGCAAATAAAATGCATTAGCCAACAATATGCCCTCTATAAAACATTCACTTCAGATATAGCACCATAGGTATGATTGGTAAAGAAATACAAAAAATTGCCATGGAAACATTAAACTGTTTTTAAAAGGCAGAAATGACTACACTGCTGTTAAAGTAGACTTCAGAGAAAAGAGAATAGTTTGGACAGAGAGGAACTTTGCAAGGAGATGAGGAAATCAATCCACCAAAGAGGCATAAAGCCCTAAATGTTATTTACTGTTTCTTGGGTTACAATAAATATATAGAAGGAAGTTTTCCAAAAAACAAAAGGTCTGTGAGATTAAGAGAGATCAGTTCTTCTTTCATCCCTGAGAGGAACCTATTGTCACTTCTATCATTTATTACCTACATAAGCTGGTAGGAAAAACCTCTTATCTACACGCCTATCTATAAACCCAGATTAGTAATATTTCTATCACATGATGTTGTTATGAGGATTAATTGAGTAAATACATATAAAAACTTAGAACCATATTTATCATGTAGTAAACATTCAGTAAATATTATATATTTTCATTGTTACTTTCTTCATTACAAAGACAGGTTTGAAGATTTTATCTTGACTTAGGAAAATTTGAGAATGTAAGAAAAGATCTGAGGATGTTTTTATGAAATATAATAAAAAATCTATACCCCTAGAAAACATGGTCATTAGAAGTCTTCCTCCCAACAGACATTGCAAACAAATAGGCTAATAGTCATTTCTGTATTCTAGATAAAATATATCCCTTTGAAACACACAACTAGACATATTACAGTGCTCACTCCAAATGAAATCTTCTGGTTTGGTAGGCATAAAACATTTTTCAAATTATTATAAATAAGATTTCTTTTGACTATCTCTAAGTAATTTCCGGATCCACAAAAGTTCATGAGAGATGGGAGAAAACAGTGCTTAAAAATTCTGGTTAGTCTATAGTCTGCCCCCAAAACCTAATTTGTTCTATATTGTAGGTAGGGAAGTAATTTTATGGGTTAATGAGCATGTTCTTATGAGGAGTAAATGACATACAAATGACTTTTGGACCACACTTTATCTTCAGAAGTTGACTATTCCCTATATAAATACAAGATTACATCTATTATCTATCTATCTATCTATCTATCTATCTATCTATCTATCTATCTATCTATCTAATCTATTTATCATCTATCTATCTATTCTTTTTTCATGTGCAGTAGCCTCCTTCTTTTCTAAATGAGGGTTTTCTGATGTTTCCCATATTTAGGAGACTAAACATATCACATCCAATAAAGCATGAGTTTGGCAAATTTTTACATAAATGGTCAGTTATTAAATAATTTAAGCTTTGTGGGCTAAATGGTCTCTAGAAAATACTTAATTCTGCTTTATAGCATGAAGGCAATATATAAACCAATAGACATGGTGCGATTTCAATAAAACTTTATTTACAAAAACAGGTGGTGGGACAAATTTGTCTCACATATTATAGTTTAGGAGCTCTGAAAAGGAGGCTTAAAACTGAAGGTTTTACAGCAGTGTCTAGAGAATTTATCAGAAATGTTTTGGCTGTTACACTGTTTTGATTAATAGCCGTTGCTTGGGAAAATGAATATTTTATTAAGCACGAATAAAGTAAGACCAGTATCTCAGTCAGTCATTCCTATGGAGTGAATGCCTTTGTTTCAGTTACACTTAGTTTGAAATCTTCATGTGGTTTTCTCTTATAGTAAGAACTATGAAATATTTGTTATTATTTAATCATTGCAGTCTTGTGACAAAAGAATGTATGCATTATTCAAACTTGTAATAAATCACTTTAGTCTCACTTGTTTAATGTTTTTGAAAAAGAAAGCAATGTAGAGTATAAAATCTAAGCCTTATCTTTATAGAAAATGAAAGTAAAACAGGGAGAGATTAAGTAACTTACACATTAAATTGCTAAATTTGTGTCACAGATAAGAAATAGCACTGAGTCCTGGCCAAAAAGCCAGTCTTATTTTGTTATTGTGAGGTTCAAAAATATATACTCATGTCCAACAGATTTTCAACTGAGTTACAAAAGTATTTCTAAGGAGAAAAGACAGCCTTTTCAATAAATATTACTGGAGAGATTGGATATACAAAAGCAAACATAACAAAAAAAAAGAGAGAGAGAGAGAGAGAGAGAAACCACTGCAATCTAAACTTTACACTTTATATAAAAATTAATTCAAACTGGGTCACTGACTCAAATGTAAACTCATGAAACTTTTGATGAAAAAAAAACATAGAAGAAACTACTTCAGATCTATGGCTTAGGCTGATTGGTCTTATACCTGATCAAAAGAAAAATTCATAAAAGGGGAAATTGATAAATTGGACTTTATCAAAATTTACAACTTTCACTTTGTGAAATACCTTGTGAAGATGAAAAAAACAAGCCATACACAGTGTGAGAACATTTGCAAAGTACATATCCACTAAAGAATATCTAGAAAACATAAAGAAATGAGTTCAATAGTAAAAGACCAAAAGCTTCAACTGGAAAATGGGCAAAAGACAAAGATATTTCACCAAACACAACACAGGTATTAAGTAAGCACATAAAAAAATGTTCCACATTATTAGACATTAAGGAAATACAAATTAAGACAACACTATAACACTGCATGCCTGTTAGAATGGTTAAAATGTAAAGAAAAATTAAAATGATGACCCAAAGTGCTAGTGAGAATATAGATTGTAAAAGGGTAAATGTTTTTCATTCTGGATGACAGCTTGAAAATTTCTTATAAAACTAAACATATAATTACTATTAAGAGCCAACAATTGTTGTCTTAGGTATTTTTCCAGAGAAATGAAAACTTATAGTCACAAAACATTTATGTTCATTTGTACATGAGTCTTCAGAGCAGCTTTCTTTGTTATGACCCAGAACTGGAAACACCCCAGATGTTCTTTAATTGGTGGATGTTTAAGCAAACTGTGGTGCCTTTTCACCATAGGATACTACTTAGCACTAAAAAGGAAGGAACTTTTGGTACATGCTATAACTTAGATGAATTCCAGGGAATTCTGCTGACTGAAAAGAGCCCATACTATAAAATTCCACTCATACAACATTCTTGAGGTAAAAGCTACATAGAAATGAAGAACAGATTACTAGTTGCCAATAAGATTATGGTTGGAGTTTGGGGAATGAGAGGAAAAATAGGCAACAGGGCAACATGACATAGTCATAATGTAATAGAATTGTTCTGTAGCTTGAATGTAGTTGTGGATACACAGATAGAAGGTCAAAGATACAAGAATTTGTGTAGTCCAAAATACGCACACACATGCACACATACACACAGATAAGTATATGAAAACCTGGGGAAATCGAGATAAGATAGTGGCCGTGGCAGTATCAGTTTCTTGGTTAGGATATTCTATTGTGGTTTTGAGTGATGGTATCATGTGAAACTGGATCAAGGCTACATAAGATCTGTCTATATTATTTCTGACAAGTGCATGTGAATCTACAATTATCTAAAAGAAAAAATAAAATGTGTGTATTTGTGTATATGTATACATATTCTATCTTATTTATTTACAAATTAATTTCTCCCATTTTAAGATCTCTGAAATGTGGACTTTTTTAAACCAATGGCTATGTTTATATTTGGAAGTGGTTTTATTTTTTAATTGCACGTAAAGATGTATTCACTATTTATGGCATTTTAGATTCAATGAAGTACACTAATATTTCTTTAGAATATAATCTCAAAATCACATATATTTAGCATTAAGTAGAAAAATGCCATTAATCACTCCTAAGTCACCAGAGGCACATATTCGTCCATAGACATATTTTAAGATTCTCAATTAAAATTTTTAATTATTAACATATTTCTGAAAGATATTCACATCCGATCTACTGAATTTAAAGTAGACCTAGACAATTAGTAATGTGAGTTTCCTCAATGCATTTCAATAAATTCTACACTTTCACATAACCTCAGGGAAAATCAGAGAAGCACTTGATTAATAAAAAGTCCCTTCTCCCATGTCAGGTAGCCTTTCTAGCTCTGAAGCTGACTAGAAATAATGATTTGAACATAAGAACTCCTAAGGATTTTATCTATGAAGTCTGTGCCTCAGTTTTCAAAAGGTCAGGAAAGGACATCATTGTATTCCCAATCTCCATCACAATGCCTTTTGAAAGAGTGAATAATAAATAAATGTCTCAATACAATTGAAATATTGAATATAAATCTCTGAATTATAGTGCTCATTTCAGAACATTCACTCCCAAAGCTTTTCTGTACATTCTGTTTCAAGAGATACAAAAAGGACCAAGTATTGTATAAAGGTCTTCTAAGAGATAGTAGATTTTATTTTATCATTAATCTTAGCATTCTTTTTGGTAACAGAATCGTTTAGAAGCAATTGCTGTTCCTTATAAATTCCAGAGTGGAGAATCTAATCATCTGGAGATATCTTTTTAGGAAAAGTCTTTGTACTAGTGTGAAAAAAATGGACAATTTGTCTGTGAATTAACATCTGACTAAGTGAGAGACCAACCCCAAGGTAAATCAAAGTTCAAGGCCAGTATAATTCTTTTCTCTAAGAATTCAGTCATGTCATCCATCCCTTGTTTTCACTGGTTCAGATTTTGGTGCCACACGTTATTTAGGTAGAAACTGTACTAGTACGTTTTTATAGGTTACTTTAATATAAATTGAGGCCATATTTTCTAGCAAATGACTTTTGTATTGAAAAGGGCATATGTTATTTCCTTTTTCGATCATGGCATATAACATTTAATCTAATTTTAATGTTAATCTCTGACATTATATATGAATTCAATAAAGTCAGTTTTTTGTATCCTCATTTCTACATGCTAGAGATGGTATGTATGCCAAGGATTTTTTGAGAAAATGTGCAAGAAATAACATCTTTTATATATAATATATTCTAAATAATGTTAAAACGGAATACTTAAGATATAGTTCCAAGTCCTTTTTCCTTTCCACAGAATACAGACCATTTATATTTCTGATTGTGAGTTCCAAAATTCTGATTCTCACCACCACCATCTATTATCTATTATTCCAATCCCTCTCATTCTCTCACTTCAACTTCTTTAGTCTTATTGAAATATTTGGTTTCATACTTTATTTTATTTCTAAACTTTCTTCTGAGCTTTTTTTTTTGAGGGGGGTCTTATTTAAATGTGGACTCTGTTATCAATAGTGTCAACCATGACTTTTGAGTGCCTTAGGAGTTTCTATCTATAATAACCAACTTGGAAGAAAACCTTTCTTCCCCACCATAGTCTTAGGACTAATTTTATAGCTATAAAACCAGAACTTTCTCTTAAAAGATAGGGCCTTAGAAAAGAAACATATACTCACTAAGTGTAAAAGAAGTGAAGAAAGCATTAGGGTTATGCCTCTCATTGTCTAAAAACCTATAGGAAAAGGGTTCAGAAAATTCTTACAGAAGAGTAAGAAACAATTACTGCTTTCACAAACAGCAGAAAAAATCCACAGTGATAGTGAAGAGGGACATTTCCTGTAGATTGTGGGATATTTCTAGAGGACTTGAGTCTTCTTATCCAGGAAAGGGAGATAAAATAGTTTTTATTATCGTGTTGAGTATAGACAAAAAGGTAGCTTTCAAATGAATTGTGGGTGTGAATATATGTACATAAAGAAGAAAAAAAAAAAGAAATTCAGAGTTGTACCACGAAAGGAGCCAATAGCATGCTTTAAGAGGTAGAAACCTTTTAGGATTCTGAATATTGACAGAGAAGAAGCAGACTGAAAATGCTACTCAACTTTAGGAGTGGTGTATTTCTTAGTGTTCTTTCCAGATATGACCAAGGAAAGTCCTTGCTATTGTCTGAATGCTTTTGTCCCCCTAAAATTCAGACACTGAAATTCTAAATCCCTGTGAGATGATATCACGAGGTGGAGCCTCTGGGAGGTGTTTCAGTCACCTCAACATGAAGGCATGGCCCTCATAAATGGGATTAGTGCTCTTATAGAAAAGGCTTTTAGAGAGGCCCCTAGCTTTTCTACCAAGTGAAGACTTAGCAGAAAAGTGCTGAGGGCCCTCACCAGAAAGCAAACATTCTGCCAACTTGATTTTAAACTACCCAGCCCCCAGAACTGTTAGCAACAAACTTTTGTTATTTATAAGCTACCCAGTTGTATTTTACTATAGCAGCCTGAAAGAAACCAGACAATCCTCACAGATGGGGAATCCAAAGACCATAAAGAAACTACTCCCAAAGGAATAGAATTGAGGACTAATCTGGGAATATTCCCTTTCTATCAGGGTAAGGAGCTTTCACAATACTTGACCAGAGAATTTCAGAATTACTATTGACCAACAACTGCTTTTTGCCTTCTCTTCTCCCCTTCTATTCACAAGACACTCAAGTGTACATTGCTTATTATGGACCGATTTCCCATTGATTATTTGATTATTGTGTAAGTGGGAGAAAGATACCTTTTTTTTTAAGTTTAGTTCAGTAATATCTGATGGAAAAGAAGCCACATTAATTTGATATAAAGGGTATCATGAGATTCTGGCTTTGGAGCTTAATGTGTGATTGGATAAGACTTTGGGGTATTTTCCTTAGGAAAAAGTGAATTCTGCATGCAGAAAGTAAGTTAATATTTGTGTAGAAGAGAGAGGATTACCATGGTTTCTATTAGTATTTCTGACTATTTGTTCTCTCTTCTTGTAAGAGGATTAGATATCTTTGCCAATTGCTATGCATCCAGCAGTAACATTTTGTGGGAAGACTATACTTTCCCATCCCATAGATATTGGGTTTAGCCATCTGACTTCCTTTGTCCGTGGCATACAAAATAACTTTTTGTGTGCCAAATCTAACTCTATCATTACAAACATCTCATTTGAGATAAATTCAGACTACCCATTAAAATTAAATTACTTCAGTCTGCTTTTTATTAAAGTCTTCAAGCTTCAATTTAAGATACATTCTGGAGAAAAATCCATGTTACATATAGTGATTTCTTGGGGAATTTTGAACTCTCTTTTGAATTAAACCTAATAGATCATAACAAACTTACTGTCTTTTTTCCTTTTTAAAATTTTTTTCATGTGCTCAATCCTAGGATGCTGATAATATCTGAAGAAAGCAAAATATGCTAATTAGTTCTACTACAGAGTATAGCCCTTTAACCTAAATTTGACATAAAATAGTGCTTGGCGATCTTTATCTTACTTTCTAATTGATTTGGTATTGTAGGGTTTATCAAATTTTATACTGTAGCATATTATTACCATGTGATACTTCAGGAATGAAGAAATCCATGATCTAATAAAGTAGGGAATTGCTAAATAATATATTTATATTTGTGGAAATATAGAATGCATAATGATATATTTCAAACACAGAGAAAAGTCCAGAGAAGAGAATGATGAAAAATCATATACAACTACAGAGCTCTATTATATCCAAGTGTTTTACCACACTTCATTTCATTTTATAGATAACAAAATATAGGTATAACCAAAGCCTGCCTGTATAGCCTTTGTGAGAGGAGGGATTATTATTATCTCTCTGTTTTACTGATTGAAATAAACTGAAGGGTAATCTTCCCTAAGATCACCAAACTAGTAAGGAAATTAAATGATGCCTAAACTGGTTCTGGCTCATAATCCAGCTACTGCTGCTGCCTCTGCTGCTGCTGCTGCTTCTGCTGTTGCTGCTGCTGCTGCTGCTTCTTCTTCGTCTTCGTCTTCTTCTTCTTCTTGTTACTCTCCTCCTTCTTCTTCTTTTTTACTAATTTTTAAGTTTTTTAAATTTATTTTGAGAGAGAGACAGAGTGAGCAGAGAAGGGGAACAGAGAAAGGGAGAGACAGAATCCCAAGCAGGCTCTTCATTGTCAGCGTGGAGTCTGATGTGGGGTTCGAACTATGAAGTGTGAGATCATGACCTGAGCCAAAACCAAGAGGTGGATGCTTAACCAACTGAGCCACCCAGGCTTCCTATAATCCAGCTTCTTAAACATAAATGATAGGTATAATTAGGTTCAATGTCACCTGAAGGAAGGAAGGAAGGAAGAAAGGAAAGAAGGAAAGAAAGAAAAGATAAAGAAAGAAACTAGACATGTATAAGTATATGTAATACCTCTTGCTAAAATTTTGAAATTAAACATAAAATCTAAAATTTCTGTAAATGATTGCCTATAAATATAGAACAATCTCTGTATAAACCTAAATGAACCAATCTCCTAAGACATAATTGTATATTTTAATCCATTTGTTTGTCTATTTTTCTCCCTTAACTTTACACTTCTTTTAACAAGACACTATCTCTTGGGGCACATGGGTGGCTCAGTCAGGTAAGCTTCTGACTTCGGCTCAGTTCATGATCTCAAGGTTTGTGGGTTCCATCCCTGCATCTAGCTTGTACTGACAAGTTGGAACCTGGAGCCTGCTTCACATTCGGTGTCTCCCTCTCTCTCTGCCCCTGCCCGACTCACACTCTGTATCTCTCTCTCTCAAAATAAATAAACATTTAAAAAAAAAAAGAAGACACTCTTTATCAAGGGTCTTGGCACATATTAGATAGTCAGTGAGTATGACTGAGTTTACAATAAATAAAATAGTGTATAAAAAGCAACATACAATTAAAATATTCTTAAAGATATAGTCATAATATTTTTCACAATCTTATAATGAATCCAAATTCATATTTTTAAAATCCTACAACAAGCATTTCATTTTGTAGAAGAGGCAAGCAGACTCAAACTCGGCCTTCTTTTTTCACAAAATATTCATTTACTATGTTCATTTTTTGTCAATATCAACACCTGCATTCAGATTTATCTGTGCTTGGCTATTTCACGTTGACACATCGATTTAGAAGACTGAAACTATTTTGAAGTAAAACATCTAAACTCTTAATTTTTTCATTGATTAAGGAAATAGAAAAAAAAAAACAATTCCATGCCATAGGGTGATAGAATTGTATATGGATTTAAAAAAAGAAGAAAGCTGTTTCTTATTTTGTTAACCACAATATAGTTTGTTAAAGATTAAGGATTTGAGAAGTTACTTAAAGTAAGAATGATTATGATTTTCCCCCAAGCTGTAAAAGGGTGGAAAAATTTGCAATGAAACAATAGCTAAATCTCTTGATCCTTAGAATAATTAGAATAATACTTAAGATTCTTAAAAATAAATTTATCTGATTTTCTCCTCCATCTTGAATTTTTATATCACATTGTTTAAAGAACTTCTGTAACTTGATACTTTTCTAATTATTAATTTGGTCACAATATGCATTATACCTTGAGCAAAAAATACAAAGTTTCAAATTCAATTGTGACTTTGTAATATTGTGTTGTAGGGGTAGAAAAAAATTTCATCCACCCTCTTCAGGTCCCTGGCTAGGTCAGAAAATTAAACTGACAAAGATAAATTAACAGGAGAAGACCATACAAATTCATTTAATATAAGTTTTGCACAAAGTGGTAGAATTAACAGGAAAAAAATCATATAATTTTATTTAGTTATTTAGTGTAGTCTGTGGACCTCTGTGGGTCCCTAAAACACTAAGGAAGTTATCAAGGTCAAAATTAGTAAGACATTATTTTTGCCTTTGCTTTTCCCACCTGTTGGTATTTCACTGATGATGAGTAAAATTGCTGATACCTGAGCATGAAACAAGACAATGGTACCAAATTGTAATAGTCATTCTAATTGTTGCTATGCACCATGCACTCAGAATTTTTTTTAAAAAATTCCTTAAGAATGCCATTGATGAAGCAGTAAAAAAAATAGTAATTTATATTAAGCATTAACCTTTGAGAATACGTCATCTTGTATTCTACCTAATTCTCATACTAAGGTACAATTGTGTTCAGGAAAAGCACTTTTGTGATCGTTCGAGTGGTGAGCTTCTGAACTAAAAGCTTTTTTTCATAAACATTTGTACTTGAAAGAAGAACTGACAAACTATGGTTATTCAGGCTTGTGTATTTGGCAGATATTTTCTCAAAAATGAACAAAGTGAGCCTGTCATTTTTAGGAAATGAGATTACAGTACCTGCCAATGATAAAAGTGGAGCTTTCAAGCAAAAATTATATTACAAAAGAATTACATCCACCACTATGAACTTGACAGTTTCCCACACAGAGAGGCTTTTCTGAGGATATCGATGGTGATATTAGCGAGTGTAAATTAAAGTTTATTTATTTATTTTGAGAGAGAGAGAGTGTGTGCATGTGAGTGAGAGTGGGAGGGGGCAGAGAGAGAGAATCCCAAGCAGGCTCCACACTGTCAGTACAGAGCCCAAAGCAGGGCTCGAACTCATGAATGAACTATGAGATCATAACCTAAGTTGAAGAAATCAAGAGTTGGTTGTTTAACTGACTAAGCCACTCAGGCACCCTAATACTTTTCTCTTTTTTAACTGCATATGGGAATAAGGCTAGATTTCTTTTATATATTGTAATCAAAGCAACATAGAGCAATAGATTGAGTGCAGAAGCAGATATGTGAATTCAGAGGTCTTCAATTAATGCAGGCATAGATTTGCTCATTATTTTTTGTTGGGCAGAAGATAGTTTTGTCACATAAAACATGCTATTTATGTTAACACTACAGAGTTTGTTATAATTATTGTTAATTGAATTAATAAGTATTTGAAAATTTATCCATCTCAATTTCTAATATTGATAAACATAAATTATATAAATAAGAATTATTTATTGTCTTCAATAATAAGCACTTTTACGTGCTTATACTGTTAAGATTACAAGTGAGTCTTATGATCAGTAAATTAGAGAATCACTGCCATGGATGTTTAAACACTTTACCCTCCCTCTTAGAATTGTGATTTCTCAATTGCTGTCCATTTACAATGCCACTGCCAGATAGCCCTCCTAAAAACTGATCACATCACTTTTGAAAGTCATCAAAGGTCAAAGACTCTTCCTCACTGCTTACCCACATCATCTTCCTGCCTTTGTATTTTTACCTATGCCAGTCCTTTCCCTACAATTCTGTCTTTCAAATACTTTTCATGCTGCATGATCCAATGCTAACACTTTTTCAAAACTTCTTGGATTATCTGCTGACTTCCATAAGAAGTTGTCTTTCTCCATCCTTATGTTCATTAGGAAGTTCTTTAAATTTATCTTCTCATGATTGCAGTATTATACGTTTTAACGTGAGCTTTGTTGTCTGTCTATGCCTATTATTTTTCAGATTCTTAAAAGCAAAGTCATGCCTTTCACAGGGCCTTCTATATAGCGGTGTTTTTAATCCATTCATCCATTTATTTAGCAAACATTAGTGATTACTTACCATGTGCGAAAGAATCAACAATCGGTTAGCTACAGAACTTTGCATCAATGGCTGTTGGTATTATTTACAGGAAAGATTCGGTCACATTACACATAATTCTCCCCATGTAACAGCAGTACATCTCTTACTCCATCTATTGCTGGTTAGTTAATTAATTCCCAAAGGTTTGTGAGTTACATTTACGTAAAATGACTCATTTCACGAAACTGAATGTATATCAAATCTGTTTTTATAAGAAAATACAGAATAATAAAAGTTTATAGAGGGGCATCTTGGTGGCTCAGTCAGTTAAGTCTCCAACTCTTGATTTCGTCTCAGATCATGATCTTACAGTTTGTGGGTTCGAGCCCCCCACTGGGCTCAGCGCTGACAGTGCAGAGCCTGCTTGGGATTCTGTTTCTCTCCTTCTCTCTCTGCCCCTCCCCAACTCATGCTTTCTCTCTCTCAAAAATAAATAAACTTAAAAAAAAGTTTATGAAGTAAGAAATCAGTTAAGGTATATAAATGCACTTTTCACACAGAATATGAGTATATCTTGTGCCGTAGCCATATCTCTAAAGATGTTACTCCAGTCAATTATACTGAGATGTGTTTAAAACTATGAATTCATATGATCAGTATAATTATTTTAAAAGGTTCTGTCCTACTTTCACTGTTATAATATCTTCTATAGTTGTAATTTCACTTTTGTTTTATGATTGATTATATTTGATCATTCCATTGTACTTCAAGCTCACAAGGGCAAGAACATCCCTGTCATTCACTGTTGCATCTTCAGAACTGAACATTGTGCGTGAAGTATAGTTGATTTACATATTTGTTAAATAAATAAGTGCAAAGACAGGTGCCTGGGTGGCTCAGTTGGTTAAGCATCCGACTTCAGCTCTGGTCATGATCTCATGGTGAGTGGGTTCGAGCCCCGCGTCGGGCTCTGTGCTGACGGCTAGCTCAGAGCCTGGAGCCTTCTTCAGAGTCTGTATCTCCCTCTCTCTCTGATCCTTTCCTGCTCACACACACACTCTCTCTCTCTCTGTCTCTCTCTCTCTCTCTGTCTCTGTCTCTCTCTCTCAGAAATAAATAAAAATCATTAAAAAATTTAAAAAAACAAGTGCAAAGAAATACATGTTCCAATAATCTCTGCTTTCATTACGTTTCTATAATCGTAACTGTGAGCCATTTCTATGTATGTCAGTGTTTTGTTTCCAATGTAACTGAACCATTGTTTTCACAATTACAAGCAGAGAATGGGAAGTACCGTATTTAGGATAGTGGTACATATAAAAACAACAGTTATGGACATTTTGCAAAATATTAGATGCATAAGCCAGAGCCATTTGTTAAGCACTATAACATGGTTAATAATATTATGTGTTTGGCAATAATATTTGTGTTCAGAATATGAGGTCATAGTCAAAATGTCTGTGGGTTGGCCTTTTAGAAAACCTTAAATTTTTTCTTTGGTTACATTGTTATTTTGCTTCTCCTTATTCACAGGAATGAAGAAAGCTATGACAATGGCTCTGAGGTTGGCCCATCAGCCTGTAGTTTCTCTCTATCCTCCCATTTTTCATATCATATTTATTTGTCCTGCCACTGAAATTCTATCTCTAAAGCCTAAATCTCATCATACAACTCTACTACATGGAACTCTTTCATGATTATGAAACCTAGTGGTTCTCAAGTGGGGAGCAATCTGTCCCTCCCAGGGAACATTTGGCAACGTCTGGAGATATTTTTGGTCACCACAACTGGGGAAGCGGGGAGTGTTACTTGAATCTAATGGGTAGAGACCAGGGAGGCTGCTATGCATTCTGCAATGCACAAGAGAACCCTCAACAGCAAAGAATTGTCAGGACCACAAAGTCAATAGTGCTGAGGCTGGGAAACTCCGAGCAAAGGATAAAGTCCAAATTTGTATACATCCCAAATGAAATCTTCTTACCGTTCTTTCTACCTCTTCTTTCACATAGGATTCTGACTTGTAGGGGAAGGGACACATCTGGCAAACACATGTGTTTTAGTTGATCGTCTGCTCCTTTTGGATGCTTCAGATGCTTTCCAGTTTGCCACATCCTCCACCGCTTGTTCTCGTCTTCATCCAGCTGTCTTCACTTATTCATGTTTCCCACCTTCCCTAAAACATTCGCTCTTGGCAAACCTTACTTCACATCCACACAAGAGCCCTGCTAACCTTCTGTGCTCCTCAATATGCCCTTTCATGTGTCCATGCTTTGCATTTGCTACAAAGCCTAACTGAGATTTCCTACAACTGTGCTTCTCAAGCCCTATTTGCCTGATGAATTAATCCATGTTCTTCCATATTCATGCTTTTCACTTGTGCTCAGCTGTCCATTTTATTATGTCTATTATAGCAGAGTTTTCACAGTACCAGTTTGGTGTTAATGCCTATGCTTTCTCTTTCATTATTAGCCTTTGAGGCTCTTCAAAATTAGGCCAGGCTATAATTAATATGCTGTCTTCACAGCTCCTAAGCTAGTGCCTGGGCATGCATTTAATAAATTTTTGTTGAACTCCTGTAATTAAATCAATTTCTAGTGCACTCTGCCATATATCTAATCATTTTGGAATCCAAATAATGAATATTTTACACTAATATTTGTCCTCAAAGTTATGGACAGCAGAATTAACATTGTTTTCTTTTGAAACTTTAGATATTAGACTGTATATTAAAAACAAAAATATCTATGACAAAAGACTAAATAGCTAATGTATTTAGCAGAGAAGAATAATCTTTGAATTTAATAAATTTGGAATAATTTGAAGTTGGGGATAATTATAGATAATCTCTCTGGTATTTATTGGTATATTATAAGTTTTCAAAAGTACCTACATGCTACTTTAATTTTAAAAAGTACCTAATTTTATTTTAAAATTAGAAAATAAGATAAAAAGGAAACGCATATTTATGGTCCCATTTTAAAGAGCAATGATTGCTTTAGATTAAGATTCAGTTTCTACCTTATGATAGCAGATTCTGGAATTGCTGATTTTGTACCCATTCTTGCTATAAAAGAAAACAAAAGAAAAGAAAAGGAAAAAAGAAAAGAATAGTACAGCCATTATGGAAACAGTATGGAATTTCCTCAAAAAAATAGAAAAACTACCTTATGATCCAGCAATCCTGCTTCTGGGTATATATTCAAAGGAAATGAAATCAGGATCTCAAAGAGACATCTGCTCTCTCGTGTTCATTTCAACATTATTTACAATACCCAAGATATGTAAACAATGTAAATGTCCATGGATAGACAGATAAAGAAAATGTGATATGATATTTAAATAAATACAAACGATGCCTGGTAAGTTGTAAATTAGGGTACTTCAATATTAGACAATTGTCCATATAATATAATAAATATTAAAACCAATTGACGCGCACACACACATGCACACACATAGGTTATACTGAAATAGATTTAGTAAATTATAAACAATAAAAAATCACAGCTAATTTTAATGTAAGCATACCTTAAAAATAGCAAATTAATTTCAATAATAGAAATATAAATAGTTAAAACTGCACTAAGGAAATAATGGCTAGTATTTACTGAGAATAATGGCTACTATTTACTTGGAAAATTTCTTGACTGATTAGGGGTACTGAATCAATGTTAGTGATGAGTGAATAAACACATCAATAAATGAATAAATGAACACTGAGCACCCTTTTAAGTACTTTACAAGTGGTATCTTATTAATCCTTTCAATAATTCTATGAAGTGGCATTCCACAAATGCATTTCTGAGGCTGAGACATTAAGAATTATAAGTGGTGGCATCAGCATTGTAATTTGGATATCAGGCGTTTTTGTTTGTCTGTTTCTTCTATTTCACATGCATATGCATTTATAGCACATGAATTGTATTGTGTGACCGAATATACATGGCCGGAAGCTCACACACACCAAGCTTCAAGGAATAGCATTTATTGAAGAAAGCTTAGAAAACAATGCAAAACAAAGTGTTCGGGTCCCTAGTAAACACAGTGGTCTAGCAAAATCAGAAGTCAAATTCTGGGAGAGAGACCTCAAATTTGGGCTGTGTGACTTCTAAGCTAGATGTTGGAAAAGACACAGTGGCTTCTAGTGGGCAGGATGAAAGGAGAATGCTGGCATCAATGTCCTGGAGTAATCCAAACTCGATTGCCTTAAGCCCCAGACCACTGCTGCTTTCCATGGAGCTTGGGAGGAGCTCAACTCTCTTCTGGGAGGCCAGGCTGTGAGATGTTAGCCTGGGGCAAGTTAACCCTTGACTCTTACAGTTAAATCTTAATAACGATTCCTATTATTTATGGAGCACTTACTTCCCCAGCACTAAGTGTCTGGAACTACAGCCTGAGCCAGCCTCTAAACTCTAAACTGAGTTGAGTGCATCCCATATATAAAAATAAAACTGGTCTAGAAAATTTAAAACAAAAGTCTTTTTTTTTCCTATCAGTAAATGAAATCCACAGAATTGAACAAAATGGGCAATAAAGACGCAGCTTTTCTCTGACTGCTTCATTAGTCTGAGTAGGAGCAGTTTACTTGGAAAAATTGCCAATCCAGCTAGCACATAGCACAGACTTGTGTTTGGGAAGACAGTAAATAATCTTCTGCTGTAAAGCTTAATGTAATTATTACATGAGATTCAAATTCAGGTCTCAGAAGCAAAAGGTTTTACCCCTATGAGAAAACCTTCATTAGAAAATAAGCCCAAAGGGTAATTTAAACGGGATTTGAAAACCTCTAGGTTATATATTTCTCCAGAAATCCAATTAAGTCAAATAAATACCAAATCCTGAGGAAATGTTAAGAATTTAGTCCATTCTATTTAGTTGAGTAATACCAAATTTATTAAAGAGTTTTCAACTTTTTTTAGCCATGTATTTCTTTTTTTTTTTTAATATTTTTATTTATTTCTAGGAGAGAGAGAGGAGAGACAGCATGAGCAGGGGAGGGCCAGAGAGAGAGGGAGACACAGACTCTGAAATAGGCTCTAGGCTCTGAGCTGGCAGTCAGCAGAGAGCCCGACGCGGGGCTCGAACCCACGAACCGCGAGATCATGACCTAAGCGAAAGTCGGACACTTAACCGACTAAGCCACCCAGGCGCCCCTAGCCATGTATTTCTTAAAGGAATTTGTAAACCTGTGTTTCTTCATAGACATTTAGCGTAGAATATTTCATACATCTAAATACTAGCAAAATAAATATTTTTGCATATGGTTAAATACTGGCTTTTTGAAATAAATCAGTTGCAAAACTTTTAAAAAGTGAAATCAATGGATCCTAAATGCCATCGATATTTTATTCCTATGATCACACATTTTTAACATTTTTACATTTTAACATTTTTAACTTTTACATTATTTTCTCCTGAACTCATATTTCCAGTATACTTCTCCAATAGAAAACTATTTTGATGCCTGAAAGTATTTTATTGACTATCTGTCATATTTCTCTGATGCAAAATTGTAAATCAACACTCAGTATTTTCCAATGATGCCGAAATGCTCAAGTTTTCTTCTGGATTAAGTTATTATTACCCATATACAATTGATTAAAGTACTATGTAACATATCGTGTTCAATAATTTAAAAGAAGTATATATATTTTTTTACCAGTTGTAATGTATCTTCAGATGACTATAATTTATTATAGAATGAGACTGGGTCCAACATTGATTCTATTTCTACTTTTTTAAGTAGATGTCCACACTAATGACCACCTTCTCATAGGTCATCTGTTGCTCAGTATATGCCATCTGTGTGGAAAGTACTTGAACTCTCAGATACTTGTTAGATCCATACAGAGCTAGTGACATACAGGGAAAAGCAGCTGCTGTCATCAGCCATCTCTGTGCTTCTGCCCTCTCTGGAATACTAACAACTTTAGCCCCATTTCATCTGCATCTCTCTGATATATTTAGTAGATCATTTGATAAATTAATTTTCTTAGTTATTGTCCTTATGGGCATTGGTTCACTCAAAGAATTATTCAATTCCATTCAAAAGTAGAAGTCTGTTATAACAATGTGTTTGTTTGTTTGTTTGTTCTTAAAGTGAAGAAATTTTGGTTTGCTCATGCAATTGAAAACTAAGCAGTGATTAAAAAGAATGAGGCAGACTTTAAATTCCTGATATGGAAATATCACCAAGTTATATTAAGAAACTAGTCTTATTTTATTGTACACCTTTTTTAATTATATGCAGACATGCAACATTCAATGTTTAATTGAAAATTCTTTCAGTGGAGCTCTTCTAGTACTATCACAGGAGATCTAAGAATTGAGCCTCTTTGTTTTAGAATTAAAAATGAAGGAAACAAATGTTTACCTCCTAAAATTCTATCCGTATGGAAAGTGCATTAGGCAGGCTTTGATGGGAGAATGCCGTAACTAAAAATCTGGATATTACAAGATTTATATTCTAGTCTGATTCTGTTAGCTGAATAATACTGGAAAGTCTCTAACTTCTCAATGTCTCAAAACTCCAATCTGTAAGTTGATAACACTAAATAATAGAATTCATTTCTAGAATTCTATTACCCATTGATAGTATTATTTTATATCTAATAACTTGACAAAGGAGATAAATGGATGAGTATCTTATACAATCAATACATCCTCTGGTGATGTGTATGTTTAGATGTTGTATATTATGTATTTTAATATATTTTATACTTGTTATATTACATATATAATTTAATTTAATGACTAATCAGAAATAAAGTTTAAAGATTAAGCTGATAGCCTTAGGTTACCTTGTTGTGTGTGTGTGTGTGTGTGTGTGTGTGTTTCATTTAAATGCAAAGTAGATTTCTAAATTACTAAGTCTGTTTGATGATTACAAAAGAGCAGTCTGGTTCTCAATAGTCTGTACTTTTTTAGCTGTATTATCCTTAAATTTAAAAAATTTGAAATGTTTTTATTTATTTTTGAGCAAGAGAGAGTGAGACAGACAGACAGAGAATGAGCAGGCAAGGGGCAGAGAGAGAGGGAGACACAGAATCTGAAGCAGGCTCCAGGCTCTGAGCTGTCAGCAGAGTCTGATTCAATTCACAGCCCAAACTCATGAACTTCAAGATCATGACCTGAGCCAAAGTCAGATGCTCAGCCACAGAGGCGTCCCAGATATTTTATGTTTTAAACTTATTTGAACACTTTCTTTAAAGTTTTAGGATTTAAACTTACATAAGCCATCTTCCAACTATAGAGTTTTGATGATCCAAAATTGATGCAAATATTCCCCTCATAACTTGTCAAATTTAACACATGAGCCAATTTATTATCAAACACATAAAAAGCTAAGAAGTAATGTCTAGGTCCTGGAGCTGTTTAATTAAAATAACTTCAAATGTAATAATTACTTTGTGTTTTAAAATGTCTCTGACAAAACTGGTAGGCTTACTTAGACTGGATTCAGATGCATTATAACTGCACATGCCCATGCTTCAGTGACTGCCACAGTAGCCTGGAATCAGGTAAAAAGCCACTGTAGCAGACACGGTGGGGGTCCTTCCTGGATCCTCTGACTCCCCTTAACTGATTCTGCAGGCTCCTTCCCCAGCTTCTGTCTCTTACTTCCAAAAGCTGCCACCTGCAACTCTCTGTGGAAGACTTCTTTTGTCTGCTGGGGCAGCTTTGCCTGCCAACATATGCAAACAACGGGAAAATGCTTGGAAATTTCACCGAGCACTGCTTGCCTTCCAGGTATGGTGCCCTGAGCCAATACTGACTACTGTAGAAGTGTGAAAGCCCGAGTCCTGTGCTTTAAGACCCAACAAACTCTGAGACATCATTTAAGCTCCAGAGATGCCCTGTGGGATCAGACCCAGGGTGAGGCTCTCCCTGAAACTACGCCATTTTTTAAAACTTATTTTCTTGCTCTTTCCTGCTTCTTTCACTGTTTTGCTGCTGAGTTATACTGCCAGCACTCTTTTCTCATTTAAAAAAATTTTTTTCTTAATCTTTATTTGTTTTTGAAAGAGAGAGAGACAGAGTGCAAGTAGGGGAGGAACAGAGAGAAAGGGAGACACAGAATCTGAAGCAGGCTCTAGGTTCTGAGCTGTCAGCACTGAGCCTGACATGGGCTTGAACTCGTGAACCCAGAGTTCATGACCTGAGCCAAAGTCAGAAGCTCAACCAACTGAGCCACCCAGGCGCCCCTGCCAGTACTCTTTCAATCACTTGTACACAAAACTTTGTCTATTTCTTTTTCTGAGTAATTGACATTAGGCAACTTGCAGTTGAGCAGCAACTTTGCACAGTGCTGAAGAGAAAAGACAAGGCACTGGCGCCCTCATCCTCAGCTTAACCTCCACTTCCAAGAAAAAAACACTTTGTAAAGGGGGAGACAACTACATGATTCTCTTGCTCCAGAGTTGTGCTGCTGAAGGTAAAATGACTGTCTTTGTGTAGAACAAACAAGCTCTGCCCACCCGCGTTTATCCTTTCTCACATGAACATGGGGCGTGCAGATAGCCATGCAGATAGTGTTACTTTTATTGGAATTTTTCCAACAACTGAAAACAGCATTTGACAGTTGCTATATACCAAATGGATAATAACTTCATGTATATACTAAGGTTTATGCCAATCAAATATTTTAAAAAATATTTGTAACCACTGTTTAAAACCTAGTACTGAAATACCCTTATATTGATATAGGTTGGGTTTCTTTTTAGAATTTAAACACCACAGCGGATGGTAGTGTATTTGAAGCACTTCCAAATTATTTCACCTAAATGTAAGTATATTATAATGCTATTACAGAAAAGAATGGGGACATAGAGGCTATGTTTAAATTAGAGAATCACATTCAAACTAAATTGTCAGGTGTAATGATACAACTAGAGCAGAGAGTAAAAGTGATATCATACTTTGAAATCAAAATAAATTATTATTTTAATACAAATGAATATTTTTGAAATATGAAACAATGTAATTAAAAATAATAAATTTTGACCTTATTTGTTATTGCTCTGTAATTAGGAAAATCTTTTTATTAAAACAAGAAAGCCTTGGGTTGCCTGGGTAGCTCAGTCAGTTAAGCATCAGATTCTTGGTTTTGGCTCAGATCATGATCTTGTGGTTTGTGGGTTCGAACCCTGCATTGGGCTCCATGCTGAGAGTGCTGAGCCTGCTTGCAATTCTCTCCTCATCTCTCTTTCCCCCTCCCCTGCTCACCCTCTTTGCCTCTGTCTCTCTCTCTCAAAATAAATAAACTTTAAATGTATATATATAACAAAAAGAGCTTTATTTAAATGCAACATACACTAATACTATGAAATCCCCTTCAAGATGAATTAATGCCATAATTGCCTGCTTCTTTTAAAAAATATTTCTCAAATAAATGAGGTTGCATTTCCATCTGTGTCACCATTGGAAATAAACCCCCAAAGAGCAGTTTTATCTTTTCCTTTTATACAATTACTATTTCTAGAAACAGGATTTTTTATTTTACCCCTTTTTTCCCCTGTTGGCCCTGATGAACACGGTCCTACAGGGGACAGAAAGTGTGGGGGGCTCTGCATGAGTGCTTCTCTATCTTGAGCATGTGAAGATCACATGGAAAGGTCCCTGGGACACACGTTCCCAGCTGACATCCCAGAGATTCTGATTCAGTAGATCCAGGTCGGGACCAGAGAATTTGTGACAGTGCTCATGCTGCCTTTACCAGGGACCACGTTTCAGCAACATGCATTAAGTGATGCTGTTCTTTTGTTTTCCAGGAAAACATTCAGTTGGTAGTGGGCATCTGATCACATATATTCTTTTCATCTCTCTCTCCCTGTGGATAATACAGAATGCAATTTTTTTTTTGTTTTTTCTTTAATTCCTTTGAGTTCTGAAATTAGGTTTCAGATTATTTTGTAATATCAATTTGGGGATTAATCCAAAAGCTAAAAAGACTAGGTTCATAAAAGCACACATCTTAAAGAAAATATCCAGCTGTAGCATCACGTGTGGAAAATTAGATAAATCTCCTCAAAGGCAACAACCCTCGAGGAGTAGTGTCAAGTGTTTTCTTCCTCTCAACTGTCACTGTGGCTGTCACTTGCCCACATCTGTCTTTCAGTGGGTGCTTGGCCTGTCCTTGATTGGTTGAGAGCTCTTCATCATTTTAGGCCACACGGGGAAAAAGAAGTAAAATACGAGAAGCACCGTGATATGTCCATCCTTGAAAGAAACGTTCCTCCATGTGGCTTCGAATTCACTAAGTCTGAGATTGAATCCTGTTGTGGTTCTGGGACTTGGTCACGTTATGTCTTCAACCTCCAGGCAGCCTGATCTCAGAGGGCACTCACAACATATTTTATCACAGTTAAGTGTGTCAAATTTGAATATTTTATGGCAAACATTTTAGAAGTTTCAGTAAGCCTTTTGTTGTGGTTATTAGATATTTTGGACAAACTTCCATATGCCTCAGTGGGCCAGTTACTGGACTGGAATCCTGGACACACTGTCTGTAATTATCTGCTTTATGAGATCTCGTACAAGGCGCTTCTCTCGCCTTCACTTTCTTCTCATCTGAAATATAAAATGGACCAGATGATCTATATCCACCTTCTCTTCCAGCTCAAAAGTCTTACCATTCCAAAAAAACAGTTCCTTATGCCACATTTCTTAAGCAATTTTCTTTTGGGGGTGGTGACTATACATAGTCTTTATCCCTGGGAAAGAAGAAAGAGGAGAAATTAAGTTTGCACATATTTTCACAAAGAAAACTAAATGACAGTTATTTATAGGATTCTAACTACTTCCCCAGGCCAATTTCCTAATCCCAGACGTAATGTTTCAGTCCTCTATAAGGCTGTATTCCTTAATTACTTATACCCTTTGAGAAATCATACTGCTATACACTGTGATTTAATTAACACTGGAGAGTGGTGTAACTTTGATAGCTTTAAAATATTATCCAACTCCAGATTTCTTTAATTGACACAACTTTCTGAATTCCTAAATGTATTTTTAGAGAGGGTTCAGAAATACATACCATGTAAATTAAACACTGCTTAACAGCATATGCATATAAGAAGATACCATTTGAAACAAGATCTAAAAGAAATAGTCTCAACTTCTACCACTCCTAATTTTAATAACAGTTTGACAAAAAACTTTGGCGTTTATTATGCTTCCGTAGAAACTCTTTTACTTTCAAAGGAGCCGGGCCCTAGCCGTACGGGCCTGGCCAGCCATTTACAGCTTTGGGGTCTGTTGTTCAGTATCCAAGCTTGTCACTTCATCAGAGCTAAAGCATCTCTTTTAAATCTGGAGAACAGCTTTCTGGGCAGAGCAGGAGCAGAACTCTTTAGCCTCCTCATGATTTCCCTCAGAATCGTCAAAGAAGGAACTCAACATGGCGGACTCTAGCTTTGGAAAGGATTATCAAATCAGTCTAGGCTTAACTTGTCTTTGAGGTTCACCATCTCTAAACAATCTGTTCTCACTCACTAGGGAAGCAAGCTGCTCTCTGGCTAATGTCTCCTATCCTTGATATTAGAACTTACCCTTCCAACAGCTGTTATCTTTTAGCAACTTCACAGTCTCCCTCAGTCTAAGACAAGTAGAGATATTTGAAAGGACCTTTATCTTTTGAATACCATAAAATACTTTTAAAATGATATGTTTAAACCATTATTCCTACTAACCAACAACAGTCCTTTTATAATCCAAACTTCTATGCTAGGAGCTAATACAAAAAAAGTATGAAAATTTCAGATGAAAACAAACAGAAAGCCTAGTTGAAAGGAAAATAGCTCAGATTATGGGTTAAAGAATTTATGTTGATATTAACAAAAGTTTTAGCATAATCATACAGTTGATGGACTTCAAAATCAGTTACATAGTCTGGATGATGGAGATACAGTAGTTTAAATGAAAAACATATCGATGCCTATTTAGCCACAAGCTTAGTATCAGCTAACAGTATGAAGATAATATATACATTAATACCTTGTATTCTGCAGGCTTCAGAGAGGTCTGTCTAAATTTGGCCCTCATATCTGAAGAAAGTGTTTCGACAAGACATACAGAGTAGTTTTTTTTTTTTTTAATTTAATATAGCATAGTAAGGACAGTTGAAGGAACTAAGTGCTAATAAGACCATATGACCAGTTGTGGGCTGGAAATATAAATATATAATTGTTGCATAAAGGATGGAGCTACATTATTGTTTTAAGAAATTTGCAAATAGATTATCCTGTGGTATTCCTGAAAGTAAAATTTGGATCAAAAGGGTTAATATAACTGAAAAAATTTGAGTTCAAATAAAAATCAACTTCCAAGAAATCATCAAAGGTAGCAAAAGGTAGCAGAGAAATAAACTTCCTCACCAGAGAGAACTCATTACCGAAAGGGGTGTTAGCAATAATCAGGTAACCAATTTTTACCTTGGATTTAAATTAGATTTTTACCTTAGATTTAAATTAGAAAATAAAACTTCTGGTCAATTGGGAAAAGATCTGAGATTCCTCATTTTGAATGTGAGCTTCTTAAGGACAGAGTCTTGCTTTCTTTCATACTCCTCAAATCAAAAGCCTCTCTTAGAAATGGTGTCACAAATCACGGTGTTTCTTTTATCCATATACAAGTATGTAATTACCTAATGAGAGCACTAAGAGTTTATAACAAAGGAGGAAGGTGATGTAACCCAGGACCGAATGCAGAGGAAATAAAGGATTTTTTTTTAATGGATAGTTTTTCATTTATCCCAAACCTTATTTCATAGGGTTTTATTTATGCCTTATGGATCATAATTTCCTTAACAATTGATAACCAGAATCATCATTATTTTTTTATTGCAATCTGAGAAGTATCATTAAAGAATTATTTTGCCAGCATAGCTTTAAGCCTTCCTTTTGCCAGCCGTCCAGATTTCCCGTGATGGACTATTTTCTTACAAACTTCATAGAAGATAAGATATATGTAACAAATAGTATGCATAAGATCCCTACAGGTTCATAAATGGAAGTTTTATTTTCTTATTTATAGAGCATTTTAAAAGTAAAAAATTCTGAGGGAAAACTAGAAAAAGTTTAAAAATCTTATTGCTTACAAGTAAGCTTCAGATTACATTTTCAAATAAGCTTCAAATACTATGCTTTTGCTAGATTTCCACCTCAACACTCTTTCTACTTGGTTGATCTTTATGTGGTGTTTCATATTTCCAACCTTTGAAAAAATGATCTTTGAGGGATATTGACATATTACCCATATGAGATACTATTACAAGTGTGGTTAAAGAAAAAGAAGAAAACAGAGGTGCCTGAGTGGCTAAGTCAGTTAAGTGTCCGACTTCAGCTCAGGTCATGATATCAGGGCTCATGGGTTTGAGTCCCCGTTGGGCTCTGTGCTGACAGCTAGCTCAGAGCCTGGAGCCTGCTTCTGATTCTGTGTCTCCCTCTCTCTCTGACCCTCCCCTGCCCACATTGTCTCCCTCTCAGAAATAAATAAAACATTTAAAAAATTTAAGAAAAAGAAGAGAACAACTCTAGCAGGTTAATGCACTAACGTTTTAATATTAGAAATGGAATCTGAAATTTCTAACTGCTGAATGGGTTTGATGCTAGAAAGTCATTTGTCCACTCCACAAAGATAGTACAGAATTGGAAGCTTCATGGTAGAACAATTACCTACAATGCTCCTACTGAGCACAAAAGAGACACACATATTTTTCAGAATAAGCCCTCTTTTTGGGTCTTTTCAGATGGTGCAGCACTGTCATCTATATAGAGATTAATTTTCTGACACTTTCCAAGCCATTTTGACAAAGATACAATCTCAAATTTTCCTGAAGATGCTCCTATGTATTTGAAAGTTCATTTTAAAATATATATAATTGGGATGAAGTAAAAGTCTCATCTTTACTTCCACATTTCTAATGGCTACATTTAAACATAATGTGTTTTACTCTTTTCCAAACATATTGCAGCCTTAATGCAAGCTAAGTTCTCTCCTCTGAGAGCTTCCAACACTTTTTTATTGTTACAAATTATGGCATTCTGATATATTCTGATATTTCAGATTGACTGTTGTGCTACAAGTTCCGTTAGCATTAAATAGTGAAATATAAGATGGTGTAAAAAGGTTCTATGGAAGACATTCTTCAGAGAAGAATAAAGTGAATATTAGATTTTCTGAATGTTAAATTTTAGCTTGAGATGATGGCCAGAAGGTTTTACTCTAATAATACAACTTTTCTCCTCTGAATCTTGAATTCCCAACATAAATTTTCAGTCCTAAATAAATTGCATGGCAGAAGACAACAAACTTCTGGAGTAGAACGTGCCAAGAATCTGCAAGAAAGTCTGCAGAGGAGATTGACAGCAATGAAAAGAACCTATAATCAAGTTTCAGAGCATAATGGTTCTTTGGTTTAAAAAGTGAGAAACAAGAGAAGATGGAGGGTATTTCCCACAATGTAATGAGAAATATGATGGAGAAAGTTAATAGAGGGTTGATTATGTGTCAGAAGTGGCAGAAATCACCATCAGAGGATGTGAAGATCCCAAAAATGTGGACGCTAAAATATTTGGTGATTCTCCCAGTTGGAGAATTAGACATCCAAATCTATTAAACTCAAGCATGACCACATGACTTGCTTTGGCAAGGAAATGTGAGTAAAAGTGACCTGTTCCACATCGACTCTGAAAGTTTAAATGTGGCTTACCACATTTGCTTTTCACTGACTGCATGCAGTTCTGGGATCATATGTTACAATAGAACCGTCATCATCTTGGATCTTTAGATAACTGTAATAAGCATAACTCCCCTGCTTCCCCACAACAGACATGTGGCATGTGTAAGAAATTAACTTTGTTGTTTCACATAATGAAATTTTCTGTTTGTTTTTAATGTACTGTAACTTATGCTATTCGGACTGATAATTAGGCCATGTGGCCCTTAAGGCCATCACTGGGAGTGACAGGAGAGAAAGATGCTTCCTGGTGGCTAGAGGAATTCTGGATAATGACACATTTCAAATATTCTATCAGTGTCATCAGAAAAATATGTGTATACTGGAACTGGGTTTCTGTAATTCTAGAGCAGATATCTATCATGCAAGAGGGTCGCAGACACACATTCCTAGGCTGATGCAGGTGTAATATAGATTTAATGGGGGAAAATTTAGAAGAAAAATGCAGGTTGAGTTCCATATAGTTACATATAAAATGTTGGGGTCCTGACGGAGCCCAACAATTCATACCCTGCTTGCCTACCTATATTCTAATAATATTGATAAAAGGAAATATTAAAAAGTGGAGGTTATCCTCATTATAACTCTTAAGTAATATGTATATGAGACAGTCTAATGGTATCACCATTTCCCTAATCACCTACCTTAGCCTTAGCACAACTAAAGAGTCATTCCCAGTGATATACGCTTACTGATTTAAGTGAGGATGGAAGGAGTCTGAGAGATAGCAAATTCCCTTCACATAGTGATGACTTCTAGATTATCTATACTCAATGAAGAAATTTCAACCCTGACGCTAATTTACTTATTTTTCTTTTCTGAAGAGGAGTAAGTAGTCACCAAACCATCCTTGTTTTTCTCATGTTGCGCTGCAGTTACTAATTTTATTCATTTTAAAAAAGAAAAGTAAGGAGCGTTTGGTTGAGTGTCTAACTTATGCTCAGGTCAAGATGATCTGACAGCTCTTGGGGCTCTGTGCCTAGCTCAGAGCCTGGAGCCTGCTTCGGATTCTGTGTCTCCCTTGTTCTCTGCCCCTTCCCCACTCATGCTCCGTCTCTCTCTCTCAAAAATAAATAAATAAACATTAAAAAAATTTTAAATAAAACTAAAAAAGTAAGACAAGAGGGAAAGAATATTTAGGGAAAAAATCTCTACGTATAGAAGCTAGTAGTAAGGGAAAAAATCATTTCTCTCTATGATCATTTTGCTGTCTTAATCATTGGAGGTTGGCCATGAAGTCAATAGTATACCAGAAGTACAGTCCAACATCCTAGGAGAGGATATCGGTGATTTCTCAGAACACTGATCCAGGCTCTGAGGGCAATTCCCAAATGTTAACCACTGTGGGTGGCATAGGTTTAGGCCCAAGAAGTTTCTGAGATGAATAAAAATAGTGAATTGAAAAATAAAATCCCAAGGCCACATTTTACTCCAGAATAAAAATAAATTCCCTATTTTATTTCCCTTCCAAATTATGGCTGGCTATTTTGCCCAATACAGCCCAAGAGATTATGAAACCAAAGTGACATCATTAAGATAGACCTCAAGAAGACGCTGCAATGATAAAATCTTGATACTTTCCTTTATCAAGGGAAACAAGGAGAAATTAAATATCAAAAATTACATTGACTTTATTTAAAGTCAAAAGGAATTAAAGTCAAATATTAAATAAGTTTATCCTATGAAGTTAGAGAGCTTGACAGCCAAAATCTGCCCACCCCTATTTTGTATTTTGCTTAGTCTCAGCTTGAGTGTTTCTCAAAACTGAGTAGAGTTGTGGTTTTTCCCAGAAGCTGCAGCCTGTGTTCCCTCCCTTTAGCTGTTTGTGGTTCTTTGACATGAGTGTAGTGCCAAGTCTTTCAGAGGCCAAACATTTGAAGAGTCTAAAAAAATTAGTTGGCCTCAAGAGATTATCACTGCACTGCTCAACATGCACTAAATTTAGAAAATAATCCAATGTGTACCTCCTACAACAATCACTCCAGAAAACAAAATATTATTCCTAGAATACAATTAGGGCCACAACAGACTCATTGCTGTGCTGGTTTTAGAGGGTAGTCAGAGAAAATCTTTGGTTTTAGCCTTTAGCAGGATCTAAATTAATCTACATTTGAATGGAATCCACCACTTTGAAGCAATCTATTGAGAGAAATATCCCAGAAGTAGATCATTTTTATACTTTGCCTGTCGGAGGCCACACCGGCTCCGACAGGTCCAGGGGTCNTGCCTATATCATACTTTTGGGGAGGGACGAATATCTTATCTTCCCTCAGAAACTGGCTTTCAAATCCTCACTGTTTCTCTACTAGTTGAGACCTTTCAGGGCTTGGGAACCAGTTATTGGTCCTAATTTGAGGTGCCTTTCCCAGTCTCTATTCAGATTTTAATTTGCTTCCCTTTTTAGTGCTCTCTCTCTCTCTCTCTCTGCATTTTACTGCTGAATTGAAGGCAAATCTTTTGGTATGCCTGTGTCCATTAAAGAACTCAGAAGTAAGAGAACTGCCTGCTACATAGGAGGCTACCTCATCCTCATGTTCCTTCATCTGGAGAATCACCTTCAGCAGATTCTTCATTGAAGCTGCTGTTGCAAGTTGTGAATCTGCTCCACTAGAGGAATAGTGAATACCAATACCTCAGCCAGGTGGTCCTCATGTTCTCTTTTTCTCAGGGTTTTAACGTTTCCATTGTTGAGTGAGTTTTCTCTACAAGAGGGAGAACACTCTAGTGTGTTACTTCCTGTTACTATTCCTAAACTTGCTTCAGAAAGATTCAGCCAAGTTTGTACAGTTAAACCTATTTAATGTTGCCTCTTTTCTTCCTTAACGCATCCAGGGCAAACACTGTTTCCTGGATCAAGGAGCTTAATTTTTGATTTTGCTCCAGATATGGTTTTTTAGCATTTTCCAGTAGAAACCTCTTTTTGATCCCAACAATGAGAGATTTGAAATCACGAGTTCTGTCACTGCCCAAAGCATCAACTGTTCCAAACTTAGGATATATTCTCCCATTGTACATTACTTTTTTAAAGTTTATTTATCTTGAGAGAGACATAGAACATGTGTATGTGCACGGGGGTGGGGCAGAGACAGAATCCCAGACAGGCATTGGTTGCCAGTGCAGAGCCCAATGTGGGGCTTGAACTCATGAACTGTAAAAAACATGACCTGAGCTGAGATCAAGAGTCAGATGCTTAAATGACTGAGTCATCCATGTTCCCCAATGTACTTTATATTAAGCCAGATCTTAGACTCCAATAATCATTACCTTCCCTGATTTCCTTTGTGTCATAATTTCTCTGTCTTTCCTTGGAATCTTAATTCCACACATTTTTACAGTGTATTTTCTAAGACCCAAACATTACCTGGCTTCTTTGCTGCACTAGGACACTTTAAATATCAAAAAATATTTCATTGATTTTATTTTACTGCCATTCATGGTCTTCTTTTCTCAAATATATTTAGATTCTTATTTCATATTGGTGCCCCAATCTTCCAAAGACACTTTCCAGTTTCTCTGACTATGGATGTTAACAGCACTCAGAAGCCAATTCTGTATGTTTTTCTGATTTTTCTGTTTTGTTTATCAATGTCTAGAACAATTCTTGGTACATGGTTGTTGCTCAATTAATATTCACTCAATAAACTGCTGTGATTATTTTTCAGCCTTAATTCAAGATTAGTCTGGCCATAGTTTTAGTCTAGAAGGAGTCAAATTAAAGGCAACTAATCTACTGCCACTCTGTGAGGTCTGGAATTAGAATCTCTGAAACACAAGATATAATACAGCAAGTAATTGTCTGCCTCCCTAGTGCCTTAGAGTTGTGACTGTAAAAAAAAAAGAAGAAAGAAAAAGAAAAAAAATCTTTTCCCTTAGAATCTTTGCTTTAGCTAGGCCTGCATTCTTGATCCTTTTTAAAGCTCCAAGCATTGTGTATTTTTAATTTTTTAATGTTTATTTTATTTTTGAGAGAGAGAGAGAGGGAGAGAGAGAGAGAGAAAGACTGTGAATAGGGGAAGAGCAGAGAGGGAGACACAGAATCTGAAGCAGGCTCCAGGCTCTGAGCTGTCAACACAGAGCCCAACACAGAGCTTGTACTCACAAACAGTGAGATCATGGCTTGAGCTAAATTTGGATGGGCAACTGAATGAGCCACCCAGGCACTCCTCCAAGCATTGTTTAAAGCCAGGAGCCCTTCAACAGATATAGACTTTTATCTATATAAAAAATAGACACATACCTCATCTATGAGCAAAGTGACCCAAGAAATCTTTCTTCAGAAAATGGCACTTAACACTGCTTTTCCAATTAATTCAGACTATGAAAACAACAATTGACAGTTTTAATTTGAAGTATTGTTTTTCGTCTATACAAATCTTAATTTTTGTCTCTCTTTTGAGGTCCTTGTTTTGGCTAGCCAGAGATAGTATAACGGAAACCTAAATAAAGCATCACCAAAATTTAGAGCCACTCTCCCTGGCAAGTCAGAATCCTTGAACTCTGTATATCAATTTTGCCTATAGGCTTACCCCCATTTGTTTATTCCCAGTGGTTGTCCCCTTGCAACCAGGTAATATGCTTATTAATTATATGCTATCCTTACCGAACTGAAGTTAAGCAGTGTTTTGCTCCTTTGAGAAGAGGCGGATAGAATGGTTAAAAAAGAGGCCAGGAGGGCTTAGGGAAATTCTTAATGGAAAACAGGTCTAGACAAGTGAATGGATACAGGATAATCCCCTTTGGTATGTGAATATCTTGTTTGAGGTCCAAAATCCATCATCTGCCTTATTGTCTCCATTTTTTTAAGATAAGGGACCTGAGCTTTAAACAAAATCATACATTGGCCATAGTTTGTAACTATGTCTCTTATTCTCTCCACTATTGAAAAAAATATCTGTATCTGTAATTATATGTAAGACATTAAGATTCACAAACGGAATTTCTCAAAGCTTTTGAAATTCTGTTTATATCATCACACCAGTCTAGAATATTCCACGTAGGTGATTTACCTTTAGATTACACAAAGGCAAGGCTAGTATCTCAAGAAAGAAGAAAGTGGTGTTCTCTACCCTCGTCCTTAAGTGCTATTTTCAGATAAACTTAGATTATTTTAAAGACATGGTTTTTATTTTGTGTTATGGTATTAAACTATGGACTAAGCTATCGCATTTAAATGAGAGAAAGAAAAGGGGAAAAAAGACTAGAAATATCTAGAAGAAAAATTTGTGGCACTAAAATACAAGGAAACTAATTTTTTTTTTTTAATAAATGGAATAGATCCTAGTTTGGGAGAAGATCCTTGAGATACCGGGATTTTCTCCCTTTATACTCTCTCATTCTCCATTTTAATTTTTACTCCTTCTTCTTTAGTTCTTTTCCATCTTTTCCCTACCATATCAAACCCCATAATACAGAAAGTAAGCACAGGAAACAGAGGAGAGTTTTAGAAGGATTTAAAAGCATTGTTTTTATAAAAAAAAAAGAATATAGATAAAAAGATTAGTTATGATTTTAAAATATATTACAAGCTTTAACAAAAATACCACAGCGCATGTATAAAAGTGAGTGTTATTTACTTAGAACCTTAGGTGACTATGTCATAGCTACTATGAGAAATGCAAACCTTTAGAATTGTCTTCAAAGCATGAGACTTAATTTTTTTGAATGTGCTTCTTTGTTAATCTCAGGGTGCAGTTTGTTTTCAGGTAACCATTTGGGCTCTCACATACTCTGTGAGAGGAAAACCCAGTATTTTCCTCCTCTTTCTGTCAAAGAACCCATGGGCTAGTAGTCTAAAAAGAATTTAGTTCTGACTTCTAGCCCCCAAGAGACAGACGTTAGTTTGGGATGATTCTCTTTTGATCTGTTTTGTTCACACTGAATTGAAATTGCCATTTTATACTACAGGTCCTTATACAGCTCATGCAGTTCTTTGACAGAAAGTAACCTTACTCCTCAGTCTCTACTTGGCCAAGGATGCTTCATGCTAGTGGTCCCATGTTTTCAGCTCTTATTAATGACTCCTTTAGGGTCATACACTTCAAAAATCCTGAATTGTGATACTTCCTTCTCCTGAGGGTTCCACATGATGTTTGCCAGCTTTTAAGAAAAATACAGTCTCAGGATGCCTGGGTGGCTCAGTCAGTTAAACATTCGACTTTGGCTATGGTCACGAGCTCTCAGTCTGTGAGTTCAACCCTCTGTGCTGACAGAAGCTGGGACCCTGCTTCAGATCCTGTGACTTAATCTCTCTCTGCCCCTCTCCTGCTGATGCTCTGTCTGTCTCTCTCTCAAAAATAAAATAAAAGTTAAAAAAAGAAAAATACAGTGCTATAATTCTATAGACACTTACATAGACAGAGGACCTATTCACTTACCTTCTGAGGACCTGCAATAAAAAGGTATAAGAAGTACATAAAATTAAAATAGCTTATTAGCCAAACTTCTACAATAAATTAATATATCTCTTCTTTGTGGCCTAGTAAAATTGTAATGGAAGTGGAGGTACATGTATGTGTACACCCACTTTGGTGAGGGATGTTCGAGAAAAGTAGAATGATGAATGGCAAATGGAAAAATCAAAGGTTAGGAGGGTCTTCAGGACCTGGGGATCCACTATACAAGGAACTTCAATAAAGACTCAGAGCAGAAGCTGAAGAACCATAAAGCCTCTGTTCAAAATGATAGAAGAAAAGAAAGCCACTAAGGTCGGGGACTGCTTCCTGTGCCCTTCTGAGGGAGCAAACTTGAAGAATTCAAAGATCATATCTGCTTTTAAGGGAAATTTGTAAGGTTTCCACTTCCCTTAGGGTAAAAGAGCGGTCTGTTTCTAGTGATTTGTTTGATTTTTTTTTCCCCTTTTGGTGGGTTAAAGAAAAACAAAACTAGGAATTTACTCCCTGATGAGGTTTTTTGCTTTTTTTTTTTTTGTTATATTTGAAATAGGTTTTAGTTTTTGGTAATAACCAAAACTCATTTGTAACTGAGTATATTAAATGAGAGGGCCATGAAAGCCATGTAATACTGGTTTGGATCTAAGTATCTCTCTTCCAGAAATGGGTGGCGGTTATGGTCATACAACAATGTGAATGTACCTACTGGCACTCAGCCGTACAATTAAAGATGGTTACAACAGTAAGCTTTATGTTATGTGTATTTTACCACAAGAAAAATAAAAAGGATCTGTAACTCTAAATAGAGTGGCTGACAAACTGGTTCTGACAGTATTTTTATGTCTGTAGTCCGGTACATTTGCTTTTAGAAAGAATTTTACTTTATGGTCACCACTCATAAAGACAGATGACTGTATCAAAAAATAGAATGCTTAACACTTCAGGAGCTAGAAAAACTCATTCAGTGGGTAAACTTTGGGGAAAAATTTTTTAATAATATGAAGACATTAAAAACAGTTTTTGAAGAGGCGCCTGGGTGGCTTAGTCGGTTGAGCGTCCGACTTTCACTTAGGTCATGATCTCGCGGTTCGTGGGTTCGAGCCCCGCGTCGGGCTCTGTGCTGACTGCCCGCTCAGAGCCTGGAGCCTGTTTCTGTCTGTGACACCCTCTCTCTCTGACCCTCCCCTGCTCACGCTGTCTCTCTCTCTCCTAGAAATAAATAAAATATTAAAAAAAAAACAGTTTTTGAAAAGTTTCCATGTGTCTTTCATACAAGTTTAAAACATCTTTCAAAAACTCTACTTAATTTTAAAATTTGGGTGGTGACCAGTTAAGATAATAAGACTAATTAGAAGGAGAATTTGAGATCCAAGGTTTATACAGTTAGTTAACAGAATGCTAAAATAATACCACTAATAGTTTTATACCAAACCTGTTAATGTCCTATAACCCCGAAAACTGGTTATCTTTTCTATCAGACCAAAATCAAAAAGTTCACGTTACAGTTAACAGTTTCTCAGGCTCTCAAAAAAGAATAATAATAAGACATGTATAAGTACTTTCACTCATATAATTAAAAAAATTTTGGGGGTGAACTTGTTAAAAAAACTTAAAAATATATGTAAGATTTGGAAGGAGGGAAGGCCATCCACCTGTTATATTTCATATTTGGATAATTTTTCTTAACAAAGAAAAGCAAAACACAAAGAGAAGTGTTATACAGAAGAAGTAACATTAGGTTAATAGTTTAATTTGAGGGTTCTTTTCTCCTTGAAACTGACCTGAGATACTAAGAAAGAGTAATATCTATTATAAGTAGGGGCATATCATTTTTGCCAATTGCAAGCACAGATCTTAAGACATTAACTCAAATACAAGGAACATTCAATTTCACACATACTCTATTAGCACATATTCTAGTCAAGCACTGGAAATAAAAGAAGTTTAAAATTAGAAGAATATGGATAACTTTACTTTTTAAAAATGGGTGTTACCCAGTAAAACCTTTCTTCTTTAATTGTGAAAGTTTCCCTTAGAGGTTGGCCCATAAGGAAAAGCATTCAGTATCAATTTGGCATGTCAGGATATAAGATTCAGTGTGCATAGAGCAGAAACCCATGACTTTAATTTGGTAGTTCCATGTCAGGAAATAGTTTTTCCCTCCTATATTCTTGTTTTCATTCTACTGAAGATCCATTTTAAATAATTACAATACCAGCCTCAGCATAAGAGTAGTATCAGCTAGCTAGTCAGGAGTGAATGTAGGCATGTGAAGTAGCTGTGTGTTAAAACAGGTCATCACTTATTTAACAGAGTATTGTGATTTTCCAAACGGGTTTTAGAAAAATATTTTCAATACTTTATCCCTAGGGCAAAGTATCTCTTTATCCACAGGATCATCCAAATATTTTATTTGTCTACAGAAAAGTAAGCCAAATGAAGTTTGGGAAAGAAGAATCGCTGAAAAGTAATTCTTTCATAAAAGAAAAAGTTCTAAAATCATTAACAGCTATACATAATGCCAACTAATATCTATAAGCTTACATAAAATGATTTGAAAATATTCATCTATTTACTTAATAAATATAAAGTTTCTCAGCAGCATTTGATTTATAATAGAAATATTGCTAAGCTTTTAGCTATAGACATAGAAAATGCTTTAGTACAAATTTTAGCTCACATCTCATCAATTATATGAAGGCTCATATATAATATTTGAATGAAAATTTTAACTAACCATTTATATTTAATAGTACATTCATATTGTCGCCTAATCCAACCCTTCACATAATGAAAGAATAAATACAAAATAAGTGCTATCATAAATTATCATATCCTACCTTCTCCACTTCCTAATTGTACTGTTTCACTTTAAGCAAATTATTTATCCTCCTCCTGCTTCGTTTTCCTCATCTGTGCAATGAGAAGATAATACCTTCCTCATGGCATTGTTGTGAATTTAAAGGGGCTTATGATACATACGTAAAGCTCTTAAACAGAGCCCAGTATGCTATAAAAATATTGGGTGCTTACACTGCAATTGTAATTACTATTAATAATAATAGTAGTAGTAAAGTCTTTTTTTAAAAAAAAGTGAGATTGAACTTGTTCTTAGAGTCCAGTTTTATTGGTGGGATTACAGAAATCTAAAGCCAACTGTAATACTCAGAAAAGCGATTTTGATAGATCCCTATCACTAAATGTTATCACTAACACTACCTTTGCTTCATTTATTTTTTATTGCTTGCCTTTTCTTTAATAGCTAAGAACACTTTTCTCTAATTTCAGGTCTCAGCTCTGTACTCTAAAGTGTATACACTTAACCCACTAAAATGTGTGCTCTGGAAATTCTATGAAGCCTATATCTACCCTAGAACATTTCTTCTCTCATTCAATTAAGAATGGGCACATGCAAATTTAGGTATGCATTCCCTAACTTAAACTGCTGGTATATTTAACACATCTCATTAGAAAGAAATACAGTAAAGTGTTGGATTGTGACTAACTTGTTCTGCGAGTGTCTGCAAGACAAGCAAACATTTCTAATACATTTTACCTTGATAAATGAGCGATGTGTTGCAATACGAGTAGTACGTAATGCCCAATGTCACCTGGTCACAAATGAGCCATTGGTTCTTCTGTTCTCTCTCTAGCTCCCTCACTGTGGGATTGTGGATGATCGTCTCCCATGCTCAGATGCTCGGACTTAAGACTGTGGTGTTTGGCAGAAATCAGTGATTTTTCAGAATGTTGGAAGGTGCCTAACTAACTGGCACTAGTTTATTTTTTGTCATTTCAAGCACCTATGGACGGTCCTTTGCTTTTTTATATAAGCATAAGCTTAGGGGGCACCTGGGTGGCTTAGTCAGTTAAGTGTCTGACTTCAGCTCAGGTCATATCTCATGATTTGTGAGTTTGAGCCTCTCCTTGGACTCTGTGCTGACAGACAATTCTGTGCCTCCCTCTCTTTCTGCCTCTCCCCTACTCATACTCTCTCTTTCTCTCAAAAATAAATAAACATTAAACAAAAAAAGAAGAAGAAGCTTAGAAATGTTTTGCTTCATTCTAGGTCAGGTTGCCTGCAGATATAGATCCTTTCTTCTGCTACCTTATTGCCAGCTACATTAAATCTAGTGTAGTCACAGAGTATGTTTAAATTGAACCAACTAACTGAGATATTTGTTTTATTTTACTTTCAATCATAAACATTACCATATTATATTTATTTTTTAATTTATGTATTTAAATTTAAGTTGGTTAACATATAGTGTAATATTGGTTTCAGGAGTAGAACCCAGTGATTCATCACTTACATACAACACCCAGTACTCAGCCTAACAAGTGACCTCCTTAATGCCCATCTCCCATTTAGACCATCCCACCACCCACCTTCCCACCAGCAACACTTGGTTTGTTCTCTGTATTTAAGAGTCTCCTATGCTTTGCCCCCCTCTCTGCTTTTATCTTATTTTTCCTTCTCTTCCCCTATGTTCATCTGTGTTATTTCTTAAGTTCCACATATGTGTGACATCATATGATATTTGTCTTTTTCTGACTGCCTCATTTTGCTTAGCATAACACTCTCTAGTTCCATCCATATTGTTGCAAATGGCAAAATTTCATTATTTTTGATGGCCATTGTATACATATATACCACATCTTCTTTATCCACTCATCAGTTAATGGACATTTGGGCTCTTTCCATAATTTGGCTATTGTTGATGATACTGCTATAAACACTGGGATGCATGTGCCCCATTTGAATCAGCATTATTTTATCCTTTGGATAAAAGTAGTGAAATTACACTATTATGTATTAACCATCATATTTAATAAGAATAATTGCTACAATTGATTTAATGCCCATCTTGAAATAAAAAAACCTCCTGAATTCTACATATTTTGTAGTGTCATACCCATTTTACAAATGAGAAAAATGTGATTCAGAGAGGGATATGACTTGCCAAAATCTACATGAAAATAAAAGATAGACCAAAGAATTCAAGTCATGTCAGGCTGTATCCAAAGTCTAAGAATCAACAATATAAAATTATTTTAAGACACTGGAAGGAAATATGCTAAAATTTCAACAGTTTATATCTAGAATTACAATGATCCTTTTTCTGCTTCTTCATGATTTTTATATTTTCAAAATTATAACAAGTAATTGTCATTTATATAATTAGAATAAAAGTTAAATGTTATACATTCCCTTGAAAAAGACTAATTTGAGAAGGGAGAAGATATATATTCTATGGAAAAAAAAGATAAAATATGATTAAGCCTACTCTATAGTGATACATGGTCCATTTCTTTACATGTAAAAAGTTCCTTATGGGAATGTAATATTTAAAATATTTTTATTGCAACTTTATTTTCAGGCCTATTCAATGTAACAAAAACAAATACAGTATGAAGTTATAACAGCCTGTATGATTTCTTTTAATATTACAGTTCAGAGAATCTCAAAGACTACAAATATTTTTTTTATCAGATGTAACATCAAAGCTACACAGCATCTGGAAAAACCTTGCCTATAAAATAATGTATACAACCACATGGTAAGTACATCTGCCACTGAGGTTTTTTTTTCTTTAATGCTGAATCACAGCTGGAAAAAACTTACAAAACATTACCATTAATATTAAGTTTCCTTCTTTAAACATTTTGGATATATCTGCATGCCAAAAATATAGTAGATTGTTATGTTGATTAAAAAAATCAATAAAAAGGCTAATACCAAATATCCAGATATCTTTGGGTCATGTAAGTATGATTTTATGTCTTATTTATCCAATGATATTCCCATACCTTCACTGTGGTTCTCCAATAGAAAATAAATAATTTTGATGGGCTTAATACATTTCTAGAATTTAGTTGGACACATCTAAATTTTGAATCCAGCTGATATATATATATATATATGAATGTTTCTGGAAAACATCACAAAGAAGGGCCTAATATGTGGTTGAAAGATTGAAAAACTCCAGTCTATCCTAATAGCGTATCTACATTGTATTTCTCCCTAGTGTTCCATTGCTGCTCTAACAAATTGTCACATATTTGGTGATTTAAAATTACAGAAACTTATTATCTTATAGTTCTGTAGGTAGGAAGTCCAACATAGGTCTCCCTAGAATAAAATCAAGGTGTTGACAGAGCAGCATTCCATTCTATAGTCACTAGGGGAGAGACTATTTCCTTGCATTTTCCAGCTTCTAGAGACTGACCACATATCTTGGCTACAAGGCCCTTCTTCCATCTTAAAAGCCAGAAACATTGCATCTCTAGGAACATTCTTTCATAGAGACATCACCATCTGATCCTCCTATGCTGCCTCCTTCTTCCTTTGATAAGGACACTTATCATTACACTGACACGGCCAGGATAATCCAGGCTAGCCCCTTTATTTTATGGTCAACAGATTCACAATCTAAATTCTATCTACCTTCTTTGTTCCCCTTTGCCATATAACATAACATAGTCACAGTTTCTGGGAATTAAGACATGGTCAACTTTGGAAGTGGCTTTTACTCTGCTGACCAACCCTTCTCCTACCATTGTTTTTACTTCAATTATTTAAAATTATTGGCCAAGTCATTTTAGCCATATATTTAAATCGTCAAAGAAATTTTTGTGAAGAAGATAATGTTCACTGGATTACCAAATGAACATCCTTAAACCCCATTTACCATCTAGGTTCCACTGTGGAGACTGACATTGTTTACAATTTGCTTTCCCAGCCAGAATCCTGATGAAGGGTAGCTATTTGACATAGTTTTCGTTAATGAATCTGCTGTAGGCTCCTGAGAAATAGTTTTCCTTTGCTTTTAAAAGGGTAAGACCAAGGAACCCTCAAATATTATTCTTTCTTTTCGCTTTGGTTACAGATACGATTCCCAAAGATGAAATGCCCATGTGGCGTACAGAAGAGAAAGGCCCAGAGGATCACAGCGATGGTAGTCCTGAAGTGGATGACCCACCAAATTAATGTCTAATGTTGCTCACCTCAAGACTTTGTTTCATGTGAGAAAAACCAATAGTTATTTGGTTACATGACTATTAGCAGTTTATTCTGTTACTTGCAGCCAAACTGAGCATTATGCAATTAGTTAATTAGAAATTACTCATATCTAATTTATCTTGAATCTAGAAACAATGTTTCAAGACTTTTTCTGGAGAAACAATCCAAATGTTTTTAATTACTTCTGACTCTTCTTTTTTTTTTTTTTTTTACAAGAAAATCATGTTTTTGGACAAAGTCCNAGTGTCTGTAGAATACCATGAAAGTAGACAGAGAATGAATAACAAAAAAACCTAAGAGTGAATTTTCTTCTAGGTATTCATATCAGTTATCAACTTAATGTCTCTCATCTTGAAATTTACCCATCTTTGCCTACTCTGTAAAAATGGATATGGTACTTTAAATATATTTTTCTTTTGCCAGTTGACAGTAAGCTATGTCATTAGTTGGTGCTGGACAAGCTTTGCAGGAGGAGCATTTCCTTCCTGGTTCAGGTGTCCTTGCTTGGCGGGCTTCTGCAGCCCACTTAGCTTCTCCAGCACTGAAGAGCTGTGGCATGGATGGCTTCTCAGCTTCTCCCATGCCCAGCTCTTGGAGCATACACAGCTTCTCTAGCATCAGGCTCTTGCAATTGCATACACAACATCTCTAGCACCCAATTCCTGTCATGCATGGCATCCAGCAGTACTTAGGAGCCGGCAGCTTTCCCCAGAACCTCTTCAGGAAGTTCTAAGGCAGAATGTTTCCATGAGACACCATTCTTTAAATAGCTTTCTTGAACACCCTAGAGCCTTGATTTCCACCAAATTCTAGAGGAACTATTTCCAGCAAGTTCCATCAGTGTCTCATTGCAGAGACATCTCTGCTATTCAGTGAGAAATGGTCATTCACTTTCCAAGAAGGTGTAGCTTTCCATCCCAACAGAGTGGAGGGCAGGGGCTCTCCCATGGATGTTTTGACCTAGAGGTAGTGGCTGACTCTTTTATCTGCTATGGGAATATTCTTTATGGTTCCCTTTACATTTATCAGCCTATCTGTCATTAATCTAATCCCCACCATGATTAAAAACTCTTCACATTAAATTCTTTCTGTTAAAATTATGATATGGTCCTCTTTCCTGATCAGACTTTGACTGATTTACATTTTTGAAGTACTGTTTATGAAGCTACAATGATTTTTAAGAAGTAATTGTAGAATTTGCCTTAAAGTAGCTTCTCTGAAAAAAATGTTTCTCACAGTTCATCACGTGACGTGCTCCAAGAAAAATCGGTTCTGTAGTCCAAAAGAGCTTAAGGAATTGTCTTTCAATTAGAGACTCATAGTGTGCATGAGCATATCAAATTCACCCAGAGGTTCTGCACTAAATATAATATATTTAATCTTATTTAAGCTAGCATTTCCTAAACCTCTCTGGCCTTGAAAATCGTTGGTTAAACAAAAACAACCATACTAACTTGGAAAATAACAGGCTGGAAAATAAATCTTGGAAAATGCTTTCCTAAAGATATTAACATAACACCCTACTTTGTCAACAACAAATAAGGCTTTGAAGAGCATGGAAAATGTATCCTCATAACATCATGGGCCATTTTTAAGACCCTTCTTTTGCAAATGCCATGAAAATTTTGACTGTAAGGATGGTTTCTCACTTTTTCACAAATAGTTTGCTGTCCGTGTTGGGTAGAATCCGGTATAATTTAAAAACATATCTTTAGGGGCTCCTGGGTGGCTCAGTTGGTTAAGCATTTGACTTCAGCTCAGGTCATGATCTCATGGTTCATGAGTTCAAGCCTCGCATCAGGCTCTGTACTAACAGCTCAGAGCCTGGAGCCTGCTTCAGATTCTGTAACTCCTTCTCTCTGCCCCTCCTCTGTTCACGTTCTTTCCTCTCTCTCTCTCAAAACTAAATAAAACTTAATTAAAAAAAATAAAAATATATCTTTAAATGGTGAAGAGCTGGGGGAAAAAGAGAGTTTCAGTTCATGTTATCTCATACTAATGTTTACAATGTGTGATATTGGTAATTTTACTTATTATGATTTTTTCTTAATCAAAAATAAATTCCTAACTAAAGTCTCGTTAGCCTCTCTCTCATCCAAGGAAGACTTAAATAAGCACTCAATATCTGTGGCTAGCCACTGCTGAATGAACTTAGCTGAAAAATATCAACACTAACTGCTGTAATAATGGAAAGTTACACTGTCCGATGTTGATGTGACAATTATTTGTTTAGACTAAAACTGCAAAGATTGTCTACCATTCTTTTCCAAAGCTATACCATGATCATAATCAAATATCTAGCTTCACTGTTCCCATTTTATATCTATGTGATGATAGATTAAAGAACTCAAATTGATTCTACAGAAAGCACAAATATTTTTACAGTTTTATTGATTAAAAAGATGCAGCAAAATTGTTTCAAGTTTTTCCATCCTGACTGCTCAAGATGTTTTTATCAAAAAAATTGACATCACATTGATTTTGTGTTCTTTCTCATACAATAGTAATTATTATAAGGCTTGTATTGGAATTTTTACATGGTATTTTGAAATGGAGGCAATTTCTTATAAAGTTAGAAGAGTAGTATCATTATGCCTTATATTACTTATGTAGCTCTGTGTATATAAGTAAATTCATAACATATAGTGGGTCTTCAATAAGTGAAGTCAGAAATTATCTTGATAAGTATAAGTACCTAAGGTCTACAATCAAATGTTCAAAATGGCATTAATGAACTTCTCTTTATAGTTTTATGTCTGAATTATTCTGTTCTCATAGTTTGCCAACATTCATGCTTCTTCAATGTTTTTTTTAAGTTTATTTATTAATTTTGAGAATGAGAAAGAAAGAGAGAGAATGGGAATGATAGAGAGAGAATGTCAAGCAGTCTCTGCAGTGCAGAGCCACTTGTGGGGTTCAAACCCATGAACCATGAGTTCATGACCTGAGCAGAGTCAGACACTTAACCAACTGAGCCACCCAGGCGGCGTGCCAACATTTGTGCTTCTGAACTGCAATGTAGGTATAAGTTCTTATTGCTTCACCCAGATCCCCTTTACCCTAAACCATCCTTTAGCTGCTGTGAATACTGAAGTCAATGGCTTATGATTGTGACCTTCTCAGAAGAATTGTCCTTGGCTGAAAGGAACCAACTTGCTCAGAGACACTTGAGTGGTTACATCACCCCCTCCCCATTTACTGACTAATCAAAAGATAATAAATCCTCAAGGTGGCACAATTCTGGTGTAATTTACTTTAAGAAATATCTCCCATTCTTTCCATATAACACACCAGGGCTCATTTAGATCCTTGCTCAGATTATTCCTCTCCCTTCCGCTGCTTCTCTTATTCCCTTATAAGACTTTCCTGAATGGCACTCAGTCAGTAAATCACAAACACCTGAATCTTTGTCGCACTCTCTGCTTCTAGGGAAGTGACCTAAGGAGTGATCCCTAGGAAGTCAACTCTAGGATGGAATTCTGGAGTTGAACATAGAGTAACCAGCTTGTATGAGGATTCCATCTCAAACAGTAGGTATAAAAATGATAGTCTCTGTATTCTGTAAAACTTCAATTGTGAAGGCTTTCACCTCCAGTGAATTTGGCTAAACTACAGTTGGAAAGGGTATACTGGCATTTGACATTTGGTATGACATCTCTTGCCTTTGAGAAGTACAGCTATTATGGTAGTGATATTGAGACATTAGATTGGTATAATTGAGCAACATTGATACTTTCAAAAAAGAAAATAGCAGACACATGGTGATCAAATATTAATTCCGGTAATTCAAAAACAAATTTGAGCAACAAAAAAATATTTGAACATTTAAAAAGAATTATTTTCTGGGGCTGCCTGGGTGGCTCAGTTGGTTAAGCGTCCACCTCTGGATCTTAGCTCAGATCTTGATCTCAGGATGGTGAGTTCAAGCCCTAGGTTGGGCCCCACTCGGGGCATGAAGCCTACTTAAAAAACATATTTTCTGTAATGGGAGGTCTGATCATGTTGAGAAACAGGCATACAACTTTATTTAAAGAATAGCAAAATTTGGAAGAAGGTTGATTACTCTTCTTGGCAAATGTTCCTCATGAAATTTGGATCCTAGTTATAAAAGAAATGGGATCCTGAGACTTGGGATGGTGACATAAGGTAAATGAATTAAAAAACTCAAAGGGCCAAGATTCTCCTGAAATTTCTAGGCAAGAAGAATTTCTATGTAGCACATGGTAACATATACCTCCTTGCTTTAGGACTATGTGAAACCCTCAAATGAGTCAGATGCTTTCAAAGGCAATGTTTACTTTCTTCAAGGTCTGCTCCCAGGACACCTCCTGCTTAACAAATCAAATCAGAACATAACTAACTGGGGAAGTGGGAGAGTCCTGCCAAGGGAGAAGTGTTACATGACAAGGCAGCTACCATCCCGGCCTAGCATGTGGACCGGGAGGATGACGGGAAGCAGATCTGAGGAAACTGAATCGAGGCGGGCAGAGTATCAAGACAAAGAATTGAGTTTGTTATTACGGCGAAGCTCTCTTCTGACACGAAATTTAAACCTGGACTTAGATTTCAGCTGCCCATTCTAATATGTTGCTGAGCCGGTTCTTGAATAGTTGGCAAAAGATTGTCCACACTACGCAGAAGATGCCAGAACTGCCAGGGAAGATCAGGTAGAAAAGTGGTCATGGCTGAGGTGGGCATGCTAGATCTATTATGAAGGTTTCTAAGTTCTGTGAAAGCTGTCTGTTCCTCAAGAAGCTTGTGATTCATAATTGAGGGACAAGAACGCACTGGGAGCAGGCAGCAGCATTGATGAAACGCTCAGTCATGATTTTCCTTTTCTTGGACTAGAATAATTGTTAGGAGATGCTGGTTAGGACTGAAATCCTTAGTAACAATGGAGATGATTAAATCTTTGAATAGCAGAGACCACATACAATCATGTTGAATATATTTGCTCCAGTGGGCCAGCCTGTGATGCACAAGGAAAGCATGACTGTGTATGGACATCTATATGGAGATCACTAAAAGAATATGGTGGTTTAGAGGCAGGAGATATAGTCAGCAAACAAGGAAAAAAAATATATATATATATATACCCACACATATATAATATTATTTAACATGTACAGTATATATTAATGGAATAAATAAGAATGTGTTATAATATAATATTTAATATTTACTTGAATCATTTCCAAAGAAAGTCAAAACAGTTATATTAGGTTTAAAAAACAACAATAACATCAATAAAATTAAGACTAGATTCTTCACTAGAAACAACCTAGTAAAACTTAAATTAATAAAAAGGTTTAAACCCAGGGATAATAGATAAACCAATAAAAAATAAGCACACATGAGAAATATTAATATAAGCTAAGGTCGAATTTAAGTATAATAATAATAAAGAGAATAAATCAAAATGTGATGCAACCATCTAATAAGATATACAGTACAAGTTTATTTTATGCACCAAATAAAACAAAAACTAATAAATCAAGCAAAAATTACTTCTAAAACTATCTTTATAACAGTACAATTATACTGAGAGTCAATTTTCCAAATTGGAAAAATATAACAGACAGAAAAGTAAAATAAATAAAATAATGGATGAATTAAATAACATTAAAAATTATTAAAAATATCTATCTAGTGCTTGGTACTAAGTTATTAAATAGTGTTGTTAAGTATATGTGTTATTTTTGGCATGCATATGGAATATTTATAATAAAGGTATTTTTTACACAAAAATATTATATTTTTAAAACTGGTTATCTGTTAATGTAGAAAAATTAAAAATAAATCATAAAACTCTTTAACAATTTAGAATGTTGAAATTCACATCATGTGATGCCTGCATAAGATAGCTATATTTTAAAACTTTTAAAATTCAGAAAAACATGGGGTGCCTAGGTGGCTCAGTCAAGTTAAGCATCCGACTTCGGCTCAGGTCATGATCTCATGGTTCGTGGGTTCCAGCTCCGCATCGGGCTCTGTGCTAACAGCTAACTCAGAGCCTGTAGCCTGTTTCAGATTCTGTATCTCCCTCTCTCTCTGACCCTTCCCTACTCATGTTGTCTCTCTCTCTCTCTCAGAAATAAATTTTTAAAAAATAATAAATAAAAAATAAAACTCAGAAAAACAGAACTCAAAAGTAACTGAGTTCTGTTCTAATAGTAAACAACTAAAAGAAGAGAATGAAGAAGGAACTTATTACTCAGCCTGCAAAACTATTGAGAAAGAAATACAAAGTAAACCAAATAAATCAGAAGAGGAAATTAATATGGCTAAAATGTGAAAATAATCAATTGTTAAAATATACATTTAATGAATAGGAAATTTATTAAAAAATAGAAAAAAATAAAATGTTTAAAGGAGTGCTGTCCAGTAGAGCTTACTACAATGATAGAAATATTGTGTATCTCTGCTGTCCAATACAGTATCCCCTAACTACATGTTGTATTTAAAATGTAGTCACTGGAACTGAGGAATTAAATTTTCAATTTTATTTCATTTTAATTAATAGAATGATAAATGTAGAGGTCACATGACTAGTTCCTACAATATTAGCACAGATTTAAACAGATAAATTTTTCCATGCCTAATTCAAGAAGAAAGGAATAAAAAGGTTTTTATGGATTAAAAAAATCTATAAACAAAGTCAATGTAAAAATAATGGATTTCACAAAAATCTTTGATGTGGAATAAAGACAGTGGGTAACATATATAGTATACAAGGAGTTTTTAAAATTGGCCGGAAGGAAGGAAGGAAAGAAGGAAGGAAGGAAGGAAGGAAGGAAGGAAGGAAGGAAGGAAGGAAGGAAGGAAAAAGATAAAGAAAGAAAAAAGAAAGAGAGAGAGAGAAAGGAAGGAAGAGAGAGAGGGAGGGAAGGACAGAGGGAGGGAGGAAGGGTGAGAGGAAGGAAGGAAATGATTCACAAAGAGTAAGCATCTAAAAGCCAACTGTGGTAATCAGAATTCTAAGATGGCTCTCTGATTCCAGTGTAACCAGCCCCCACCCCACCTCCTACCCTGGGTATAAGTGGAACCCTTGACTTTTTTTTAACCAGTAGAATATGGTAAAGTTAAAGGGATTTTTCATACATAAGTAAGATTCTTAGATAGGTGACTGAGTTAAGGAAAAGAAAGATTATCCTGGATCTAACCAAATCACCTAAGCCTAAGAGTGTCGGATGTTATCTGAAGTTAGAGACTATCTCTCCATTGCTGATTTTGAAGGAAAAAGCTAACACAAATTATACAGCCATAAAGAAATGAATTCTGCCGGGGCGCCTGGGTGGCTCAGTCGGTTGAGCGTCTGACTTCGGCTCAGGTCATGATCTCACAGTTCGTGGGTTCGAGCCCCGCGTTGGGCTCTGTGCTGACAGCTAGCTCAGAGCTTGGAGCCTGCTTCAGATTCTGTATTTCCTTCTCTCTCTAACCCTCCTCTGCTCACACTGTCTCTCTCTCTCTCTCTCTCTCAGAAATAAAAAGAAAAAGAAAAAAAAGAAAGGAATTCTGCCAGCAACCAGAGGATGCTTGAAAACAGCTCCTTCTTTAGTCAAGCCTCCAGAGGAGATTGCAACCGAGCCAAAACCTTGATTTCAGCCTTATGAGACCCTAAGCAGAGAATCCTTCTAAGCCGTGCTTGAACTTCTGACCTGCACAATCTATGAGATAGATGTTGTTTTCAGCCTTGAAGTTCATGGTAATTCATTATGCTGCAATGGAAAACTAATACCCAAACAAAAAGATGCTCTGAATAGGTAGTGAGATAAATGAAAATTAAAGAAACAATTAATTCCTTCTATTTTCATGGTTTTAAAACAGTTGAAAATTCTTTGAAGTTGCTCCCAAATGGAGGTGGAGTCTAATTCTTCATGAATATAAACTGGCCTTAGTGACTGACTTCTAATGAACATAATGAGGTAGAAGTGATGCTAAATGACTCTCTTGGAGTCCTGAGATTTCTCTCCTGGAATGTTTGCCGTTGGAATGGAGCCACCATGCTACGAGGAAGCCAAACAACCCTTGGAAGAGCCACATGTATGTATTCTGGCCACTGCCCCAGCTCAAATCTCAGCCAACAACCACCATCAACTTGCCAGATTGTGAGTGAAGGAGGCTTTGGATGAATTCAGCCCACAGCCTTTGAGCAAGCACATCTGAAGGGGAATGTGGCAGGGATGAGTGATCCCGATCAAGTCCTAACCACATTACTTATTCTTCAACAAATGCTGTCATTATTTTAAGCTGCTAACCTTTGGGGTAGTTTGTTACACAGCAAAAGACAATGGAACATGTTGGTACTCATCTGACTGCCAAAGTTTCAAAGAACAGTAACACCTATGGCCGGCTGGGCTTTTGTGAAAAAAACTAACTGTGGAGCAACAACCACAAAGGTTCAAAAATGATTCTGGGTGCTCATTCTGATGAACGGTGAAACAGAGCCAGAACTCGGCCCTGCTTCCCACACAACTGGTAACTCCCTTCAAATACTGGCAAAAGAAACTTCAGATGGCTTCAAGTTCTCCAGGTGCTGGGCAGCTGGTTTTCCCAAACAAGTGTAAACATCTCACAGTGAAAAATCTACCTGGAAAGAACTATAATATTTATTTATCCACTGACAAGATTGCAACAGTGAAATGGATCCCTGTCTTGGAACTTTTAGACCCCGTGCGTGTGTTCAGCAAGTTGTTCTAGTGCTGGCATGAACCTCTATGGGAAATAATGAGGATCGAGGAGACCTGTGGCCTTCTCCTTTTGTTGAACTCTGGTTTAAAAGTTTTCCTACGTGTTCTTGTATGATAGGTATTACAGGCAATGTCCTCAAGTCTAGAGCAAGACTGGTAGCAAACATGAAGGTGTCCACCTTGTGTGAAAGGTAAGTAACAAGAAAAGGTCTCACCTAGTCCCGGATTTACTTAAACAGTGCTGGTGAATGTTCTGTGCAGCCCATTCAGTAGTGAATAGACAAACAAGAGCACAATGAAGGGGGGGAAAAGTAGAAAAGGGGTTAAAAATAGGGAATAATTGAATACATCATCATATATCAGTAACATGGAAAATAAGAAGTCCCATGTATACCCGTGTGTGCATAAATTACATACATACATACATACATGATTTTGATGTAAATGGGAAATGTGAAGGAATCCATAATAAGTTATTTGTATGGAGAGGGTAGATGCAAAGAATGCAAAAATAAAAGTTGATTATTTCCTAAAAAGTAAAAATACAGTGAAATGGGTCAATGCGTGCCAGAGTAAATAGATATCATTTATTTTAGTTGGGCAATTTATTACCTTGAGAATATAGGTCACATTATGAGATGTTTCACCCTGTCCTTAGCTGCTTCATTATTGAATAGGTCGTGATGGAAATAATCATAATTCACTCATTCTACCTTTTTTATTTCTGGTAAATACTTTCTATTTTGGTTGCTCAAACCAATTCGTAGATTTAAAAATGGAGTTAGACGTGTATTTTCCTTAAAGCTCAGGCATCTGCATTATTCTATAATTGATGCTACTTCAGAAAAGCAATGTTCTGATCAAACAGTTGTCTGATTACTTCAACGTTTCACGGCCCCTGGGAAGTTGCTGGAAAAACAGAGGAAGGTATTTTATTGCAATCTTTGCATCTTTCTTTGATCCCAAATGCAATAGAGTAAGTATACTAAATGGCCAGTAAGAAAAGACAGCACATTTCGACTCGCTCGGTGGTTAAGCGTAGGGCTCTGAAGCCCAGCTGCTGGATTCCCAACTCTGCTCTACCTGTTATTAGCTGTGTAAATTTAGACCATTCTTTGTAAAATAGAGGTAATAATGGTATTTATTTCATAGTATTGTAATGAGGACCAAATGCACTAATACTTTAATGGTCTTAGAAATAAAGTTGTCACACTAAAAAGCTCAAAAGATGTCAGCTGATATTATCATATCTTTTTTAAAATTTTTAAATGTTTTTATTTATTTTTGAGAGAGAGAGAGCAAGTGGTGGAGGAACAGGGAGAGAGGGAGACTCAGAATCCAAAGCAAGCTCCAGGCTCTGAGCTGTCAGCATAGAGCCCAATGCAGGGCTTGAACTCACAACCATAAGATCCTGACCTGAGCTGAAGTCAGACACTTAACCAACTGAGCCACCCAGGGGTCCCTGTTATAATTATCATTCTTACCAACTGAGCAATCTAGTTCCAAAAGCAGGAAATGACTAGTTACTGTTGTTTTTCTAAATGGCTAAGGTGCTTTATTTCACCAATAATGACATTGTAGCTGTAAATGTCCCACCTATGTGTGGATCTTACCACTTCCAAGTACCCCAGCACCCTCCTCCTGGCTTATTCCAAAGCAGGCATGAAGAACTAGAGAACTAACAACTTCCCACTCCATCCCACCCAACCCACACACACCGAAACAGCTCTCAACCAATGAATGAACAAGAGTTAATGTCTAAATGCCCTGGTGCCCGTGCCCTTCAGGGAAATAATTTTGAGATATGTGTTTTACGCCTTTATCAGAGCTTCTCTGCTGGGATTAACGTACAGTCACGTATGCTTTATTGGCTGCTGTCCCTTCAACCATCTCATGGTCCCACCACCCTACTTGGAGTACTTTGGAGTCCTTATATCAGGGTTGGCTTATGGAGGAACCTCTAGTTCGGAAACCGAGTAACACACTGGATTTTGAAATATAGAAGAATATAGTCAGAAAGCTTTCAAATGATAAATAGCATTACCTTTGCCTCATGAAGTTCTTTAAAATATAACTTAAAATGTAATTAAATGAATAATGGTTAAGAGCACAGACTCCAGAGTCAGACTGTTGCAACTGTGCCTCCACCTTGACAGTGCCACCAACCTCTCTTTACCTAAATGTTCTTATGTGTAAAATGAATATTACGATCTTACCAACCACATGAAGTTATTATGAAGAGGAATTTATGTAAAAATTCAAAGCATTTAGAACATGCCCACTTTTGTTATTATTAAAACTGAGTTGAAATGCGGAAGCTAGATTGCCACATTATAAAGTGACTCCTGACCTAACTCTCTTTCTGCCTCTATCTCTCAATCTATTGCCTTCAGTGCTATCCTGCTTCCTGGAATACAACAGGCCTCTCCCCTGACCTCCCTGTCCCCCAGTCCCCCCTGCTATTATGGCCTGGCCCAGTGAAGTGAATTAATAGGTCACAATTCCCGGTTCAACTGGTGCTATATCCTGTAGGTGCTTCTGTGAAGGCTGAGTAACCTCTGGACTGACTCTTTCTGCTGTGATCTTTGCAGTCCTAGTGTTTATGTTTAAGGTTTAACACCTCTCCCCGCACTATCAGAGCCATCCATTTTCACCTAGGTGAGACGTGATTTTTCACCATCATGCATTCTTTCAAATTTCTGTTCTCTGTCCTGAATTCTTACTACTTTTCCAAAAGTCTAGACTTTTGAAATTTAATTGTCTTTTCCTTGCTTTGGAATGGCCTTCATATCAAGCAATAGATACCACATGCCTGGCTATTGCCTGATTTGGGGGAAATGTCTTGGGTCACAAGAAATGGAGCGTGATGGGTGCTGTACATTCATTACTGAAAAGTTATATCCCACCAAATTTATTAAAGGATTGTGTACAGGTACATTATGTGTTAGTTTGTTTTGCTAAATACTACGAACTGCTTAAGTCTGAAGGTCGTCTCTCAATTGCCCTTGGATATTAATCCCTAGCTTATTGCCTAGTACATTAAAAGAGCTCACTATATACTGTCTCTTTGCTGGCGGCTGAATATATTTATGAGATGCCCAAATGGGAAGACACAGAGATGCACATTAGGTGGGCAATATTTGAAATTTGATCCTGGACCTAGGATGGACCATGCACGTTTTTGTTCAGAGGAAATTCCATTTTAGCTGGCTAACATCAATAGGAAACAAAAGGCCTTAGTAGAGTAGAGCTGTTTTACCCAAAAGGGAAAGATAATGACCTCTCCTATGCCAATACCTACATACATACCTAGGAAAAAAATCCCCGTGAGAATAAACTTTGATTTAAAAGGAGGGGAAAATAAGGCACTAGTTGAAATAGGTTATAATAAGGCAGTTTGTTAAGGGCTTAATTATCCGCGCCCCCAGAGGAGAGTATGATGTTATGGCAGAGGAAGAAATCATAAAACTTAGCAGCAGGGGTTCATCTTCTCAGGTATTAAATAGGTAATTAATCTTAACTGCAAGAGGCAATTAAGCCTCACTCAGTAAGGTGAGGATTTTTAGGTTCACAATCACAGCAAAACTTTAAGCCAAAGCAGAAATGAAATAGGCAGGAGAGCAAAATAAATGACACACATGAGTACTTTTCTTTTGAAAAATACATTAATCTTCATATTGTTTCTGTATTGAAATGTATTGTTTTGGAGAACCTAGATTGTGTCTGAGCTAGAATTTTATTTTCTTTTATTTAGAAATGTACTCTGGAGTTCCCCTTATTTTGTGGATTTTTCTTTTTCTACAGTTACTATAGGGACATAACATAGATGCCAAAAGTGTACATTTGAACATTCTCCATGTTATAGAAATGTAACCTCACAACAAATCTATAAAAACTCAGGCTGGGGAAAGCATGATTAGTAGGGTCCTTTGTAGATACATGAAAAGCACATAGGTTTTAAAAGAAAGTTTTATTAAAATAAAATGTAATTAATTTTCATCCTACAGAGAATATTAAATCAAAATTGAAAAAATATTTAACCTGATTTTATAAGTATAGGAGGAAAAAGATAATATATACTGCATTTGTCCCTAGGGCTAGAATAACAAAATGCAGCCCTACTTTAAATCATGGACTAGGCGGTTTAAACAATAGAAATTTATTTCCCCACAGTGCTGGAGGCTGAAAGTCCAAGATCAAGATGTCATCAGGTTTGGTTTCTTCCAAAGCCTCTCCTTGGCTTGCAGATGGCCATTTTCTTGCTGTGTGCCCATGGCCTTTCCTCTGTGAGCACATACCCTGGTCCCTCTCTGTAAATCCTCATCCTCTTTTCTTATGGAGATACCAATTAGATTAGATTAGGACCCATCTTAACAGCCTTATTTTAACTTAATTACCACTTGCAAGGCCTTATCTCCTTACATTCTGAGATAACTAGGGGTTAGAGCTTTAACACATAAATTTTTGAGCAGAACACAAAATATACACATAAAAAAAAAAGCATAAACCTTTGGGATGAAGAAAGCTGTGTCAAAATTCCAACTTTACTTTTTGCTTCATTATTTGAAGCTATTTAAATCCACTGAGGTTTAGGTTCTTATATATATGTGGTTGGATATAAGCTATTAATATAGAAATTTTCCCCAACTTCCACTTGTCTCATAATAGAATCCTGTATTTGGGAAATTTTAAGTCTCTTTTCACCATGTTACATGTACTCTCCTATTGCCCAAGATGAGATTTTCTTTGCCAGACCAGTTACTGGATTTCTTTTCTATAAAATAGAACTTTATAATACCTACTTTATAAGTTCTTGTCAAGTTTAAATAACTTAATACAAGAAAAGCTCAGACAATGCCTGGCAAAGAGAAAGAACTACATGTAAAAGATAGTAAAATAAATTACTATCATGGCTATTAAATACTAGAGATAATATAAAGTACATGTGCCAGAACTTGGTGTATAATATGTCTACATTACAAAAGTTACTTTTACTACTAGTATTTATTATAAGTGGCAGATACTGTTAGCTTTCTCTAATATCTGCTCTTTCCCTCTTCCTTACTTGTAGAACTAGTTGATTTTTATCTGGACTTGTAGCTGCCTAGAATTAAGATGACATTTTCCTACTGTAAGGAAAACAGAGTAAGTCCTGAACAATGGGATATGGAAGTAGTGTGTGTAACATCCAGAACCTGGAATGCTGAGAATTCATCTTTAATGGGGATGAGAGAGAAATAGATCTTTATGTTTTTCAAACCACTGGTATCCAGTTAGATAGACAAGTATGAACTCGGAAAAGTTTTCAAGGAAAGGTATAGGAATTTAGGAATCGTTTGGTTAAAGATGATAGTTAGGATCACCTAGGAAGAAACTATAGCCAGAGAACTGGTCCACAAACTCAGCCTGGAACACAAGAGTTAGGGAAGAAAAGGAAGCTTTATCAAAAGTAGGCTAAGATGGTGCAGCCAGTGAGACTATGTTCTCCTAGAAACCCAAAGGACAAGACTTCAAAGAAGGCAGGAGTGGTTAAATAATAGGTCACTTAATGATGTCAAAGAAAAGACCAGTGAATTTGGAGCATCAAGGCTACTGTTCTTGATGGGGACAATTTCAGTGTTGTGGTATGCACAGAAGTCCAATTTTAATATGTTGAAGAGAGGCTAAGAGGATTAAAAACAAAGACAAGTATGACCACAGACTACACACCTGAGTTTTTAAGGTTTGGGCTTTTTGTTTTATTTTGTTTGGTTTGGCTTTTTTTTTTTTCCACTCCTAGAACAGAGAGCAGTAGCAAGATGCAAAAGCAGGAAGATGAGAGAAGGTGGATCAAAGGAAAGGGATTTTGTTTTGTTTTGTCTCATGATAAATAATAGATGTATTTATACTTTATAACACCCCATGCATGGTCTTTTGTGTGGGCTTTTCCACATGTCTTCTCTGCCTGCAATAAATAATTGCATCTCTCTCTTTTCTTCTGGCTTCTCCTCTTGGCTACCAGGATTTACACAAAGGTGTCAGCCCCCACTGCCTTCACCAGCCTGTATTGACCTTCTACATTTACTAGTCTGCAGCTTCCTCTCATGGAAAACCTGTGAGGGCAGGGTGTGGGACTGTCTTATATTATCCCGAATCTCCACTACCTACCAGGTGCCTAGTGTGTAGGGGAGCGATACAATGTAAACAGCAATGATTTCATGTAAAAGACATTTTGAGAACTGGGTAAGATAAATCATGACAAGTGCATGGGATACTGTAGGTGCTGAGTATATTTGCATTCATTGATGTTTGTAATTAAAGTCCACTATGGGCAGTTTTTAAAAACAAATCATCAGGACATCATGGTTTTGTTTTTTGTGGGGTTTTTTTTTTCCTTTCACCATGTAGGATTATACTATTGTTTTTCATGAATGAGTTCTCTCCCCCGTGACCTTGAATTTATATGTTACCATCGACCTTTTCTTCATAGTGTCAGTTTAATTATTTTATGTTTGTAGCAGCGGTGGGGGTTGGGGAATGGAGGGGGGAGTCTTTTCCCTTCTTCTTTGGTTCTTTGACTAGTAATAAAATTGACATAAGACAGATAAACAAGAGAAAAACAAATTTTAATTTGGTACATCATGAGCTAAGGAAAAGAGAAGTAAAGTTCTGGGACTTTAAAGGTAAGGGAGATAATTCACAGGAAGACGGGAAGAACAAATGTTTGCCATGGCCTGCAGAGAAGTGGTGATGAGGGAACATAAGGCAAGCTGAAGGCAAGGCACAAGCTAACAACACCAGCCCCCACTTAAGTGGGATCTGTGTGATATTCCTCAGGCACTTCTGGCTGCTCAAGAACAAAGGAAAGGAAAGAAAACAAATGGTTAATGGTAGAAATCATAGTCCTGCAAGACATGAGTCTCTGTCAGTTTTACTAAAATAGTAAACATCAGTTTACTAAGATACAGGTATCTTAGTAAATTATTTAAAAAAGGCAATCCTATCAATAACCTAATTTCCAGAAACCAATGGACTCAGTTCCTGGAGCCCTAATATCACCTTTCTTCCATAGTGATGTGGGGAACAAAGGCAAGAAGGAAATGGCAGGTGAAATTAAATTTCTTTATAACCTGAAGCCCATTGGCAAATACTTGAGGCAAATACAGAGTATAAGTTTCTCCAGGTGTCATAACATTACTGCCTTACTAGAAGGAAAACAACCTTAGCGTGACAGTAGCAAGGCCTCAGGCATCCTGAGTCTCCTTTAGCATATCAAAGTCCTTCTGGAGCACTCACTTTTGTCTTTGCTTGTCCTAACTCCATAGTCTATAACCAGTCACTCTTCACAACCGCAATGCGGCTCTTTCTGCCTGTGGATCTTGCCCTCGTGCTTTAATAAAATCCTCTTTTTTTGTACCAAAGACTTCTCAAGAATTCCCTCTTGGCTTTCAGCTCTGAACCCCCACTATCCCAAAACCCCATCAATAGGACATAGAGAGGAATTTGATCAAACATGTCCTACCTAGCTCCTACCAATTTACCACATAGTTTTTATAGTTATTTCTGGTGATAGTTCTCTTCCTGGACTAGGTCCTCTGAATTATTTTAGGCAATTAAGACAGAAGCAAAACACTCCACCTGACTGCCTTTGGCCTGGTTTTCAGCTTAAAACAATGTTCACATCAAAGTGGCACATTGTGGGGCAGCCTGCTCCAAACCCCATCAATTGAATTGCATTTACCTTTGACACAGTCTGTGTCTCGGAGTCATATACATTTTTGACATTTACTTTTACAATTAATTAGTGTCATCTGTGTAATTTTGGTGTTTTTATCTTTCTGCTGAGTTTGACCAAAATTCCTTAAAAAGTATTTTAAAGGATTATTTCTATGCAATATATCTGGCCAAGGTAAGAAAATTGAACCACATGAAATTTAGTTATGTTGTTTCTACTATTATATATATATATAATATACTATAATATAATATACTATTATACACACACACACACACACACGCATAAAGTGTATACTCTTATGGAAGACAGAATACTAAGAACACTGTCACAGACATTTGCCAGCAATAGGTCAAAATAAATTGTGGTCTCTAGTAATCCCATTTCTTATGAACAATTGACTTCACACTATTTTCTCTGATTTTAGGCCTTGGACAATGGAATATTTCTATCTACTTCTCTAGGTTCCTTGTCCCATAAATTAACACCTGAGTTATATACAATACTGTTCAGTCTTCTGTTGAAATATATTGGTTAGAAAGAGACAATTTGCCTATAAGATGTACTTTTGTTAGCATAAAAAAATGGGAAGGCAAAAGAGTAATTTAAGGCCTTAACTGTGTAACAGGTGGTGTTTAACCATTATCTATATAGACCCTGTTTTGTTTAATAAGCAATCAGGTAATTAATAAGAGGCTTTTTAGTAGAAACAAGAAAAATATAGATTGATGTGTTGCGGTGTTATACCCAGATCGCAGTATCCTCAACGACCAGAGACCACGAGGGAGACCGAGTCACGCATGCAAAGGCAAAGGGCTTTATTACGGGCTCGAGCTCGGGCTCCCAGACCTCACCAACGCAGTGGATCCGTGCTGAGAGCCCCGAGCAAAGGCAGAGCAGGTTTTTTATGGGGTTTGTGACGGGGGAGTTACAGAAGTTGTGGCAGGGGAACAGTGATCCAATCATAATTATTCTACATTATTGACAGTGGGTTTAACCATACACATTGTCTAGAGTATTCGTTACTTTTGGCAGGATCCAGTTACAACATTTAGAGTACCTTTAAATTCAACCAATCACAGAGCGAGCCTAGGGTCTTGTTCGCGACTAACGGGTTAACTTGAACATTACGTAACAGGGTCCTATCTATAGTTTCTATCTCCAGGCCTCTCCCTCAGTAATGTGGAGGGTGCTCGCTGGCCTTTCCTGATTGGGTGTTGCAAGGGTGGTTTCTCCTGCCTTGGGCAATGTGTAGCTGCCTGATAGTTTCGTGGAAGCTGAAACTCAGACCTTCTAGTTTAGAGGGGAAACTTAAAGCCTGTCAGGGAGTCAGTTTGGTTTAGACGTTTAGACTTGTGTCCTTAGAGTGGAAATCTGGTCTGGATCACTGGCGGAAGAACCAAGTGGTACTCAGAGATCTTGGAAGGGAGGTTTATTTTACACCAGTGGGCTCAGAGGAGATCATTCTCCAGAGGTCTGAGCCCAAAGCATCAGCAGAGGGAGTAATTTATAGCCTGTTACTTCCGCATTCCTCATTAATGCATGAGACAAGCAGTGTGGGAAGAAGAACCTGGAAGAGGGAGCCTTTGATCAGGGACAGGTATTTCCTTATCAGCCCTGTCAGCCATCTTATAACAGATTTTTCCCTATCAGATGGTTAGAATAAATTACAAACTCAGGGCCTACCAGTGCTACCAATGAGGGTTTTCTTTAGATGTCAGATTTGAAGGATCCTCAGATGGGAATGGGAACAGGCAGCAGGAATCAGGTGGGTTTTTCTGGTTTGTAATTCAAGTGTCTCTGGCAATTCTTTTGAATGGCCCATTGTAAGACGGAATTGTCAGTATAAATTGGGGAACCCAAAAGAAAGGTAACATAAGAGAAATTCGAGGTCTTCCACAGGTTCATGGGAATGAGAAGGCACATTAGTTTGCTCGTTGACTTTCTATAAAAGGGGCACAGGTTTTATTTTAGACACAGGAACCCATAAAGAGTGTCCCTCTAACTTTACTGCAGTGGGAATCCATAATACAATCCTGTAGAAGCACTTCTATTTTGGACTTAAATCCCTTGCTGTATTAGATTTTCAATTCACCAGGTCTTCTGGGTTTATATGGGGTGGATTTCTAGTAACTGTCAGATCAGATTTAGTGGATATGGTTTGCATACATAGAGATTTATGAGTTAACACAGCTTCAAGTGAATAATTTGTTAAGGCACTATAGTCTTCATCTATTGATAGGTCTATAGTGAGAAAAGCTTTTTCTTTTTTTTAATTTTAATTTTTTATTGGTGAGAGAGAGAGAGTGAGAGAGAGCAGGGGAGGGGCAGGAAGACAAAGACAGAATCTGAAGCAGGGACCAAGCTCCAAGTTGTCAACACAGAGCCCAATGTGGGGCTTAGGTACTTAGGTACTTAGGGTACCTCCATCCATTTGCCCTGTTTCCTGCAGAAGAGATCTAACTGCTAGATCTTACTAAGGCTATTCAGTGTTACAGGAGATTAGTCCTTTCCTAAATTTTGCAATCCAAATTGTTTCCAGTGGGTTAAAAAGGCATCCCAAAGGAGAATCTTTGGGGGCCAAAAAAAAGCTCCCATGCTCCTCCTACAGAGAAAAGTAAGGAAGGTCCATTACCATGAAAATCATCCTCCACCCCCCAACTCCTGGGTGGCATCTTACATACAGGATATGTCAGAGGCACTTGTGTGGCTCAGTTGGTTAAGCATCTGACTTTGGCTCAGGTTATGATCTCACGGTTCATAAGTTCGAACCCTACATCAGCCTCTCTGCTATCAGCACAGAGCTGCCTTCAGATCCTCCGTCCCCTTCTCTATCTGCTCCTCCCCTGCTTGTGCTCTCTTTCAAAAATAAAATAAACATTAAGAAGAAATTAAGACATTGATAAACATCGGCTTTCCAGTAGAGAGAAACTTAGATGCTGTCATTTGTAAAATGGTTATATCTATTCAGTTATCAAATGATATCCATCTGTTACCAAATAAATTGGTTGTTCTGGGGTGAATGTTTCTTTTATCAGTGCACTATTAGTTAAGTGACATGTTTATTTCCAGTTTCCAGAATCACACCATGCTGGAACAGTATTCCATTCCATGGAACAGTCGTTCCATGTTGGAACGACTCTTACTCTCCCCTGCCAAAGGAAGCACAAGAATCGTCAATGAAGTTTTCACTCCTGGGACTCTCAGAATCTTATCAAAGAAAAAAAACCATATTTACTTAATAATGGTTGAACTCCTATTATAAAATGAGAACTACCTGTAAATTATTAAACTGTGGAGCAAAATCATTAGGGAAATCCATAAGAAAAACTCTCATCTATTCCTTTGCATTCTCTTTCTCATTATGAAAATAGTGACACTTGGCCTGAGGAGCAAGGAGTCTTTTCTTTCAGAGTGGCAGATGAAGCAGGTTTTTATGGTAGAAAAAGAACATAAGAGTCAAAGTGGCCTCCTAAATAGAAGTTGTTTAACACTTAAATAGTTGCTTAACCATTCTCTCTTCATTTCTTCTTCGATCAAAAAGTAGCATGTATATTTTTAATTATTGAAAGTCAGCTATAAAACCTCAATGAGATAAGATGTAAATGGTTTTGCATATGACCTGTCATGTAGCAGGCCATCAATAAAAGTAGCCCTTTCAATTGTGAGTCTGTAATGCTCCCTTTTTTCTCACCCAGTTTTTATAGATTCTTTTCTGTTATTCATTGTATTTTTATCCACTGTTAGACTGAGCAATAATATCACTTTTTTTTTTCAGTAGTTTTCATGGGGAAGGAAAGAAGGAAGGAAGAGGGACATTCATATGACTTCAATATAAAAAGATGGAAGAAAGAAAGACATTCATATGCCTTCAATATAAAAAATAGATACATACATACATACATACATACACACATACATACATACATATTCATAATATATATGATCTTTCACTGGAATCAGGGAAAGCTATCCTACCATATATCAGGGAAGAAACAGGAACAAGTATAGTCTGGTTTCGGGAGACTACAATATATAGTTCAAAAAATAAGTCACTCAGGACTGACATGGTTCTGGAGACTGGGTTCTATCTTTGACCCTTAACTGCCACTGTTTGTTAATCTGTGTCCTCGTAATTTCTTCTTATTACTATTTCTCCTGTTGTTGCAAATCAACCATATCCTCTCTATCATAATAGTCTTTCAAAGTCATTCATTCAAAGCTTCTGCTTACCCATGGCTGTTTGTGACCCTTGGCATCTGCCGAGTAGCATTGCTCTTTATGCTTCTGCCTCAATTACTAACTAATTGAGTCTCTTTGCATCTCAAATTCAAATTACTGAGTTAGATCTAATTAGTCACAGTTAGTCTTATTGAAAAAGTTATCTCATTTTAGGATATTCCATGGGACACTACGGACAGCCTATAATTTGGGTGCTTTGGAGTCAAATATCTCATCTTCTGCAATTAGCTTCTTCCATGAATGTGGGCCATGTGACAAAAGTCATAACCAAATACGTCTTAACCTAGACCTCCTCCTTCTGCAGGCACTGTGAATTTGATCATTTCTCTCGGGATCTATATTCTTTAGCTTACTCATCTGAAATAAAGAAAAATGTTAATGTATATATGCATATTTCCATAAAGTTCAGTTTAACTATTTACTAAATATATTACAAATAATCTGAAAGGTACCATTGCTAGTTAGTTGATATGAGGTTTTAACATATTTCTATTGACATGGACTCACTGGTCTTTCCAAACTATGTCTAGGGTACAACTTATCATATATCTTTGAAAACAATTTGTTTTTGTGTCTCATGTGGCCTCATTAGACTATAAGTGCTTCAGAGTAAGGGATATTACTTACTCATTCAAATGCCCCTAAGAAAATTCAACAAATATGGTCTGTGTCCCTTAGTATGTGTCTATAATTCAGCTGATTTTCCTCTCTGCCACAGAGTCTACTGCAATTTATGATAAAATTTAAATTATATTTTTTTTCTGCTAAAAGTATAACATCTAAATTGGTTATAAGCTTTAGTATTTGTCTCCTTAAAGAAAATGTTAACACCACAATGCTGAAATTTTAACCCTAATGTTTATTGCTCTGCTTCCAGTATTTAGAACAAGGCTTGGCACATACTAAGTCTTCATTAAGTATTGTTGGAATAAAGGGAACATACACAAATTACCTCTTTAATGCTAGTAAGCATCTTCTCAGTCTCTAATTGCTCATAAAGTCAGTTTCCGATAATTATATATCTATTGCCACACAGATTAAACCTGTATATCACAAGAGATTGATGAGACTAGCTAAGCAAGCACTTATTAATTTGATCAGCTTTATAAATTTGTTAAGCATGCAACCTAGGCATGCTTCACTTAAAAGTATTGTGAACTCTACTGCTTTAGAAGGTACTATATATAATCATTTATGAATTCTTCTGATGTTCTTTACATGGTTCTACTCTCTGGAGAAGTCCAATAAAATCCACAATATTTGACCCTAATGATGGCAGAAATAGAGTCTTATGAAACATCAACAAAAAAATACCCAGTAATATATATATATACCAACATCTCTATGCAAAACAAACAAACAAAAAATATAAAAGAGAGAACTGAAATGTATTTCAGAAAGAAAAATAGGTAAGGAGCACTTGGGTGGCTTAGTGAGTTGAGCACCTGACTCTTGATTTCAGCTAAGATAATGATCTTATGGTCATGAGATTGAGCCCTGAGCCCTTCATCAGGCTTTGCACTGGACATGGAGACTGCTTAAGATTTTCTCTTTTCTTCTCTCCTGCTCACATACTCCTTCTGTCTCTCTGTCTCTGTTTCTCTATCCCTCTGTCTCTCTGTCTCTCTCTCTCTCCCTCTGCCTCTCTCTCTGTCTCTCTCTCTGTCTCTCTGTCTCTTGGAGAAGGAAAGGAAAGGAAAAGAAAGGAAAAGAGAGGAGAGGAGAGGAGAGGAGAGGAAAGAAATATGGAAGGAAAGAAGGGAGAAAGAAAAAATAAGTGAGAACTTTGACAATTTCACATTAAAGGATGTCACTCAATGGTAAAATGTCTTCTGTTTCCCAATTTCTTACAATCTTATAACAACCATATATGTTATCTTAACTGCAGCAGCAAATTTTTCCATCTGGCTACCTTCTCTAGGGTAAGAGTACAGAAAAATGGCTGAGAGTGTAGATTCTAGAGGCAGGGGGTTTTATTGGAGGCCTAAATCCAACTTTTTCAAGCTATGTGATTAATCGTTTTGATCCCCAAAACTGACTCCTCTTTTCCCCCACATCCTGCTTCAAAGATGTAATAGAAGTCATAAAGTTAAAACTGCCTACAAGACCTTCTCCCTTTGGGTGTCTCACAGGTATTTCATTTCCCCTAAATACTCTACATTTTAAGTAATACAGAACAAATGCAATTTATATGAATGTTTTCCAGGGGTAATTCTGGCCAAATATTAGGCAAAAACCCTTAACTTTCCAGCATACTGATTAATGAATAAGTTATCACCAGTTGTTATTTTTGGTTTTAAGACAATGAGTCAAAAGTTCAGAATAACATGAAACAGACATCATTCAGAAATTTTTGTTTGCTTTTAATGCTTATTTTGTACTCAAGATGCAGAACATCAGATGACCAGGTATTACTTATGGACATTGTCTTCTTAACTAATGGTAGGCCTTTCATATTTCTGAGAAGTAAAGTCACCCACTATTCAATGATGATAGAAAGAGGCTTACCAAAAAGAGAGCTCCATAGTCATAAATTTGTCGTAGTGTTTGTCCTTGGCAAGGTGACATTCTTCCTTCCTTTATACCCAGGATGACTGAGAATATAACAATATCAAGTTTTATTGGTTTCTCTCATAGAGATATGAAAACTAACCAGCATATAATATTTCTTATGATATAGCACAGGCTACATGTACTATATCATGTATTATGTTTTCTGATTATTCCATTTGGAAATTCTATAAATCGTTTGTTGGAAATGGAATAACCCAAGCCATGTGGCCTCATCCTCTGTGGTTACAATTTATTATGTTCATGTATTCCCATAAGAAGAAAATATTGTCTTATCACAAATGACCAAGGTCTTTGGTGCCCAAGCAAGAATGTCTGAGCCCCTCTGACTTCTTCATGACTTTGTGACTTTCTTTCTACATGCTACTTGCTCTTGCTAGAATGGCTTGCCTTTTCCTGCTCCCCTTCTTCATCTGGTTACTTCCTTATCATGGATAAGTATCTTTCTTATACATTTCTTTTTATTTTTCTACATCTCTTTCTTGAAATTTAGTGCCATAGACTGCACTTTTATAGTCCCTTGACGAAAGATATCAATCTTAGTAAGGGATTGTCACATTATAGATACTCACATATTTGACTGAGTTAATAAATTGATGGTATTTATTTTATCATTTGGCAGACATGGCAAAATATAATGTGACCAACGATGGGGAGAGGGGATTGAACTAATGATAGCACTGTGCTGAAAATGATATCTAGCGACAAAATTTCGGATAAAAAATTTCACTACTTTCACTACTTGAATGAAAATAGATTGTGCCCTCTTTCATCAACATTGAGACTTCAATATTCCTGGAGGAGACAACAACTTGTGATGAAAGGAAAAGAATAGGCTAACGAGTCTCTCTTTCCTCTGGCTCATAGGGTTCATTACAAATAAAGTGTTAAGCTGAGCTGTAAAGAGATTATAGTCCCTTTTTTCCCCATATAATCTGTTCATTTTCCATAAAGTAAATTGCAAGAGGCACATCATCTCTTGTGATCATATTGAAAGTTTTACTTCTGTAAGCCCAACGATATAGGCTTCATACTATTTTTATGGGTGGGTGTCTTATAAAGGAAAATATTTAAAAAGTAATTTGAATATAATGTACAAGTTTCCTCTACTACATGAAAGTAGAGCTTTCCTAAGAAATCTTTCATAAGCCAAAATTGTGCAAACTATAAAAAAAATTGTTATTCATTAATATGGACACACTTTTTTAGCATCCCCAGACCCCCAACATAACCACTTTTAGACTTTTTCTGATACCTTAGAAAACACCTTGAAAATGAATGCATAAATAAATTGAGATAAAGCACAGATGTTCACAGACAAGGATCAAAGCTGTGGCGGCCTGATGCTGAGATGCTGAGTGCAGTCCCTGGGGAAGGAGCTTGGCGGGGCGTCTCTGCTACTTCTGTGTGCCCTGCTCTATATGGGATCACTGCAAACAATGCTGAAGGCGCTTCTCACCTTTTTTTGTTTTTTGTTTTTTGTTTTTGTTTTTGTTTTTGTAAAAGCTACAATCCTCTTTAGATTTCTTTCTTTAGTGAAAACAGGTACCCATGTAGGTCTTTAATAAAAGCAAAGTGAGGAGGGTGAAACTTCAAAAAACTGGGGATGCCTGCGCTCATGTAAATCTCACTTCTCTGAATCTTTTATTATAGCCTTTAAACACAGTTTTTAAATTTTTATTTTAGAGAGTGAAAGAGCAGGAATGGGGGAGAAGGGCAGAGAGAAAGAGAGAAAGAGAGAGAAAGAATCTCAAGCAGGCTCCACGCTCAGCACAGAGCCCTATGCAGGGCTTGATGTGAGTCTCTATCCCATGACTGTGAGATTAAGACCTGAGCTGAAATCAAGAGTCTAACACTCAGCCAACTGAGCCACCCAGACACCCCCTTATAGCCTTTTTTTCTTTCTTTTTTTTTTTCACAAATAGTTTATTGTCAAATTAGTTTCCACATAACACTCAGTGCTCATCCCCACAAGTGTCCTCCTCCATGCCCATCCCCCCTCCCCCCCACATCCATCAGTCCTCAGTTTTTGTCAGCATTCAAGAGTCTCTCATGGTTTGCCTCTCTCCCTTTCCCCCACCATTTCCGCCCTTCTTCTCCCCCTTGTTCCTCCGTCAAGTTCCTCCTAATCCTCCTATACGTGCAAACATATGATATTTGTCCTTCTCTGACTGACTTATTTTGCTCAGCATAACACCCTCAAGGTCCATCCATGTTGCTACACATGGCCAGATTTCATTGTTTCTCATTGCCATGGAGTATTCCATGGTATAGATAAACCACATCTTCTTGATCCATTCATCTGTTGATGGACACTTAGGCTCTTTCCATGTTTTAGCTATTGTTGAGAGTGCTGCTATGAACCCCCCTTATAGCCTTTTAATTGAAGCAAACAAATTGAGAAGAAACTTTGAAATGAACCTTTCTTCATTTTCTGCTTTGCTGTCATAGCTGAAAGTATCAATGATCAAAGTATGATTGAATATCTCTAAAGACAAAAAAATAACTTATTAATAAGTGACTTGTGAGAATGTCAATACTGATACATTGTAAGGTTCAGTAGAGATAAAGGTGTAACTGGTATTTACATTAAGAACTTGGCATGTTTGTTGCATGGGTAAATAAATTAATTAATATAGCTTTATATTTCTTTAGTATATGGCTTGAGGATTTTTTTAATAGTTTATTTACAAGTTGGTTTACATATAACACCCAGTGCTCATCCCCACAAGTGCCCTCCTCCATGCTCATCCCCACCCTTCCCCCTCTCCCCCACCCCCATCAGCCCTCAGTTTGTTCTCAGCATCCAAGAGTAAGGATTCTGACTGTAAATACAAATTAGCACTATGACCTAAGAGTATAAAAGTTCATGTCAACAGTTAATCTTTGGAAAGAAAAATTTTTTGAGATTGAACTCTCTTATCAAGATATCATATCTTTTACATTTCAAATGATGTTATATCAAACAACATACTGTATTCACTGGCCTTTTAGTTTCTTAGAGGAATCTCAAAGTTGGTTTAAATTTTCATTAATCTCTTATTTTGTCTCCACACTTTTTCTTTTTGCTAAAACATTAATTATGGATCACTTTTACTAGCCTTTCTATCAGGTTCCTATTGTGCAAGAACAGAACACAGTACCCTTCCTTTGATCTCCCTTGAAAAAGTGCCACTGACACTAAATTCTCTAAATATCACTGAATTTATTAAATATGCAAGAAAAATTGAAGATTCCTAATGACAGCTCTTAAAAATGTCCACATTTCTCTTTATAGAAATATTCCTGATAATAAGTAAGAAGTAATAAGTAAGAACGGGAATATATCACCAGTTTGCAACCTCTAATGAAAAAGTGGTATAGGAAATGAATATATTAATGCCTGCTAACATAAAATAAAAGTCAAGAGCAGAATAATTGCCTCCTGGTGGAAAAACACAATACCACTTATGAACTATTCTTGACAAAAATATCAAAACTATATCTTATGAAGTCCCTGTATCTAACCTTCAGTTTATAGGAAATGGAACAGAATATATATATTAGACAACATAATATATATATATATATATATATATATATATATATATACACATNATAGTAAGGAAAAATACAGAGAAAAGGAGGAGAACATGTAAGACTTGGGACAGATAGCCAATTTTAAACTATTAAAACATAAAATTATGAAACAGTTGGGAAAATATGAACACTGATTGGATATTCAATAATTTTCAGAATTCATTATTCACTTTGGTGGCATAATGTTTGTATTGTCGTGAGTGTTTAACAGTCATTACGTTTTAGAAGTTACTAAAATATTTATGAATTACATTATATGAAGTTTGGAATTGGACTCAAAAGGCTCCAGGAGAAGTAAGGAAAGGAAAGTTTGCAGTGGGACAGAGGAAACATGGTCGACCACTGATAGATAATTATCAAAGCTGGGTGATAGGTGCAAGCAGGTCATTAAACTATTATCTGTATTTTGTATATGTTTGGTATTTCCCATAACAAAAATGTAGTTTAAAAAGGTTTTAAATTAAAACTCTGGCTACTTCACAATAGGAAATTTCTCGTTACCACACCTTGTGAATGGGCTTCAACTATTTGTCCTGTTTCTCAGCACTCTTTCCTCTCTGCTCTGTATCTCTCCTTCTTCTAGGTCTGTCCCATTGACCAATTCTGCTACATGCACACACACTTAAATCTCTCACTTACTTAGAGAAAAGCTCTACCTCCCCATCTCCTATAATGAAATGCAGTCCTGCCTTTGCAGATCTAAAGACTCACTAATGTGTTCTATTAAACCGCAAAGCCGGTCCTTACCATCCTACAGTGGTGAAGACATTAAAATGTCAGACATATCCCTTCTGACAATCAAGCTCAATGAGAGGAATAGAGCAGTAAACATTTTTCTTTCTTTCACTGATCTAAATTATGCAACCACTACCTCTTCTATCTCTTTAGAAGACAGAAATTGCTAAGATCAAGTTCCATTTTACACGACTATTTTTGAATTCCTCTTATGACCATTACTTTTTATATAAGATGTAACATTTTGGGATAGGATTGGAGGAAGAAAATTCTGTCAGCATTTACATTGAAACATTACTATGTAAAGTGAATGCTTTGAATGTATCAGCAACTTTTTTAATGAGGCAATTTTGCATTTTAATTATGTGTTTTTATCTTAATTTGGAAGAGGTAAGTGTATCATTCATAAAAAAAGTTCCTTTAAGTCATTAATGGAAATTCTCTCTAAATTAGAATTGCATATTTTAATTCTTTTCCTGACTAAAGTTCATATATCATCCACTTACATAGCCTTGACAGAAAATCGTTCTCTATCTTAACTGGTTGGCGGACCAACCACATTTTGTATGTTTATGATAGAGTTCAGGATAAAAATTTAGTGCGCGTTAGTGAATTTCAGTGGATTGATCAGTTTCTTTGATTGGCGTTTCTCTAAAATAAGATAAAGGCGGAGATGCCTGGGTGGCTCAGTTGGTTAAGTGTCTGACTTCAGCTCAGGTCATGATTTCACGGTTAGTGAGTTCAAGCTCCACATCGGGCTCTGAGCTGACAGCTAGCTCAGAGCCTGGAGCCTGCTTCAGATTCTGTGTCTCCCTCTCTCTCTGATCCTCCCCTGCTCATGCTGTCTCTCTCTCTCTCTCTCTCTCTCTCTCAGAAATAAATAAAACATTAAAAAAATAAGATCAAGGCAATTGGATATATAGGATGTTATTCGAAAGAAAACTACATAGTGTTGTCATAATCCAATGCAGTAGTTAGGTGAACATGTGAGTTTTTGCTCTCAGTCACCACAGGCTATCTTCCCCCAAACTCCATCCCACCAATTATACCAGCTCCCTCACCTTTAATGATGGAAGAGTCTGGAAAGTAGGTCTGTTCCAAAGGATGACTGGTAGTATTAGATGTCGATGCTAAGTTCCCATGTGGAAGGAGCCCTAACTATATTCCATGCATCTTTTTCTCTGTCAAGCCTAAAGGCTTACTTCAGTAGGACTGACTACTCCCAGCAATCAGCACAAAGTAGCTACTGCATGGAAGGGCTATGTACTATGACATAGCCTCTCTTCACGAACTCTCCACACCTAAATGCAGTTTCTAAGTATTTCCAGTTACCTGGCAGTTACTCCATTCAGAGTATCTGCCATACATCCTCAGTTTTCTCAAACATATTTCCAATATAATTTTGGTTTCTCCTACTTACAATTATTTCTTCTACTTTTCAACCCAAAAAAAATGAGGCTTTTTTCAGTGTTGGTGGTTGATAACAATGGCGTTAGTGTCAAACTGGCTTCCATTTGAATCATATCTCTGAAATGTACTGAGCCTGTGGCCTTGAGCATACAGCTTACCTTTAATAAATCTTAATCCTCTCATCTGCAAACATGGATAATTTCTTATAGAGTTATTTGAATGAGACCATGTTCATAGGACATGAATCACAGTGTCATATTATAAGCAATCAAACTTGGCAGCTGATTGTTATCAGGAGAAGTTAAATTGTTCATAATTAATTAATTAACTGTTCACTGATTGTTATCAAGAGAAATTAATAGTTCACAATTAATCAGTGGCATTTAAGCCCAAGAATGTGGACCCCAGCAACACACTGAAGTCTCCACATGCGAGAAGAGCCCAAATCAACCCCTGCTGATAGCCTGGCTACCAGTCCATATCACACAGCAGATGAGTCTTTCCACTCATTCATAAGCAACTATTTGGTGACTAGGAGTATTTACATCTAGATCTTCTGATCAGACCATTACACAGTCAAGTCTTTCTTGACTAAATAAATGGCCTTAACAGCTAACTTTTCCTCCAAGCCTTGAAAAGAGCAGTTGCAGAAATCCACAGACTAAAATAGAATATTTAAAATGATACAAACAAATAAGAAACAAGAACAACACCCATAGCTTTCTCTGTTCTTAGGAGAGAATACTTAGCTCCCTGGCATTTCTGTTTAATTCATTGTTGTCAGCTTATCATGGAAGACTGCCTCTTCAATAAGGAGACCTATAATTTCAGGAAAGATATTCAATTCAGGGACACATATTAGGGAGTGTGATGTTAGCCTTATGTTCAACTATTTCTCCCAGTCAGCCTCCTTCATCTTATCTCTCAATTTTTGACTCACAGATACTAACATCCACCAATAGACAGCACATGTAATAGAATAAACTAGGCATACAACATGACCATATTTTTCAAACCGGTATATGACTTACTTGTTCTCTTCCTTCTGCTATGGCAATTGGTGATGCCCAGATAATGGAGGCTGCCTCCCCTTACGTACCAGAGGAAGTACATCATGGATGATGGTCCCATGGTTGCTGTCTGCTGCATGTGAGGTCAGCTGGCATATGTGCTCAACTGTATACGTGTTACATTTTAGAATAAGGAGAGGATATTTACAAAGTATATTATACATTAGTATAGTAAAAGAATTTTTTATCAGACAAAATATAGCAGATAGTTTTATTCATCTACATGTTTTCATTTAGAATTTAGAACAGAGTCAAAACTCCTGAATACAATGTGTGTTCACTGTTTTGAAGTTTTTAAAAATTATTTTAAATACTACTTTAACACAATGCTTTTCACCAAGTATTTTCAGATTTTCTTCTTCCTGCCACATAGTGGATTTGCATTTTTCTGACCTCTTTGGGTATTTTAAATTTATTTACTTATTTTTTAAGTCTTTTTTTTTCTTTCATAGTTTATTGTCAAGTTGGTTTCCATATAACACCCAGTGCTCATCCCAACAAGTGCCCTCCTCCATGCCCATCACTGCCCTTCCTCTCTCCCCCACCCCCATTAGAGAGAGAGAGAGAGAGA
>NW_027533329.1:1570122-1690295 GCF_008692635.1 Crocuta crocuta
TTTAAATTTATTTTTTAAGTCTTTTTTTTTCTTTCATAGTTTATTGTCAAGTTGGTTTCCATATAACACCCAGTGCTCATCCCAACAAGTGCCCTCCTCCATGCCCATCACTGCCCTTCCTCTCTCCCCCACCCCCATTAGAGAGAGAGAGAGAGAGAGAAAGAGAGAGAGAGAGAGAACAAGCAGTGGAGAGGCAGAGAGAAGGGAAGACAGTATCCCAAGCAAACTCTACACCATCAACGCACAGCCCAATGAAGGGCTCAAACTCAAATTCCATGAGATCATGAGCTGAGCTGACATCAAGGGTCAGATGCTTAACTGACTGCACCACCCAGGCGCCCCTCTCTGACCTCTTTGTGGATATGCCCACAATGTGGCTTGCTTTGCAAATGAAATGTAAGTAGAAATAAAATGCCTCATTTTGGAAGAAAACTTTTAGGAGTACTGTTTGTTTCACTATATGCCTTCCCTATTGCTATAGCAACTGTAGTGAAGCATGAAGAGAGAAGCTTCTCTCAGCCTGAGCCCTTGACTGATTAAAATAAACAGGGACCCCTGTTGGCCGACACTGAGTGAAAATAAAGTTGTGTGCATCTGTATGTGTGTGCATGAGTGTGTGTGTGCATGAGTGTGTGTGTGTGTGTGTGTGTGTGTGTGTAGCTATTGAGATTTTGGGGTTCCTTTGCCACAATTTAACCTAGCTCATTTTGACCAGTCAAGATATTGGTCAGTGATATATAACAAAAGCTTAAAACACTAGATTGATCACTGTGTAGGTGGTAAGGAAATTATTCAAAGACTGGAAAGATAGTGCTTTTTGTCCTTCAGAGGCAAAGCATTCGGTGAGCTCTGATACCTGATTAAGCTTAGAAGTAGATATTATGGGGGTACCAGGGAGGCTCTGCCGATTAATTTTCTAAGTCTTGGTTTCGACTCAGGTCATCTCAGGTCATGATCTCAAGCCTCTTGGAATCTCACAGTTCAAGCTTGGGATTCTTTCTCTCCCTCTTTCTCTGCCCCTCCTCTGTTCATATGCACAAGTATTACCTCATGCTGACTCTCTCTCTCTCTCACTCTCAAAATAAATACATAAGTTTAAAAAAGAAGCAGATATTATGTTACAATTCCAAAGGAAGATATTGGAAATTAGATTACATTCATAGGTTTCTTTTCTTTTTTCTTTTCTTCCTTCCTTTCTTTCTTTCCAAAAAAGATGGGCACAGGCCAAAAAAATTGCTAGTTTTAGAGGAATTGAAAGAATCTATGAGTTGAGGGAACTATACGGTTTGAAGAGGAAAATTCCTTCCCATTGATAAGAATAGACAATGTATACATATGAAAAAACAAAACTACAGCCTAAGGAGGAGGGATATAGAGAGAGAAAGATAGAGACAGACAGACAGAGAGGTATTGTTGGAGTAAATTTGTTTTAAAATGAAAAAGCCATATTTAGTGGGAACTGGAGATCAAATTGTTTCATATTGCAGAAACATGTTCTTATTTTATACCAAATCTCTATATCCTCTTCTCTCTTTAACCGCACATCATTTGGGAGGGAAAAATCAATGATGTAGTTGCTGCTTTCTGAAATTATATGTCTTAGACACATGGATTCTTTGGGTCATTGCTTTTCTTCACTAATGGAAAATATAATGAAAACTGCATAATGGAAAGAACAATTCCAATGAGAGCAGGTTAAACTGGTGCAGAATTTTAAACTTGAAATGTAAGCTATGGAATAAGTATCCAATATAAGTTGTCATCTCTATAAAAATAAGAATGTCTTCATATGAATACCACTGGTTTTAAATGTTTTTTTTTTCTGAGTTTAGAATCTTCTTTCTTTATATCAAAAGATATATTTTAATCTTAAATGAATTGAATACACCTAATGACTCTAAAGGTAAGGGCACAGAAATTAAAAAGACCTGATGTGTCAACAGGCTAGCAGTCCTCAAAAGTGCACCCGTGAGGCGGGAAGGGGCGGGGGGCACCTGGGGGGCTCAGTGGGTTAAGCATCCGACTTCAGCTCAGGTCATGATCTCATGGCTCATGGGTTCGAGCCCCGCATCAGGCTCTGTGCTGACAGCTAGCTCAGAGCCTGGAGCCTGTTTCAGATTCTGTGTCTCCCTCTCTCTCTGACCCTCCCCTGATCACGTTGTCTTTCTCTCTCTCTTTCTCAGAAATAAATAAAAACATTTAAAAAAAAGCGCACCTCTGAGGAAATACCATTTAAGCCTTATTTGCATGTGGAAATTCCTGAAGGAAACTGAGAAATGAGTAAGCATATTAGTCAAACTTTTAGTTAGACTCTATGTACATAGAATGGCATAAATATCAAATATAAAATTATTAAAATGTAATATCAGAACAAATAAACCTAGGGTATGTTTAAGAACACAAATACAGAAAATGCATGATGTTTCTTCCAAATGAGGAAAATCACTCATGTTTCCAGCCACATTCATGAATTTCTTCTATATCTTCCCACTCACATCACTGGAAAAAACCAAAACCAAAACCAAAACCTTGAGTAATTCATTAGTCACATTATCACATATGAAACACAAAGTTACTCAGGCTAAATTCAGAGGCAGTTAGCCAGACAGTATAGTGCTCAGAAAATAGACACAGAAATTTGAAGAATCATGAGCACAGAGAGAGGTCTTCCCAAAGAAATAAGAAGCTAGAAAGAATCATTTTTCAATTATAGCTATGAAGAATGAGAATTTCTTACAAATTTTAAAATGCACTCTAGAATAGAGAAACAGATTCCCAACACATATAAAATTAAGGAAAAGTATTTTAAGATATTGGAAGGGTTAACAAAGTGTATATGTTATATGTTGATGCACAAAAATTATCCCAAATTTAGCAGCTTAAAACAACATTTATTATTGCAGTTTCTGTAGGTCAAGGATTGAGATGTGGCTTAACTGGATAATTCAGACTCGGGGTTTCCTATGAGACTGCAGTCAAGGTTAGGACTTTGTAGAGCCCAAGGGCAGGCTGCCCAAAGATATGCCACTTTAGCATGCAGTTTATTTCCAGCTAAAAACAATCAAGGCCCAGATGACTCTGGAAGAAACTTTGACCTTCCCTCCTATTGCCTAAAAGAATTTAGATAGAGGAACAGCTTGAGGAAAAGAGCTATCATCGCAAGGAAAAACTACCCATGGTAAATAGGGAGGAACCCAGCAAAGTCTATTAAAATTCCTCCCTATGTCCCATCTTTTCTGTATGGCCAGCAAACTTTCATTACCAAACATTTACTTTTTTATATTTCTGTAAATTGCTTCCCTTCCTTTAAAGTCTCAGACCCCTACGCCCTACTCATTAGTTCAGGATGACATCTATGCCTCATTTTGCCTGAGTCTTTGGAATCTCTTGTCTGTTCAGTTTCCCCACACCTACATGAGTAAATTCGATTTTTCTCTTGTTAATCTGTTTCATGCCAATTTAATTCTTATACCACCAAGAAGAATCTTACAGGGTAAAGAAACATTTTTCTGGGGCGCCTGGGTGGCTCAGTCGGTTAAGCGTCCAACTTCGACTCAGGTCACAATCTCACCGTTCGTGGCTTTGAGCCCCACGTCAGGCTCTGGGCTGACAGCTCAGAACCTGGAGCCTGTTTCAGGTTCTGTGTCTCCCTCTCTCTCTGTCCCTCCCCACCTCACGCTCTGTCTCTGTCTCAAAAATAAATAAATGTTTAAAAAAAAAGAAACATTTTTCCTCTCCAACAACTGTTATCACCCCAACGCTTGACTGGACCTGGAAAATCTGCCTCCAAGATGGCTCACTCACAGGGCTATTGACAAAAAGCCTCAGTTCCTTGCTGGCCTTTAACAAAATGGCTCAGTTGCTGGCCATGTAGATTTCATAAGGCTGTTTGAGTGTCTACATGACATGTCATTTGGCATGCGGCAAAGGCCACACTGACTTTTATGGCCCAGTCTCTGAAGTCACATATAATGGCTTTTGTTGTATTCTTTTGGTCAAGCAGACCAATCCTAATACAATGTAAGAAGGAACTATACAAAGACATGAATACCGGAGATAGGAATCATTGGAGCCCTCTTGAAATCTAGTTATCACATGAAGAGTCTATAATTCACTTTCTCCTTCCTAGGGGACACCTGAGGTAGTGTTGACGGAAACCAGAGCCCTTTGTAAATATGCTAGTAATTTTTACTACCTGAGTTACCTGGGTGATTTCTCATTTAAGAGTGTCTTAGCTGGTTATGTTTGGTCTATCTAGATTTATTGTTGAAAATAAATCTGAAATTCATCAGTTGAGAGGTACCTGATTAGAAAATGGAAGGTAACACACAGTCTCCCTACCCCTGCACGACTCATCAAGCATAAAAACTAAAATCTCCAAACTTAAACATCTTCTTCTGAGTTTAGATATACTACAAGCATTGATAGAATTCTTATATTACTATAAACTTAAACCAGGCCCTGGTGTGGCAAAGAAGATTATTAAAAAGTTATGTCTGATGAGTTTGGAGACCCCAGAAAGAATGCTGAAGCTATGCCTTGTTTTTGTTTATATCATTTGATATGTGTTATAGGTTGAATTACGTCCACCAGAAAGATATGACAGACACCTAACTTCCAATACTACAGAATATGAATATATTTGGAAATAGAATCATTGCATAAGCAAATACTCAAAATGAAGTCATATTGGAATAGTATCAGCCCTTAATACAATGACAGGCATCTCTAAGATGATGATGTAAAGACCTAAGGGGAGTATGCTATGTGATGATGGAAGCAGAGATTGGCATTATTCAGCTGAAAGTCTATGGACATCAAGGATTTCTGACAACACCAAAAGCTAACAGAGAGGTGTGGAACAGATTCTTCCCTGGAGGCTTTCAAGAGAGAATGGCCCTGCAAACACCGATTTCAGATGCTAACCTCCCAAAACTGTGAGACACTCAATTTCTTTTCTTTGAAGCAACCCAGTTTGTGGTAATTTATTAAGGTAGCCTTAGGAAACTAAGCAATACACATTATTCACTTTTGGTGTGAGAGATCTATTATGTGTGTGTCTGCTTCGACAATTCAGCATTCTGTGAAATGCAGATTAGTGGCAGTAATGGGATTGTCATTCAGACCACAAATTAAAAAGGCTAAAGTATAGGGGGGTAAGAAAAAAAAAGGGGTGAAGAAAAGCCTGACAAGAATTTGATAATAGGATGTCTCTACATATCCTTCGTGGAAGAGATGAATGCCTTGCTGTAGATTATACAGGGCAATCTTAATAATGAAATACAAAAGAAATACAACAAGAGATCCAAGGGAATTGGCTAAATAGGATGAACAAAGAAGACCACGCAGAGGGAAAGTCAACCAAAAATGCTTTTTCTAGGAGTTATAGCAGCTCTGGTGAAAATTAAGCCTCTAGAGGAGGAAACTAAGATAGGGAAGTTATTTTCTCCACTCAAATGTATTGGTAAGAAGGACATCAAAAATTAATACCAAAACCTTACAAATGCCATTGGTTTAATCTTGCATATATGCTTACTAACTGAATAATTACTTTCCAGTCTCTAATAAGACTTCAGGCATCATCAAATATTCATGTGTGGTTTTTATAAAATACAAAAGTAAAGAAATCTTAAGGGTGTTAGTATGAATAGGTATCTGAAAAATGTACATCCTAAATGGCCATTTCTTTTTATTTTGTCACTTAGAGTGGGAAATGCTTGTTGCTTTAAAGGTTTATGATTTTAAAAAGTAAAAGCTAGGGGCGCCTGGGTGGCTTAGTCGGTTAAGCGTCCGACTTTCGCTTGGGTCATGATCTCGCAGTTCGTGGGTTCGAGCCCCGCGTCGGGCTCTGTGCTGACTGCCGGCTCAGAGCCTGGAGCCTGTTTCAGTCTGTGACTCCCTCTCTCTCTGACCCTCCCCTGCTCACGCTGTCTCTCTCTCTCTCCTAGAAATAAATAAAACATTAAAAAAAAAAATTTTTAAAAAAAAAAAAAGTAAAAGCTAAATAGAAACAGGGTAAGTTATTACAGATGTGACCAACCATTAACTAAATTCTATAACAGTAAGCAAATTACGATGCAAAGTGAATGAAGATTCAATGAAATGAAACATCAGATTTAACAGATCACATCAAAGAGAAATAGTTTTATGTTAGAAGAATTTCATGAAATTACATTTTACTTTTATTAATTAATACAGATCCATTAAGTTCCAGTAATAAAATTGCATGAGATGGATGGGTTGGTTCTTCTTAGCATTTTAATTATAAAAGAAATATTATTTGATCATCCTTGTCAGAGCCCGTTATGAAATGAGATTTAGAATATATTACTAGTATGCTTATTGAATAATTACCAAATAACTGCATTTATGCACAATGGATACCACAATTATATTAAATATAGAGAGAAATGTAAGTCTAGATACATTGTAAACAATATATCTTATGACCTCATGCCCAGTGCTCTCCATAGGACTTTATTTATAGATGTTGTTAATGATAGTGATGATGATCTTTTACGAAAGGAAGAAGGTAATGTGTCTATTAGCCATAGTCAGAAGAATAAAGCTTTTGTAAACAAATGGAGTACAAAAATAATAGCTTAATCATATCATTTTAATTTCCAGAATAAGAATTTCTCAAATATCTAATCTTTCAAAAGAAGAAAAGGAATAATTCAGGATTCTATTCAAAGATGAAATTTGTCAATGAGTTATTTTTATTCGTTTAACAAGGATTCCATTTAATCAACAAACCACTTGTGAATACTGCTTAAAAACTGATGAATGTAATTCCCACCAATTCCCTAAATACTTCAGTGTATAAAATACTTTAAAAGGAAGAAGTTTAAGCAATGGAATAGTTTGACAGAAAATTTCTGCAGTTAAGTTTGGGAGAAGTAATTGGTAATGACTGTTGAGTCAGGAGGCTATCTGCCTAATTCTCAGCAGTTATAATTCATTATTATAATATATATATGTTATTATAAAATGTGAGTGAAAACTATTTTATCTTTTAAGTAGAAGACATGATCATTGCACCATAAAGATATTTGGTTAAAAAACAAACTATTTTTACATGAGATGTAAAAGTACAGCTACAAATAATCATCATAGAAGAAAATTATTTTTTATGTAATATTTTAACTTAATTTATTATGAGAGAGAGAGAGAGAGAACAAGAGAGGAGCAGCGAGAGAGAGAGAGAGAGACAGAGAGAGAGAGAGAGAGAGAGAGTCCCAAGCAGGCTCCACACTGTCAGAGCAGAGTCTAATGCATGGCCAAACTTACAAACCATGCGATCATGACCTGAGCTGAAATCAAGAGTTGGACACTTAGCCGACTGAGACACCCAGGCACCAGAATCATAGGAGAAAATTTTTAATTTAATATATCTATCAAAACCACAATAGTTATTAAGTAAGAATCCCATTTAATTGTAATACTGCATGATTAATGTGCAATTGCTCATTCAATAAATCCATACCCTCCCCCTATCCATTTCATCTTCATTACACTCAACATAAGTAATATTTATGTCAATCATGCAACTATTTACTTTACTGTCTATAATATTAAAAATTCAGAATCACTGATTTTTATTTCCAAAGTATTTCCTCACTTCCCTACACTTGAGATTTCCTAAGGCAAGAGCAAATATCAAAATTTTTCTGACTTGAGTAGATCCAAACTCGATCTCAATAAAAGGAATAATCCCCAAGAGAACTGGGTTGACCACAGGGTTTTGAGCTGACTCAGCTGCATTGCTAATAGTCCTGACATTGCCACAAGAGTAAGGAATCCAATAGTGACAGGCAGGTCGGCAGCTCTTTCTGCATTACCATTAGCAAATTTACAAAAATCAGAAAGCTATACAGAGAGCCATGAGAGACGTAAGCCCATCAAAACCCTGAATCTATTTATCTTCTGCAGGGCTTTGATTTTGAATGCAAGATTTGCAATTCAAATTTTAGTGTGAATAGATATACTTATATGTGTGTAAATGTATGTGCCTTTCTTTATTGTTTTGTTCACTTTGCCATTGTAAACTTCATAATGGTTGCAAAGCTGATGTACAATTTACTAGAAAGTGCCAAAAGAGCTTCCTTAAGATAAATCTCACTGGAATCCTCACAGAGTATGTATAAGGCATTATTTAAGGAGTTTAACATATTCCCTAACACACTTTAGAAAGGCAGCCCCTCATTTAGCTGGAACTTGAATACCTGTGTCCAGGACTGGAATATACACTCTGCCGACATATGGATAGAAACGTATGGTCCTTACTCCCGAGTCTAGTGTGGAAATGTACATATATAAGCCACCATTTGCATTATTAAGTGATGAATCCTAAGGGGGTTGGATAGGAGGAGTATGGACAAGATACATTGGCAACATTGTCCACTTAGTAGAAAAGAAAATGTTCAGGAGGTAAAATCTGAGCTCACTTATGATAAATGAATGACAATCTGCTAAAAATAATAAGGAAAAAGACATCCCTAGCAGGAATAACTATAGGGGCCTTGATAAAAAGACCACAGTATGCGTGGCATATTTGGGAGACAAAAACTATGTAGTATTTCTGATGTACAAACAGAAAACTTATAAAATCAAGATATAAAACAGGATAAGAAAGGAGGTCCTTAATCTTAAATAACCTCGAATGCCATGCCAAGGAATTTTAATTTGATCTTGTAGGAAACGGGGAGTCATTAAGGAATTGTGAAAAAGATGCAAGTGGAGGTAGAAGAAACACCAGTCCCAGGTTGACAAAAGTCCAGGAAAGAGGAACACAAGTCAGACAAAATTAGATAATGGAAGACGTTGAAGAAAATAAAGGCGCCATTCCTGATTTAAGTAATTGCATAGAAAAAAATCGCAAGGATGGAAGAGTTTGTGATGACTTTCAAGCTTCTAGCTTGTGCTACCAGGTGAATTGTGTGCTATTTATTCACACAGAATAGATTCAAAGAAAGGCAGTGTGTTTAGTTCCGGATATGTTACATCTGAGGTAACTGATGGGTCAGTGAAGTTTCCAAAAAAGATTTAAGCATAAAATGTTGGTTTTAGACATAAAAGGAGGAAGGAGATACTGATTGAAGATAAAGAAAATGTTGATGTGTGTATATATTTAGTAATTAATGCTGCAAGGTTAAAATCACTAGTAATTTGACTTATCCATAAATGTTCTTATATATCACAAAATTATTAACTACATGCATTTCAAAATGTGTAATGAATGTGAAGATAAAAATTAAACCAACATCAAAATCAATTTTACAATATAATCTCTATTCATTTCTTAGGGATCTAACCCATGATGTCTAACACTGTACATTTCTCAACATATGTAGAGTTAGAAATACTTAACAAATCAGTTAAGCACTTTCTAGGCTTACATGCAGAACATACCAGTCTAATTTCACTCAACAAAATATGACTCTCCCCAGAAGTGATGAAGAGACAATGTCGTCAGCCTGAACATTAGTTAGGAATCCATTACAATGCTCCTAAGTAATGGCATGATGGTCTTACAGTAATGCAGTGATGCAGATATTGAAAAGAGAGCTCATACTAAAAGCATTTTTGTAGTTTAGAAGGAAATACAAGTCAATAACTAATTTTTATTTAGTACTTGCTAGTCATCATTCTAACCCCTTTGCATGTATTGATTCACTTAATCCTCACTACAACTTTATGAGGTAAATACTATTATCCCTTTATTTTATGAATGAGAAAACTGAAATAAAGCAAGCAGTCAAATTTAGGGCAGAATCTATACACCAACAAACATCTTTCAAACAGTGGGGGTCTTCAGAGCCATACTGTATTTCTCCATGCTAGATTTGTGTCATTACTCAACTTTGATTGTTGTGGAAATCTGGGCTGGATCACTGGCCAAAGAACGAAGTGGCACTCGGAGATCTTGGAAGGGAGGAGGCTTATTTTACACTGGTAGGCTCAGAGAAGATCATTCTCCAGAGGTCTGAGCCCGGAACAAAGGTGCTCTTTCGCTTAGAAAGTTAAAAGAAACCCACCCATACCGGCAGAGGTGTTTAAAGCTGATTGGATGTATAGGGGTGGAGTGACCTGGGGTCATCGCTATGCAGAGGTAGGGAAAGGAAGTGGATGTGGGAAGCACCCGACCTGGGCAGTTTGGGCAGTTCGCCATTATGACCTATATGGTCTCAAGGAGTTTTTCCTTTATTTTCTCCATTATGATAATTCTACTGTGTTCCATGAAGTAGTATTGTACATACTTGTGATAGCAACCTTATCACAAATGAAAAAGATTAATTCATTGATGAACCTCAATTAATAAACCTACACAGCAATATTCTAGAAGCCCATATTTTTTATTCTATTATGTGCATGTAAGCTCAATAAAGATCAGTAAGGATTTAGGTTCTGCTATGCTACTGCTATATTCATAGCACCTAAAATTAAAGCACTTAATAGGTGCTTGAAAATATTTTTAAATAAACAAATTAATGAAGCATTAATAATCCAAAATGTGGGGGGTGCCTGGGTGTCTCAGGTTGAGTGTCCAACTCTTGGTTTTGCTCAGGTCATGATCTCATGATTCATGGAATGGACCCCGGGTCAGGAGCTTGCTTGGGGTTCTCTCTCCCTCTCTCTCTTTCTCTCTGCTCCTCTCCCACTCACACTGTTTCTCTCAAAATAAGCTTAAATTTTTTTTAAGGATTAAAAAATTGATCCAAAATATGGAACAACAGTCTCTTTTTATCAAAGAATTTATATTAGAAAATATGAGGTTTCCCCTGTAAGAGTTTAATTGCATAGCAAATGTGTTTAAGATTAATAAATGGTTACAGGAAAAAAAAATACAATTTATTTTTTAAGTGTCTAGGTACTAAAACACTAATTTATCATTTTAATATATGGGCCTGACTTCCAACTCCTCTTGAAAAAATAGCACTTTGTGATAATTATAATGATACTGTTTTTTGAAGAAAATGTATATAATAAAACAAGGTATGATTACAAAATTGAAAAGAACTTCTAATGCATCATCCAGGGGTAATCACTGTTAAACATTCAGTGTCTGCACACCCAGCATCCATTCTATGCATGTGATTAAATTTCATAAAAACTAGATTCATAGTATTATATTGCTTTATTATCTTCCTTCTTCTCTTAATAGCGTACCATCAGAATTTCCACATACCATTAAATATTACTTGAAAACTAGGTTTGGGATACATAGCATTCCATTCTAAGAACATGTGATAATAAATCTGACTTTTGTGATTCCTGCTATTTCATTTGTAAATAACAATGTGTAGACATTCTTACATGTAAATACTTGAGCATATCCCTAATTATATTTAGGAATGTATTTCTAGATTTGAAACCTATTATTATTATTCAGTTGAATGACTACCAACTCACTAATCATTAAATGTAGATTTCAAAGTCCTAGGAAATTATCTATTTATCTTTCCTTTAATCAGTAAAACAATTCCAGTATATTGGCACAACTTAGAAGCAAAGGCATTAATACTTAATAAAAATTAAATAAATGGAAGTTAATGGTTAAGACCAAATGTTATTACTCTGCTAAGAGAAATAAATCTCTGCTAAGAGGCTTTAATTCTCTTTATAACTGTCTGCCTACATTTATTTTTATCACTTATTGTTAAATTATTTAGTCCTGACTTTCAATCCAAAATCAAACTTTGCAATTGTACAAGCTTACAAAATCAAGAGATCTTAAGTCTATGAAAATTTTTCAAATCTATGAAAATCCTAATAGCTACCCAGGTAAATGGCAGGGATGATAATTTTAAAGAGAACCTATAAGAATAAACCCATTTTTAAATTTTCATTGTAAAATTCAGCTGGATATTAATGTTGTAACATTCTTTAAATTTAAAAGACACACTTTTATTCATGCTTTTTCTCCTAGAAATTACTATAAAATCACACAAGATTTAATCTCAAGAAATATTGTATTCACTAAACGTACGTAAGCTTTTTATATATTAGAAGCACACAGTGGTCATTTTTTGCATGGCAAGAAAATTAAAGTTTCCCCTATAATACTCAACTGATATCTAAAGCATTATTTTCTATTTCATTTGCTTGGTTTCTTATCTCTTCAGCTGTGTGAAGCATTTTGAGAACTTCTTATATGTATAATTTAATATTGACCCATAAGTCATCTACCATTGAACACTTTAACCAGATATGTACATGACTCAGTATGAATGATTAATCCTCACATATGTCTGGTACAAAATGGCCTTTTAAAACTTTTTGAATTGAAACTGTGAGAACTGAGGCATTTGTAGCAAAGCATAAAAGAGGAAAAATAAGTGCTTTAAGAAAATATATGTAATAAACCTGACCAAGTGCAGTCAAATTAAATTAATCATTTCAAACCAAGTAGAAACACTAAAATCATCACCAACTTATATCTTCTGGTAAACTATTTTTTCAATGTAATAATATTTATATGAATTCCACAGAAATTTCCAAAGTGGACTCTATAGACTATTAAAGCAGAAAAGTAGTAATTAATATATTTTTTTTTTAAAAAGGAAGGAAGTATTGTTGAAGTTCTGTAGCCAAATAATTTGAGGAAAGTTGGCTAAGCAGAATTATGTTTGAGACAGGGAAGCTGAAGGATACCATAAAAATCTGCTTTTTGTTCCTTTTCCTGTTTCTATCCTTGCTAGACCTGCAACACTCACCCACTCTACACATGCTTCAGAATGCAAATAGCAAATATGTCCTTCCTGTAAGGGACAAGGAGTTAATGATCTCTCTAAAATAGATAATATCTAATGAATGACCAAGTGGGAATGACTGGAGAAGCTATCATATGTGTATTCCAGACCCACTGGCACTAGACATCTCAATGGGTCATCTTCGTTACCAGTTCCTGGACTCCTGAGGAGACACGTCCATCAGACCACCATCTTCAGTAAAAACTCCCATATCCCAAGTAAAGAGGAAGCTGTTGGGAGCCATTCTGAGCCCACTAGTCGAGAAAACTCCTGGTGAGGTGAAAGCAAGTTTGCACGGTCTCTTGCCAATCAGATGACGACCGATATCCACCCCGACTCAATTATTTCTGCTTGAGCACTGACCCCTAAGGTACCTTGTTGATCAATATCGGGAGTGACTTGTCCCCTTATTCCGGCCCTGGTATGATGATTGCACCTTGTGAAGGAACTTATTGTGGGAACTTCTTCTTTTGATTATGGGAACAGACATCGTGTCTCCAGAAGGTCCTGTTTCCCTCCATACTTTCCCCTGAGCTATGAACAGGCTAATGACCCCTAGTTATAAAAGACTGACCTTTACATGTATAATTCTGTTTCTACCGTTGCATTAGTCCAAGATGTTCATACAGCTCAACATGTAAATCAACTAACCAAAAATGTCTTTCATGCCCTAGCTATTCTAGAAATCATAAAAGTAGACACAAAGGTAAATGCACTCAAAGAGGCTATTCTATGTATTGGAAATAAGCTAAACTCTTTAAAGGTATGGTTGGCTCTCTGGTGGCATATAACTGGAAAACGAAGTCTTGCCCGGAGACAAAGAGCCTAACTTAGAGAGAAGGAACAGATAAGGGCAGCAGATAAGTTAGTACCTACACCTTTGCTAACTGATGGTGTATAGCAGCCCCTTCCCTAAAGCCTACATTCCACAGACACCTTCCCTTTCCCTGGCAGCTGTGATGAGGATGGGTAAGAGTAACACTTAATCTTAGTGTTATTAAAATGTGAACACCTTGTTATTTTCTTAGTTACTCAACTTCACTATAATTGGGGCTGTTCTGCAAGAAGACTTCTGTAAAACCTGTTTCTGTACATTTTCCAAAAACACCTTATCACAAAGAGCTATCCATTGTAAAAATTCCATTTCCTGATGCCATGTTAACTTTTGACCTATAAATAAAGACACCAAAACCGACAGGACAGAGATGCCTGCCTGGTGATCAGAAAGGATCTCGGGGCTCTCTCACTCTCTTTCACCGACACCATCCATCCTTCAGGGACGCCTGGACCTGTCGGAGTTGGATCGGCCTCCGACAGGAAGCTTCCTCTGTTCCTTTCTGGATCTCCTGGACATTCTATTATCTGTTCTCTATCTTCAATAAACTGCTTTCACCTCCTACTAGTTCCCATGTTTGATTTCCATTCTTGGCTGGTCCTGCAAGACCCTCTCTGGGCATCATGTCTTTTGAATTGTTGTTTTGCATCTCTAGTTTCTATTCTTAGGGTTAAAATTATGTTTATGGGTGTGTTAGCTCTTTGTGTCAGTTATCTGTGGATGTATAACAAACCATGTCAAAACTTCAAATCTATGGATTTTTGGGCAATTCTGCTCATCTGGACTAGGCTCCACTGATTTCTGGGATCATCATGCTTCTTATCAGCCAGCAGGTCAGCTAGAGATGAAATAGTCTAGTATTCTCAGCTGAGGCAACTTAACTCTGCTTCACATGTCTTTCAACCTCCAACTGGAAGCCCAAGCTTGTTCTAACAGGGATATTACAGAAGAAAGAACAGAAGCATGTTAAACCTTCTGGACCTACATTTAAAAATGACAAAACATCACTTCCACTGTATTCTATTGGCCAACGCAAGTCACAAATGTAGCAAAGATTTAAGGAACAGAGAAATAGATTACACTTCTTGATAAAAATATTTCTTCATAAAAGTCATATTATAAAAGATGTATATACAGAGAAGAATGGACTATGGGAAACAATATTATAACCAATTTACTGTAGAATTTGGCTGAGAAATCTTTTTTTTCCCCACAAACTAACAAGTTTGAATTTGCAGCTCACATCTTAGAAATGCTAATGTGTAATGATTTTGCACATTCAGCCTATCCAATAAATATTAATTGAGCTCTATTTGAGTCCAGTTAACAATGTAACTTTTGGTACACGAAGTGAATTAACATATTCTTTGGTGCACCTGGGTGGCTCAGTCAGTTGAGCGTCCGACTTTGGCTCAAGTTGTGATCTCATGGTTCGTGGATTTGAGCCCCACACAGCACTCTGTGCTGACAGCTCAGAGCCTGGAGCCTGCTTCAGATTCTGTGTCTCCCTCTCTCTCTGCTCCTCCCCCACTCATGCTCTCTCTCACTCTCAAAAATAAATACACATTAAAAAAAATAAAAAAGAACTTGTTCTTTGTCCTCAAGATAAGATTCTTTCCAAATTAAATTATAAAAGCACAACTAGGGGCTTGTGAGTGGCTCAGTCAGGTAAGCGTCTGACTTCGGCTCAGGTCATGATCTCATGGTTTGTGAGTCTGAACCCTGTATTGGGCTCTGTGCTGATTGCTCAGAGCCTGGAGCCTAATTTGGCTTCTGTGTCTCCATTTTTCTCTGCCCCTCCCTCTCTTTCACTCTGTCACCCTCAAAAATGAATACCACATTAAAAAAAAAAAGATAGAAACACAATTCAGTGCAGCAGGCTTCAATGGTTGCTCAGGTAATGGAGTGAACTGTTCCATCGGCATTTCCAATAAACCACAGCTACTATTATTTATGTCCCTGTTTCTCATCCATGATAACTCAGGTTGGCCATGTGATTGGCATACCAATCACATTACTGATAGTGACATTAGTAAGTGTGATCCGAGCAGAGGGTTGGTAAGTGCTTATGCATGAGATTTGTCCTCTTGAAATATTACCTCCTGGCTCTCTGAGACCACCATCTATGAGAAAACTCAAGATTGCCACATGGAAAAGCCAAGGAATCGAATGGACATCTAGACCCTAGAGCCCAGGTGTACAATTTCAGTCAACCTTTTTTAATCAGCCATGACCATTCAAGCCATAGCAGTTTAGGCCACAGGCATTATAAAGCACACACTGCCTGAAATTCTGACCCACAGAATGAACTTTATTTATTGCTTTGATATACTAAGCTTTTGGGTGATATGTTACGTGATAATGGACAACTTTAAGGGAAATTGATACCAGAAGTATGGTGCTATAATGAACACCTAAACATATTATTGGCCTTGGGACTGGGAAGCAGGCAAAGACTTTCATATGCATAGCATTTCTTATGATAAACAAAGACAGGTACAAAGTGGGGGTTGGGGGGATGCAGAAACAGAGAGAACCACTCCATGGAGCAGAACCAGCCTCTAGTCAAGGACCATTTTCTCTCATTGGAGGGCTCAATTTCATGAACTGTGAGACTGTGACCTGAGCCAAAATCAAAAGTCAGATGCTTAACCAGCTGAGCCACCTAGGCACCCCAACCCTACTTTTAATTTTAGTTAGGTTCACAAGCTCAAAGTAACTTAATGGAAACTCTAGCAAATAAAGGGAGATGGTCTTGTTCCAAAAGAGTAGATGTATGGAAGGGCGATACAAGAAAGATATTTTTTCTGAAAAACTCATACTATGAAAAGTACCTGTTATATATATGGCACTGTTTTATATTTGGATATTCTAAATTGCATCTAACCCTATCTTGATCTGAGAACATTTTAGTATGAACTATTATCCATCAAATAAATGGAAAATTATCAAAAATTCCATGAGTACTATGTAGTTTACTATTGTTTTATTTTTCTGTGTCTTAAATAAATAATTTAATGTTAAATTTTAATATTTTTCTCTTTATAAATTACTAATAACCTATATATACTTGCTAAATGATATGCCTATAGTAGGTGGGATGAAAAATGCTAAACATGTTTTCTCTGAATAAAAATTAGAAATCCTCATAATTTAACTATGAAACAATATTTAATTAATCAGTTATATCACATTTCCATGATCCATATTGACTGTAGGGAAATTTCTTGGGTTTGTTTACTTGTTTGTTTGAAACAGTCGTAAGACCTACCAGTAAAGAACAAGAACCCTAGAGCTCAATCCACTGAGGTTCGAATTCTGAGTCTGTCACTTCTTAATCACATGACCTGTGTCTCTGATTCCACAATGTTAAAATGGAGATAATATTATTAACTTCTTAAATTAAATGAGGTAATATACATAATGCAATCAGAGCACTACCAGAAACAATTTCATATGCACTACCTAAGTGTAAGCAACTGTTATTTTTAGCAGATCGGTTGCTGATTGTTTTGTCAGTTTAAATTGTCCATCCATTGCTTTGCGCTTCTTTTGAAATTGTTGATAATTTCTTTAAAAGGAAAAGAAAACTAACATTTATTGACAGCAAGGCAATCTTTTAACAGCTTCATTTTTAGAAGTGATTCTTCATTGATTTAATAATTATGACAACCTCTGTGAGGCAGAAACTATTACCATCCTAACTTTAGAGATGCAAGAATAGAGCTTCAAATGGGTTAAACAATCTTCCCAAGATATACTCCTAGTAAATAGTGAAAACGGGGTTCAAGGTAAGTGTAAGTGTTCAAGGTAAGGCTCCAGAACTTACAGTCTTAATTATTATATTATGTGGCCTCTACACTGTTCTGGACAATATAACTTCTAATTTTTTTTCTGTCAAAATTATACCCAAGAAAAATTATTACCTCTGGCAGTCTATTCCTTCAACGACTTTATCTTTGCAGGGAAGAGAGAGAAAGCAATAGAGCCGGAAAGAATCAAAGGAAATGTTCAGATGGGTGTGAGAGGCAGGAGAAAGAAACAGAGGGATGTATGTATTGCTGCAGTGGGCACTTAGGTTGTTTTAAGAACTGTCGATATAGGAGCAGCAAAGACCAACATGGGAGAAGTTCCTTGCCTGTGTGGAGTTCACACTGATTCCAGAGGAGTCACACAATAGAATGATGACAAAATTAAAGAATCAATACCTGTTAAATGAGTAATAAGAAGTAGTTAAGCCAGGTAGAATGAATCAGAATATGCCACCTCAAAATATCCCACTTGGGGATATTGATTATTTTGAGCTGAAGGCAATTGAGAAACAGCAGGTGGAGGAAAAGTTCTCTATCACCCCCCCCATCTGCCTAAAAGCAGGACATAATATTTTCTATTAGAAAGGTGCCCTCCCTGTACCAAGAAAAGCAAACCCTTAATCTCCAAAGACAAAGAGTAGACGCTAAGATGAGTCCACATATACAGACCTTACTACAATAGTCTGTATCTTCCATTAGTTTCCCCAGATAGAGTTCCTCCTCCCTTGTGACTCCCACAACATGTTGTGGCCCTTGAAGCCCAAACTCCCTCTCCTTTGGTTAGTCACTTCTCTACAGTTTAGTACTTTCTTAAAAAATTTTTTTTCCTAATGTTTATTTATTTTTGAGAGAGAGGGAAACACAGAATCTGAAGCAGGCTCCAAGCTCTGAGCTGTCAGCACAGAGCCTGATGCAGGGCTCAAGCTCATGAACTGTGAGATCATGACCTGAGCTGAAGTTGGACCCTTAACAGGCTGAGCCACCCTGGCATCCCTAGTACTTTCTGTTAAAATGACACATAAGCTGCAAGTCTGACCACTTCTTTGGATTTTTTACTTTTCTCTGAAGGTGTTGTGAAAATGAAATTAAAAATCATGACAAAATTGTGTATTTTTTCTCCTGTTAACTTGGTTTATGTCAATTTAATTTTCAGGCTCCAGGGAGTCAATCTAAAAAGGTGGAAGAAACATTTTCCCCAGTGACATACGGAGGTCAGGGACTTATGATTTTGAAGACTGTGCCAAGGAAAGCCTCTCTAAGTACCATTTGGATGAAGACCTGAGTAATGAGGAGGGTGGGTTACATTTAAAGGGAGGAGCAGTTAATTCATCCAGGGCCAGAAGGGAAAAGGATGGTGTGATCCATTCAAGGCACAATAACAAGGAGACAAACATGGGCAGTGCCCAGTGAGCAAAGGAAAGAGATGAAGGAGATGATGTTCTAGAAGGAGACAGAGACCAGGTCATGGAAGGATTTATGTACCAGGCTAAAAAACTTGGAGTTAATTCTAATTGAAATAGAAAGTCACTAAGCAACTTTATGTATTTAAAAGAATGGAATTTATGTATTTAAAAGAATTTGTGTCATTCATTCATGGAGATCACCATGCATAGCTCTCTGAGAAAGAAATGCAAGCCAATATGTAGAATTGTGTTTGTTATATATTTTGTTGGGTGGCACAAAGAAGCCTCTCATTGAAACAGAATTGTGTGTCCACCCATGTAATATAGAACACATCTTGTGCATAGCGTCAGATCTTGGATTTCCATTCAAACTTGATGTCAGTAAACCTTGAACTTATTTTCTTTTCATACTATATATTTTTTTTGTTTAAAACTGTCCCCCAAACATGATTTAGTCTTAATGGTTTTCAACTGTAATAAGTATAGTGTGTAAATTATATTTGAGATATTTTTATTAGAAAACGGTAAATATTTGTACCATAATAGAGTATTTTTTACTAAAAATCTGATTCTTTAGGTTAAATTCATAACAGATTGAAGCAATTAGAATGATGATAAAAATTATAAACTCCTAAGAATTTGACTAAATCTCAATAGCCCTCTGAGTATATTTTAGTTTTTGGGTTTTTTAATTTGGTTTGGTTTGGTTTGTTGTTTTGTTTTGCTTTTTTGCTAATTAAAGTGAGATTGAGACACAGTTAGGACTGTTATTTGGGCCACTACAGCCCTTCTGAAGTTGCTACAATAATTCAATACTTCAGAAGAAAACCAGAATTGCTTTCAGTTAATTTTCTTGCAAAGGTTTTTCCCAAGGGGACAGTTAGAGGTGTGCCACAGTGTTTGATTTTAATAATAACCAGAAGTGAAATGATTTGTCCAAGGTCATCAACTGTCACTACAAGAGCTGAGAAAAAAATTCCAGCTTTCTACATCACTCACTACATGCATGATTTATATCATTTGGTTGTAATGCTCTGAAAAGTGTAACAAAATCTGAATTTTTCATTTTTTTTATTGGGATTTTTTGACATTCAACTTATGTAAATTTTAGGTGTACAATGGATTGATTCATAGTGATATATAAATTCCAAAATGATTGCCACAATGAGTTTAATTAATATTCATCACCATACATAATTACAGGATTGAATTTGTCACTATTTTTGTCACCTGACTTTACCCATGCAGATTTTGGCATGCCACCTGAGAGAGCGAAAGACAGCTAAGGGTAAAACACAAGCTGACCCCCCCCCCCTTAAGGTGGGTATGTATATATATTTATAATATTCCTCAGACAGGAAAAACAAGTGGTCAACTGATAAAGGTTGCAGTCATACAAGGCATGAAACTCCACCATGGTTTGTAATTGTCTTGGTGATTTACAAGAAAAACACAATCTTAATAACAGTCAGACCACCACGACCTTTACAGACTCAATTTCCTGGAGCCCTAACGTCACCTTCACCTCCATAGAATAGAAAACTTTACAGAGGGCACCTGGGTGGCTCAGTTGATTGAGCATCCAACATCTGCCCAGGTCATGATCTCACGGTTTGTGGGTCCCAGCCCTGCCTCGGGCTCTGTGCTGACAGCTCAGAGCCTGAAGCCTGCTAGGAATTCTGTGTCTCCTCTTCTCTGCCCCTCCCCCACTTGCACTCTGTCTCTCAAAAATAAATGTTAAAAAATAAAAAAAAAAGAAAACCCTATATAATCAGCCACTCCTCACAATCACAATGTAGCTCTCTCTGCTCACAAGTCCCCTCCCCCGTGCTACAATAAAAACACCTTTTTGCACTGTGAAACATCTCAAGAATTTTTTCTTTTTTTTTTTAAATTTTTTAATGTTTGCTTATTTGAGAGAGAGAGAGAGAGCGCGCGCAAGCAGGGTAGGGGCAGAGAGAGAGAGGGAGACATAGAATCCAAAGCAGGCTCCAGGCTCTGAGCTGTCAGCACGGAGCCCGATGCGGGGCTCGAACTCACGAGCTGTGAGATCATGACCTGAGCCAAAGTCGGACGCTTAACAGACTGAGCCACCCAGGCGCCCCTCAAGAATTCTTTCTTGACCTTTGGGCTTGACGATCCCACATCACTACCCAGTGCAGTGTACTGGAAAGATCACAAAAGTTTCAGACAAGTAATCAGAAGGTTTGAGCTATGGTATCAGCTACATTTACTAACTCTTTCACTTACTGTTGCTACAGAACATAGGTCAACATTTAGTGACTTAAAACAACAGGAATCATTGCATTACTATTACTCCCAGCTCTGGGAATTGATTGGACTCTCATTTAGAATTTCTTATACATTGAAATTGGTCAGATAGTAGATGAGGATGGAGTAATCTCAAATACTTCTTCCTTCATGCATCCGTTGATTGACGTTGGCCATAATACCTCCAGAAGGTCTTTTCACAAGGCTTAAGTTTCCTCGTAGCACATTAGGTGATATTACCTTCTGTACCTAACTTCAGAAATCACATCGCTTCGATCCCAGGGGTCTGCCCAGATTTGGGAGGAGTGAAGAGTGACACCTGCAGTTCTAGATGTTGTTGTGTGCCGGGAGCCACACTGGCCTCTCTGGATGGCAATCACAGCAAGGAAATGGCAATGTTTGTAAATCCTGCCGTGAGAAATGAAAACTGGTATCTCCTTCTGCTCATGTTGGATATAAGCCTACTGGTATTGACCAGGCCTCACTATATTCCATATCAAACCCATATTTTGAATACAGATACCTCATAAGGAAAAGCATATTCCTGCCTTTACAAAAGAAATTTTGGATGAAAGCTCTATGGGGAAAATTGTCAAAAGGCTCTTCCTATTGGCCTTGCAGATCCGAGACTTAGGGGTTTAAGAACACAAGAATTACAATTGAGCCTGGCCCTGAGACCAAGGGCCTATTTTGGGGTTAAGAGCAAAACATAGTTACCACTTAGACTTTTGCTAATTGGTGAAACATAACAGTCCCTTCTTCAAGGCCTACTTTCCACAAACACTCTCTCTTACACTGGCAGCTGGGATGAGGATAGGTAACAGTAGCTAAAACATAACCCAGGGGCAAAAGACTGACCCATTCAGGATCCCCATGTTAGTCTCCACAAACAAACCAATTTAGAAACATTCATCCTCTTGAGAGCCAGACAAAATACTCTTTACTTATCTATATACAATTTGACCTATATGTTATCCTATTTTTCACTAAGAACATTCTGTTATTTCCTTGGTCGGAATAATTCTACTATTGTTATCACAAAAGACCTCCCATTGTAAGAAATTCCTTTCTATGACTTCATCTTCTTGCTGAACCTTTAAATAAAGACACAAAAACCCGACAGGACAGAGATGCCTGCCTGGTGATCAGAAAGAATCTCCGGGGCATCTCACTCTCTTTCTCTTTCGCCGACACCGTCCATCCTTCAGGGACCCCTGGACCTGCCAGAGCCGGCTCCGGCCTCCGGCAGTTGTGTAAGAATTGCATGTGGGATGGAATGCCTTGCTGCAGTCTTAGAAAATACAATCTGCCTCACTAGCTATGTTGACCAAATTTCTGAATCCCTTGATGCTTCCCTTCTCTCATCAGAAAAATGGAAATGTTAATTGCCTGATTTATTTCACACTGAGGTCATGAAAACAGTTATTAAGATATGTAAGAAAAGATGCAGTAAATTTTGCAACATAATATAAATGAAAGTTGTTATTAGGACATAAATATTTTCTAAATTATGTGACAAAGGAGAAAGAGAAATGGATTGAGAGTTTAGAGTTGTTACTTTCTATCTTGGCAACGAATTGCCCCTATGGGACACACAATGGAATTAACCCAATATTAAAACAAAAAGAATCAAGTCCTATAAAGTTGATTCTGAAAATTCTTTACATGTGCATATTTGAAAATGAATTGTCATAAGAATGAAAATATTTTATTTATGGTCAGATAATGACTCAGTATGTTATGTAATCATTAAAATTATATTTTAATTTTCCTTTCTTAAAAATTAATTCAAATTAATTAATGTACAGTGCAATATTTGTTTCAGGAGTAGAATTGAGTATTTGATAACTTACATACAACACCCAGTGCTCATCATAACAAGTACCCTCCTTAATAACCCATCACCCATCTAGCCCATCTTTCATCCACCTACCTCCGTCAACCCTGTTTGTTCTCTATTGTTAAAAGTCTCTTGTGATTTTTCCCCTCTTTTCTCTTTCCTCACTTTCCATCTGTTCATCTGTTTTGTTTCTTAAATTCCACATGTAAGTGAAATCATATGGTATTTGTCTTCTCTGATTGACTTATTTCACTTAGCATAAAAATTCTAGCTCCATCCACATCTTTGCAAGTGGCATTTAGATATACCTTGCTTTTTATCCATTTTGATAATCTGTGCCTTTTGATTGCAGCATTAGTCTATTTACAGTCAGAGTGATTATTGAAAGAATTTAGTGCCATTTTCTGTTGCTTGTAGAGTTGATGTTTTTGGTGATGTTTTCTGGTCCTTTTTAGTCAATGCTTTTGGTCTTTTTTTCTTAGTCTTGTTTTTGCTCCTCTCAAGAAGTCACCCTTAAAATTTCTTGCAGGGCTGTTTTATTGGCCATGAATTATTTTCATTTCATTTCATTTCATTCTTTATTGTTGAATAAAGAATTCTTGACAACATATTTTTCCCTCTCAGTACTTTGAATATATACTGCCACTTCTTCCTTGCCAGCCAAGTTTCTGTGGACAGATCTGTTGCAAACCTAATCTGTCATCCCTTGTAGGTTAAGACTCTTTTTCCTTGCTGCTTTTGTGATTCTTTCCTTGTCTGTGTATTTTGTGAATTTGACTAAGATATGCCTTGATGATGGTTGGCTTTGGTTGAATTTAATGGGCTTTCTCTGTGCTTCTTGGATTTTGATGTCTATGTCCTTTCCCAGATAAGGTAAATTTTCAGCTATAATTTGGTCACATAAATCTTCTGCCTCTTTCTCTCTTTCTTCATCTTCTGGGACTCCTATGATTTAAATGTTATTCCTCTGTAATAAGTTACTGAGTTCTCTAAGTCTTGTATTGTGACTTTTAGCCTTTGTTTGCTCTCATTTTCAATGTCATTATTTTCCATTATTTTATCTTCTATAACACTGATTCACTGCTCTGCTTCATTCCTCCTCGCCATCATGGCATCTATTTGAGATGGCACCTCAGTTATAGCATTTTTAATTTTGGCCTGATTAGATTTTAGTTTTTATGTCTACAGAAAGGGATTCTCTGGTGTCTTTATGTTTTTTTTCAACCTCAGCTAGTATTTTTATAATCATGGTTTTAATTCTAGTTCAGACATCTTACTTATATCTGTGTTGATTACATCTCTGGCCATGAGTTTTATTGCCTATTCTTTCTTTTGGGGTGAGTTTCTCCATTTTGTCATTTTGTCCAGAAAAGATAAGCACAGAGAAAGAAAAGAAATAAACAAAACAAACAAAAAAACACAAATTAACAACAACAACAACAACAACAAAAAACCCTCTAGATTCTGGGTNCCTGAGTTCTAGCCCTGCTCCAGGCTCTGTGCTGACAGCTCAGAGCCTGGAGCCTGCTTTGTATTTTGTGTGTATGTGTGTCTCTCTGCCCCTCCACCACTCATGTTCTCTCTCTCTCTCTCTCTCTCTTTCTCTTTCTCTCTAGAAAAAAATGAATGAACACTTAAATTATTTTTTAAATACTCTCATTTAAAAATGGTTTTCACTGAGCTATTAAGTGATTTTTAAAAATTATGTCTAAAGAAGTAAACACAAATCATTCTAAAATAAGGAGATCGGTTGACTACATATTCCATTACTTTTGTCAACTGGAATTTATACAAGCAAAGATTTTAAGGAATATTACTAATGGAGTGAAGTGTGATTAAAGGCAGCAACTTTCACAGTCATCTCAAAATATCACCTCTCACCAACAATGATTCATCTAAGAAATATTTGCTGGACAGCATAGCTTCTATGTGCATGGCATTTTTCTTGGGTCTAGAAGACAAAAATAGATGAGATACAAGCATGGCCTTCAAGGGCCTAATGCTCTAGTGTGGAAAGTACACATTCAAACAAAGTAACGTGATACATTTTTATAAGAAAGACTGTATAATGTAATTCAACTGTATAGCCACACATTAGGTGTTTGTCTTAGTGTGTCAGAGACTTGTTGACTATCAAAGTAGTTTCATATTCTTCTTGGGTACACAGCTAACCATATTTTTCCAGACCCATTTTCAGCTAAATGTGGCCATGTATCTGAGATTTATCCAGTGGAATAATAGTGGAAGTGAGGTGTGCTGCTTTCCCACAAGCATCATTCATGCTCTTTCTTCATGCATGCCTTTGATACAGAAAAACAATGGGAGCTTCAAAGATCTGTACAGAAGATGCAAAACCCAAAAGGTGACCAAAATTATCTTAACATTTCCCTCAGCTTGACAAAACTTTAGGGAGTTTCCTTCTTGACTATCAGCCCTGACCTCCTTTTTCTTAGAACATTTACTTTAGAATAGTCATAATTATAAATTCTTCCTGTGCCTCTTTCAGATATAAATCCTCTACAACCCAAGAAACTGTTTGTCAAGTACCTGAGAGCCATCCCTTTGAAAGACAAGGCCTCTATAACCCAGTCTTTGTGGGAGAATAGAAGCCTAACTTGTATAAGCACCAATTAGCCAACATAGATGGCCCAGTCACATTGATCATATTGACTAATGTCCTTTAAAATTTCTGCACGAGCTCCTCTTGCACTTAACAACTTGCCTTTTCTTTCAGTGGAGTTCAGTTCAGTCTCTGTTCTACTGTAATGGTCTTGACACCTATTATTATAATCTTGAGTAGATTTCCTTGCCAGTTTAACTTTTCTGGCATTTCTTTCTTTTTTCTATCAGAAACCTGAGTCTCTGTATTACCTCATGAATTCTAGACACAGTCTACACAATAATAGACTGTGTAATAATACCTGTTTGGGACTTGTCATAAATGAAAAATCAATTATCTTATATGAATTATAAAATTTGGGATTTGTTGCTTCAAACAATGAGCTTCTCCTTAATATAATCTCCACAATAATGCAAGCTCCTGGGAAGAGCAATTATTTTGAGAAGTGAAAAACAGATCATTTAGGATAAGGTAAATTTTGAAATCCTTATGGTGTACCCAGAAGGAGATCCAAATTACAGACAATTTTAAAAAGATAAAGGATGAATTCTTCCAAGAGTTGGGGTATTTGAAAGTATGTTGGTTATGAAATAGGGGTGCCAGAGCACATAGCAGATTATAAAGGGGGTAATCAGTTGTAAATCAATTAGTGACATAGCAAAAGCATAACTATAGAATATGGAAAAGGACTGATGGATGGAAGGGCTTGCTACGGTCCATGGAAATTTGTTTTAGATGAGGATAAATCACCTACTTCCACAAAGTGAAGAGCAATGATACCTACTTGCCATTCACTCCTCGGCATGGCTAGTAGAGTGAAGACATGGGTCTTCAGATGCTATGCTTTTCACTCCCTGAAATCATCCTCAGTAAGGTTTACACTGTGAATTAGTCCAAATTGAAAATAAATATGGTACTGATAGCAGGACTTACTAGATTATTTGAATCCTGAAATCAAGAGCTGGATAGGTTTTTTTTGGTTTTTTTTTTTCTACTTTATTTTTTTTATTTTTATTTTTTTTACAAATAGTTTATTGTCAAATTAGTTTCCACATAACACTCAGTGCTCATCCCCACAAGTGCCCTCCTCCATGCCCATCCCTCCTCCCCCCCACATCCATCAGTCCTCAGTTTTTGTCAGCATTCAAGAGTCTCTCATGGTTTGCCTCTCTCCCTTTCCCCCACCATTTCCGCCCTTCTTCTCCCCCTTGTTCCTCCGTCAAGTTCCTCCTAATCCTCCTATATGTGCAAACATATGATATTTGTCCTTCTCTGCCTGACTTATTTCGCTCAGCATAACACCCTCAAGGTCCATCCATGTTGCTACACATGGCCAGATTTCATGGTTTCTCATTGCCATCTAGTATTCCATGGTATAGATAAACCACATCGTCTTGATCCATTCATCTGTTGATGGACACTTAGGAAGAGCTGGATAGATTTTGAGTTAATAAGACAAAAAATAATAATTTTTATTACCAGGAATTTAAGAGCAGTTGCCATTGGAGCGACAGCTATTTAAGCCACAAAAAGTTCACCAGTGGTAAATACAAAATTTATTTTCCATACTTGGAGATGTAGTAGCAATTGGAATATGGCAATTATCAAACAATAAGCTCCCCATAAATTTTGTCTACTATCTTTCACTATATCCGTTATAGTCTTCTAATTAAATATATTTTCCCTTTATCTATTATTAGAAAAGCAATTGACATCTTGAGGTGGAGAATTGTATGTGAACTGTAAGATTCTCAAACATTACATCATGTGATAATAGAACATTCATTGTCTCCTACAGAGTTGAGTATAACTTGTTTGTAGCTTCTAGCTGGAAAAATGGTAAGACTGTTTTGAAGCCCCAGTCACCACAGCAACTTGTCAATAGAAAAATTTTTAAGGTACCCATTGGTTTTCATTTGGGTGAAAATTTAAAAAGGAGAGCAAAATACAAAGCATATGCACTGAGAAAGTATCATTTCTCTTTGACACTAAGGTGCAAATGCATTGTAATGTGCTGTTAATTTTTGACTAGGTTACAGTATAATGAGCTCCAAAAGATATTGCATGTCATTCTACTAAGAAACACTTCACTTATACAGTAGCTAATTTATTTTTAAGTACAGCTGTGCTGAGGTATTAGATAAAACTTAATAGGCAATGAGATGATGTTTAGAGCTCAAGCTCTGAAGATAAGCAGACAGGCTTCAAATTTAGCTACTGCCATTTACTAGCATGTGACTATGGTCAGGCTGTTAGACTCCTCAAGCTTTAGTTTTTCTTTAATCTTTAACATTAGTATAATAATAATAACAACTATTACACTCTATTTTTGTAGAAGTTTTATTAAATAATGTATGTAAAGTGCTTGTAAGGTGCATATTACCTTTCAGTAAATAATTACAGCTTTTATTGGAACATGTAGATAACAGGGTAGAGGTGAAACATAGGAGCACAATTAAGTATTGTGGGCAGCATTTTAAACATCATACAAAATTTTTCCTTTTTCCTAAAAATATATGGTTGAATTTATAACAGTATGCTGTTAACTGACCCATGACAAGAGAAGTTTGTTATTGGTTTTGAAGATCTACTCAGATTGCTTCTTTGAGGAACACTCTTTTCTACATGTTTTATTTTCTGACATTTTCCCCTAATTCACAGGTAGTAAACATCCCCTTCACTGTACTTTCTTAATGTGTACATAATGAATTCCAAGAAGAGAAATAGATTCAGTAACATAATATTAAGGTGATATTTGCCATCAAAGAATGAGTGTTATTTTGACAGCAATTTCCCTGGTGTCTGATCATTTATCATCCCTAGTGACACCAGAAATGTAATGTCATGTGCAGACACCAGTTAATTGGAAAGATTAGTAGAGCACTTGTTCAACAAATAGATTGACTTCGGAAAGATAACAGTTGAGTCCTAATTTGATTTTGTGCTTTCTCCATAAATTGTAGCTTTATTGGTTCAAGAAGCTGTATTGATTAAATAAAGATAAACACAATTTCTCCCACTTCTATATTAGCAGTCAAAGAAAATCCTGTTTGAAGCATGTAAGTATCTTGAATTTATTCAGATACAAAATACTAATGAAGCTTTAGAGGTAATGTGTCAATAATAAATGTGGGGAAATGAGTAAGAATGAGAGTATGGAGTCTTAACCCATCAGCAAGTGCCAGAAATAAAAGGAAAGTCATAAAAAAGCAGTGATCTTCCATTGTCCAGCTTTTTTTCTAATTTATTTATAAAACTAGCTATAGAGAATATAATGTGAAAGCCGAGGATTGAGGTTTGGAGTTGTGCCATAACAAATGAGTCAAAGAACAGAGTAAAAGAATGTTACAGGCTAAACATAACCCCGTCCCATTCATGTGTTGAAGTCCTAACCCCTAGTACATCATAATTTAATTATATTTGGAGATACAGTCTTTAAAGAACCAATTAAGTTATATTAGGTCTTTAGGGCAGATCCTAATCCAGTATGACTGTTGTTTTTATAAGAAGAGGAAATTTGGACAGAGACATGCATACCCACAGATGAAGAATGGCTTCAGAAGAAATCAACCCTGCAGACCCAGACATCTTGATCTCACACTTTGAGCCTCCAGAACTATTAAAAAACAATATTTAAGTCACCCAGTCTGTGTTGTTTTGCTATGACAGCTTTATCAAACTAATATGGAGAGAAAAAGAAGAGGCTAGAGAGGGGAGAAGCTGATGCCTCTCACTTCCTCCAAAGTTATCCTGTGCCATTGTCATTTCCTTCTTGCCAAGGTGACCCTTATCTGGTTCCCAAGAACCTTAGGTCTTCAACATGTTATTTGTGGCATAAACTTGTTTCCTGATCTTTTGAGTGTCTTTATTTAAAATTCTGTTTATGTCATTTTGGAACTGATCATTAACCATTCCTGTATCTTGGAAATTTTCCTGTAATAATTCTCACACAAAAGTAGAAGCCTTTGATTAGTTGAGTGTTAACACAAGAAATCATGGGGTTGACCCATAGATTGACCAATATGTAATTGGACCTTATCAGATGTAATAAAATTACTTATAAACACTAAGTATTCAATTATATATGTCAGTAAAAATTTTCAATTGTAAATTAGTTTGCTAGCATTCAAGAACAATAAATGGAGATAACTTATTGAAATAGTAATCTCTGCTGTTATTCCTTTCTTTATTTCATTTCTCTGCCACCTTTACTGTCTTCTGTCAAAGTAGATAACCGGAGTTTAAAAGTCTAAGGGGCACCTGGTGGCTGAATTGTTTGAGCTTCCATTTTCAGCTCAGGGCATGATCTCAGGGTTCTTGAATTCAAGTCCTGCATCAGGCTGCATGCAGGGCCTGCATGGGATTCTCTCTGTCTCTCTTTCTCTCTCTCTTCCCTCCCCCTAACTTTCCCCACTGCCAGTCTCCTGCCCCTCCCCACTTGTGCTCCCTCTCTCTCTCAAAATAAATACATAAACTTAAAAAAATGTCTGGGGGTTTTGGTAGAGTGGAAAACTGACGTAAAGTGGTATCACAGATACTCTTGGTCTTTTGGAAGAAAAACTTTTAACTGGAGCTTAAACAGGCCAACAGGAGTGTTGATATAGTTGAAAATATGAGCCACAACAAGCTTTACCATTCTCTAATATATTCAGTCTGATTCCAGGAGATAAATCAGCTCAAAATCTCTGGGCCCTATGCCAATAAAAAAGATTATGTTACATGATATGGGCAGAGTTTGGAAGAAAGAGTGCCTTTAAGAGTCAAGGAGGCAGAGAAAATGGATTATGGAATGGAAGAGAAGATTCTAAGTTCCACAGGTAATGGTTATCTAAGGACTGGTTAGACCGGGGGAGATGACTCAATCTTTATAGAGATGGTTGTATGACATATTTAGGGAGGTATTATATCTGTTACAGAAATATAGAAAAACAGATCCAAATGTTGAACAGAAAGACAATCCATTCATTTACATGACTGAAAGTTTAGGTATTATTTGATCAGTAATTGAGAAAATGTCTCAGGATCAGTTCCCATTTCTATTTCAATTCTATTCACCATAAAATCAGTGTTGTTTTCCAGCAAGATCTCTCCTCTTGGTTTTAAAACAGCTCCTAACTATACATGAGGTCATATTTTGTTCTGTTTTTTAAAATTTATTTATTTTGAGAGAGAGTGAGAGTGCATGAGCAGAAAGGGCAGAGAGAGGGAGAGAGAGAATCTCAAGCAGGCACCCACTGTTAGCATAGAGCTTAATGTGTGGCTCAAACTCACAAACCATGAGATCATGACCTGAGCCAAATCCAAGAGTCAGATGCTTAATTGACTGAGACACCCAGAAACCTCTGAACTTCATATTTTAAAGGGAAGAGTGAAATTCTCTTAGGCAAGATTCTTTGCTCCAAATAAGACTTTTCATTCAACTCATTACCCCTGAATGTGTCACATGTTTATCTAAGAACCAATCACTGAAACCAGAGAAATGTGCTGTGCTGATTGGCCAGACTGAGATAATATGTAGAATTTTGGGTCTTGAAGATAAAATCAGCTTTATCCAAACCTCATAGAATAAGATTAAGATAAGTGAGGGTATTTTTAAAATATTTATTTATTTTTGAGAGAGGTTGAGCACTCAAGTGGGTAGTGGCAGAGAGAGAGAGAGAGAGGGAGACAGAGAATCTGAGGCAGGATCTGTACTGACAACAGAGAGCCTTATGTGGGGCTTGAATTCAGGAGATGTGAGATCATGACCTGAGTATAGGTTGAATGCTTAAACAACTGAGCCACTCAGATACCCCAGTGACAGTTTTTAAGAACAAAAAATGGTTTCCAAAAAGAATAAATAGATCCTGAGTCCAAAGATTTCTATATCTCACATGCAGCATAAAACAGCACTTTTGGACACCAAAAAAACAGTGCAGATTTAGAAAAAAAAAATAGTAGGAGTAAATAGTAAACAGGAGCTTACAAGTCATTATCTCATTTTGGAAATAGTGTCTAGATCTCCTGACTTCTGAGTGAAAAGTTGAAGAGGATACTTTTAAAATGTTGGAGACAAAATTCCTATCCAACATGGGACAAGTACAGCTCTGAGCTTAATCTAAATTGATTTAATGGTATATACCAAGTAATATTTCTTTTAGACTTCACTTATGGAATAAGATTAATATCCTTTCAAAGCTATTTTAAACTTGCTTCGTAAATGCTATCTCAGAAAAATTTCTGAACTTGTAGGTTTAAATGCTGTTACTGGATTCATGGAAAGTCACCACAGAAATGCCAACATTTGATGACTATGTATGACCTAGGATATTTTTCATTGTGACATATTCATAAATTAATGAACGTAGAAAACTATAGTCATCCAATAATGCAGCCATTTACTGAAACCTAGCTTACAAAGTAGACTTTTGACTTTACAGAGTCATCACAAGAGTTGGAGAAAAATGAATAGGGTGGGTGGAGGGGGTGTTTAACTTAAACACAAAGCCTCTTTAAAGGAAAAAGTTCAAAGAAGAAAACAAAATCATGGATCATATATCATATGTTCTCCTGATGCTACTTTGATTTAACTTCTTTTTTCTGGAAATATTAAAAGTATACATCTATACTTCAGAAAGAAGAGACCCTTTTGTGACTCTCATTAAGGTTGTGCTTTAATGTAAAAACAATGGAAAACTATATATACGGTCCTAACCGTAAATATATATGGAACATTTTAAGTCCTAGAAACACACATTTTTGCCTACACATTCCAGCAGAATAATAATGAAACCAGATGACCTCCAGTGGTGACAGATGGGCTCGGTTTTTGACAGTGTGATTTTTACATTTGCTCTAAGCTAGAACATCTTTAAACTTGATGAGGAATCAAATGAGAATTTTATTGCACAATAAGAAATAAGACTCAGTCATATAAATTGAGCATGAACCTGGAGCATTAATTTACAGTAACTTGAGCTACATATAATTATACAAACACTTATTCTAAGTCAGTAAAGCAGAAGCAATTTTACAATATAGTAGTTCAGTTTCCTAGAATCGTGCAGACTTGATCGTTAGTTTGCTCCTCTATTTCACAAGGAATTTTGAAAATTAATGCTATTTCTCTCAGTAACTTGGTTAATTTAATGATATATTTCTCCAGGACATATCTTCATGCCAAAGGTTAATACCTTCAAAAGTCTAAGGAAGTGTCTTTATTCGATTAGCTGTATATCTACAGTTTAAAAATCAATTGCTTCCTACAGGAAGTTTATTTTATTAATCATTAGGTGATATCATTTTCTTTATTCCTGCTGGTACTTAAGGGATTTATTTAATTTTTTTCCTTCTATTATTTACAATGTTCTGAGTCAATACATAAAAAGTCTAAAGTAACTAAAAGTTAGATATTTTACATACAGTTTTCATTACCCTTCAATATACTGAGATAGAATAACTGCCAAACATGTATGTATTTACTTCATGGCAAGATACTCAATTTTCCTCCCGCCCCCCCCAAGTTATTACAGTTAGCCAGAAATTTTTTTATTTTAGTTTTAAATTGAATCAATGGAGGGCAAATGTGCATGCATATATATATCAAAGAATATGTCATGGAATGATTTTCCACTATAACTTCCCTATGGGGACACTGCTACCAGACAAATGTTTAGCTGCTTTGCGTCAGATCATCTGTACCCAGTTATAGAATGCATAACTACCTTGAATCCTGGTTGATTTTTTTTATTAGATTGCGATGTAGAAATGAATATCTTGGGTACATTTTTAAAAGTATGGATAAACCAAGTAGTTAGAGGGCCTCTTTTTTGTCTCATTTGAACATACTATATGCAACAAATCTTTTGTTTGATTAATTGAAATTTTTAAGCTAAATCAATAAATCCAATACAGGTTCTTCAGGCTACCTGAGTCGTAATGCGTATTTCCTACTGCCTACTGTGTTAATCAAAACTGGCATGATGCAAATGACAGAACCCAACTTCTAGTATCTTACAGAGAAAGAGAATTCATGGACTCCTGTAACAAAAAGAGACACATGTATCCAGGGACACAAAGTCACCAGAACTCTGCCTTGCTCCTTCCTCCAGCTTTTCTTCCTTCTATACTGTTTTTATTTTCAGTTTCACCCCTCATGGTGTCAAAGATGGCCACTGGTTTCTCTAGGCTTACAGTATATCTACAACTGAGGGAAAAATATTTATTGTGAATGACTCTGATTGGCGCAGAACATTCTTTTTTGAAGTGAATCAGAATAGTGAGATGAAAAGAATGGTGTGTAGCATAGACCCAAAAACCAGATCCACAACTTGACTAGTTAACAGAGCAATTCCCAAAAGGAAAAGCTTGCAGGCAAATAAAAAGGCAGAGATAGAATTAGATGATAACCTTGAGCAAGTCACTTAACCACCGTGAGAGTGACTCCCTCTTCTGTGTATATATAGAGAATGACTCTGTAACCTTTATATAGTAAAGAGAAAAGGAGAGATCATTGGTAGAGCTAAAAGACATCTTTCTTTAATTCTGGGAAATAAAAGCAAAATAAACACTATTAATGATTTAATAAAATGAATGAAAGCACAGAGAAACTGCAGAAAGTGCCTTTAGAGAAAACAAGAGTGAATCTGTCACCCTGAAAGAAGTCTGGGCTTAAAATCATTGGAGAATTAGAAGAAGAAATAAAAAAAAAAATTAAGAGGAGGAATTGAGAACATGTTTAAAAGGCAAGTCATGTTTCTACTTCTTCCTTTTCCCTATTCCATCTATTCTGCCACCTCATACAAAATACAATATAGGTACAGGGAGCTAAGAATTTGCTCTTAATCAAAACGAACAAACATTCTCTGAAGAAATGAGACAAACCCCTGGGGAAAAATCAGAACAGGATATTCCTGTCTCAGGGCAAAGCCTCCCCACATTGGGGTAGGTCTACACCATATTAAAGGCCAGTCTGCTGCATAACCTAGAGTGAAGCCTGGAAGTAGATCAGCACACAATGTGCACTATTTTCCCAGGCAGCCCCAATCTTTCAGAGGAAAGAGCTCCAGAGAAAATAGAATGACCTACACATACCCGCAAAGGAAACCCATGCCACTCACCAAGAATAATCAACTCGAGTTCTTCTAAAACATGCTGAAAGTATTAAAAATCACTAGACATATGAAGAAAATCAGAACTACAAGAGGACCAAAATAATATAGCAATTCACACTATACAGTGTAGACAATCCAGGGAACAAAATCTACTTAAAAAAAAAAAACCATCCTCGGGGATGTTCAGGCCAGAATATTTTGTCCTCATAAAACAGCAACAGGATATTACTTTAAAGCAACAATTTGGGAATAATAAATTCTAAAAAGAAAGACTAGATACAATAGGAAAAACTATCAAAAATAACTGAAGAAAAATCCCAGGCTTAAGAAAATTAAACTCTAAAGATTTTAAAGGTCCATACAGTGCCAAGAAGGATGAATAAAGATACATCATAATGAAATTTCAGTATATAAAGAAAACATAGAGAATCCTATAGACTATCAAAAGAAGAAAAAAGTAAATGCTGACTATAAAGGAATGAGAATCAAATTGACATTATCCTTCTCAGTAGAATACCAGATGGTTGAGGACAGTGGAGCAAAGGGAAAATGAATTTTGAACCAGAGTAGTCGAATCACTAAAACTACCAATTTGGGAGATAAAAATAAATACTTTTTGCTGACAGTAATATATTTAATCGCATTTTTTGATAAGGTAATATATCAAAACAAGAAATTAAACTCAGTGGTTACCTACCTCTTCCAAAAAAGACCAAACTCAATTCAGGGAAAAAGAGCTAAAATTTCAAGAGGACAGCTTTGCTGTCCAAATTAGAGCAGATATTTCGTGGAATCAAAGAATAGAGTTTTCATAAAAATAATGGAATAGATGTAAGCAATTGATAGTGTCAAAAGATATCTTTTTGAAATATAAATTTCACTATCACATAAAATAAAATATGTCAAAGATTTCATTTTCTCATTAACTTATGTAGTAACTAAGATGTCACCAGCAATCCAAACAGCATATAAATATATGGGTAATCAAAAATGCTAAAATGAATTTTTCAAAATGCAAAACTGTTCAGTATTCACAGGGCAATAATTGATTTCACTCCACTTGACCAAACTCATTTATATTTTTATGGACATAGATGATATACTTTTTTGCGAATTTTCTACAACTTGGATCAGTAAAAGACCTCAAAGACAATGAAAGTCACAGTTAACCTAGTAAGATGAGTTAGATGAGAACGAGACTTCCAGGAACTTTTTTTTAACCATTTCAAAGTCTCTCACAATTTTTCCTGACAATGGAATGGATAAGAAGCAGGAGCTTCTTAGTTGCTTGATGGAAATAACATGTTACATCTTCCAGATAAAGAAAACAGGAAAGGAACGATGGAAGAGAGCAAAAAAGGTAGAGCAGAGGACAGGGAGTGGGGGGGGAGGGAGGAAGAAAGGGAAAGAAAAACAAATGCAGGCAAATAGAAACTTCACAAATAAAAAAAAAAGAATGATCCAAATATGAAAGAGCTAAAATGTGGCATGATTGAAATGACAATGAGATGTAAGAAAAAAAAATAATGAATTCAACCTTGACTCCAAGAACATTCTCTTTCAAAGAGCCATCCTGAATTTACCAGACCTTATCTGCAGTGGCTAAAACTCACATAATCATAATAATAAAAACAGAACTTATTCGTATTCACCTTTTGGAATCCGTTGCAACAAAAGTGAAAGATTAATTCATGTCTTCCCCAAATACACAAATATAATGCAAATAAAAAACACACTGCAGAATAAACCAGGTATTTCTTAGCATTCAGAAAGGAAAATAACAAACAGTATTTTAATGTTAAGCAGTGAAAATAGTTCACATTTGTTTAACACGAGAAAGACACCTTTGTAAGCACTTTAGATTTATCATCTCATTTATTCCTCACAAATTCACTATCAGTAGGGTATATTTTTATTGCCGATTTGCTACTAAGGAAAACAAGACACAGAGAGGTTGAGACGGAATGTCAGGATCAAGACTTTACACCAGGCTGTTTGACACCAAGGCTAATACAGGAGAAATTGGACACTAAGATTTCTTAAAAAACCCAAACAAACAAAAAAACAAACAAAACAAAACAAAAAAACACTGAAAATACACTGAAAACTAGATAGCTATATAGTAACTCTTTTTGTAGTGACTATCAGAAAATAGAATTCAAGTTGGATTCAGCAAAATGAGAATTTAGTGGTTAACAGATATGACAGGCCCAAGAGTATGTAAGCAGCTTCAAGAATAGCTTGATTCAAGGTCACAGAAAATACTATATCTCTCTCCATTCCAGTTAGTTTTCCTCTATCATGGCTTTTGTATATAGGCTTCATTTGGTCTCTAGATGATTCTAAGCAGTTATAAGTCCACATCTACAGGTTTCTTCCAAAGAAGAAAGGAAGGAGGAAAGAGAAAGGAGAAGCAAGAGTGATATTTCCACAGAAGTCCTAGCCTGTGTTTCTGTTGAACTGTTATAAAACCATACTGAGCCCATCAATGTGACCAGTGCAATGTGATGTTCTACTTGGCCTGCTCTGATTTGCATGCCTTCTGGACCTAGAATTTAAGCCAAATTAGCTAAATCCTCACAAACTGATCTTAGGCATGTCTTATTTCCTAGAGAAAACTTAGAATATTAATACCTGGAGTGAAAACATATTAGTCAATAAAGAGATGTCCAATAGACAGATGGATGCAATCTTGCTTTAATCTGTAGGAATGACAACTCTCCACTTGTATGTATGCCTACGTCCTGGAAAATGCAGAATGTTGACAACAATCAAATGGAAGCATTATATATAGAAGAATATTAGATTTTTGTTCTCAGAATCTCTAGTGGTATTGTAATTTCTATGTATGAAAACAATGCGAATAACTCTCAAGCGCTAGACTGATTACTTCTTTTTTTTCTTTCATAGTTTATTGTCAAGTTGGTTTCCATATAACACCCAGTGCTCATCCCAACATGTGCCCTCCTCCCTGCCCACCACCCTTCCCCCCCCACTCCCATCAGCCCTCAGTTTGTTCTCAGCATTCAAGAGTCTCTCATGGTTTGCCTCCCTCCCTCTCCCCAACTATGTTTCCCCTTCTTCTCCCCCAAGGTGCTCCATTAGCCTACTCCTAATCCACCTATATGTGCAAACATATGGTATCTGTCCTTCTCTGCCTGACTTATTTCACTCAGCATAACACCCTCTAGTTCCATCCATGCTGCTACAAATGACCAGATTTCATTCTTTCCCATTGCCATGTAGTATTCCATGGTATAGATAAACCACATCTTCTTGATCCATTCATCTGTTGATGGACACTTAGGCTCTTTCCATGTTTTGGCTATTGTTGAGAGTGCTGCTATGAACATTGGGGTACATGTGCCCCTGCGCATCAGCACTCCTGTATCTCTTGGGTAAATTCCTAGCAGTGCTACTGCTGGGTCATAGGGGAGTTCTGCTGTTAAATTTTTGAGGAATCCCCATACTCTTTTCCAGAGGGGCTGCACCACTTTACATTCCCACCAACAGTGTAGGAGGGTGCCCATTTCTCCACATCCTCGCCAGCATCTAGAGTCTCCTGATTTGTTCATTTTAGCCACTCTGACCAGCATGAGGTGGTATCTCAGTGTGGTTTTGATTCGTATTTCTAAGAGATTATTTCTTGTACCTAAAAATAAAGAGCAATGGGATACTTTTTCATTTGACTCTAAAACTAAATAGGAGAAATAGTCCTAATTTTATCAGTTCTCCACCATGATACAGACACTCCAACAACTCCACAGTTCGAATTATTTGGCCTGTGCTAGTAACGAACTTACCATGACATAGGACATGTTACGAAAGTTAATCTAAACTTCCTTTCCAGTACACTACTTCCCAAAACTCTCAGGCCCTCACATATGAAGATGATTTCATCACCTTTTAAAAGCTCTGTTCCTTTATGCCTTTATGATTTTTACACTTTCTGCTTATTTGTTTAGACAGCTCTTTTCTGTCTTCCTGTCTTCTCAACCAAGTGAATTGATAATCACTTTTCATCACTAAATACATGCCACTTCTTCCTGGAAATTTTCCCAGACCAGACCAGGTAAGTTTAGATTCCTACTGAGTGGAATCAAAAAACATGATTATATTATTAATTATACCTGTGTACTTGATATATTTTGTTCCCTAAATTTGCACTTTCAGTGGCAAGGATTGTGTTTTATTTATAGCATGGTGTCAAGAACCTAGTAGGAACTAATAAATACCATATTTCATTAAATCTAAAGTGTCATCTGACATAAGATGTATCATTATATTATTCCGCCAAAGTAGAAAATAACTTCAGCAATTAGAAATTTTGTTTTATAATTCCTTATAGTCTTTATTATATATTCCTGAAACATCTTCAGATCAAATCTGACTTTTCAGAATTCTTTTTCAACTCAGATTGATGTCTATTTTTTCCATGAAATATCAGTCTCTATATCACTACCAATATTGATGATGAAGCATTTTTAAAAAGGGTTCTCAAAAATTATTCAGAATTTTCTTTCAAGTTATTGACATGCATTGTGCATATTTTTATACTGGGATTTCTGATCTTAACAGATTAAGGATTTTCATGCCACCTTCAAATAGTACTTAAAAGTTCACTGATGAAAATATCAATAGTTTACAATTGTCCTATTGTATTATCAAGAAGAATAACCAAAATAGTGCATGCCTTAGGCTGAAGTATGTTTGAAATGAATAAGTAACTAAAATAAAATTTATATTGTACATTAGTTTCTTTTTTTTGATGTATTATAATAAAAAACTTTTTAACATACAGGAAAGTTGAAAAACTTTTGCAATATATATGCATATACCGAGTACCAGGTGATATAATTAATATATTATTATACTTGCTTCATCACATATTTGTTCATCATTCATCTCTCTATCCATCGGCCTATGTTATTTTTGATGCACTGCAAAATTGGTAGCAAAAATCAGTATACTTCCTTTTAAGACTTCAGAATTGATGTAATTATCTAGAGTTTAAGCTTTGTTTCTTTTGAGATAAAATCTATAAACAATGAAATGCATAAATATTTAGCTCATATACCTGTGCAATTCAACCAAAATATGGAATATTACCATCACCCCAGAAATTTCCCTTATGACTCTTCAAAGTAAATCAATATGACAATGACTTCTCAGAGACAAATAATATTTGGCATTTTTTTCCCTATCCTAGAATTTCTTATAAATGTAATCATGCAGTATTTGTTCTTCTGTACAATTTCTCTTTTTCTCAGTGTTTTTGAAATTCATCCATGTTGTTTCACATATCAATAGTTCATTCTTTTTATTGCCGAGGGACGTTCAGTTTATAAATATATCACAGTTTGTTTAATTAATCTCTTATTGATAGATACCTGGGATGTTTTCAGAAAGCTTAGGCTATTATAAATATAACTGGTTTAAATATTTTCGTAGGCGTTTTGTTGTTGTTCTTGTTGTCAACAGGCTTTTAATTCTATTGGAAAAATACCTGGGATTAGAATTTCTGGATCATGGATAAATATGTGTTTGGTTTTGCAATAAACACACCTATATTTTCCAAAGTAATTGTAACATTTTAAAGCAATTATAACATTTTAAGGGTTCTAGGTTCTCCACAATCTTGCCAATAGTCAGGGTTGTTAGTGTTTTTCATCTTAGCCATTGGGGTCATGTGTAATGGTTTCTCTTTGTGATTTTAGCCTGATATTTCATGATAACTACTGATATTGCACACTTTTCCATGTGTTTATTGCTTATTCTTATGTGTTCTATTTGTAGAACATCTATTAAATGTTTTGCTAATTTATATTATGTTTACATAATACTTTTTTATTTTTGAGATGTTGAAGATCTTCATATTTTCTGGATACCCGTCCTTTGTAAGATATACATTTTGGCAAATACTTTAAACATTTTTTCCATTTATGTGTCTTTTATATGAATTTCTTTAATGACGTCTTTTAATAAAAAAGTTTTATTTGATGACGTCTAATTTGTCATCTTATTCTTTTATGATATGTTTTTTATATCTTAACAAAGCTTAGCCTACTTAGCCACAGTAGTGAAGAATATCTCCTTTCTCATTTTTTTTTTTTTTTGAGATTCATCATATGGTAAATATTTTCAGATTGTGTCTTGGACATTATAAGTGAATTACATTGTAGAAGTTTTGCCTCATATTCCTCCAAAGTTTTGTTTTGTTTTGTTTAACCAGGGACTTGATTTCACCATTAAAGTGCCAATTCTTGTTTCCCTTTTCGTAGAAGATAGATTAAATCTCAGATCAGTTCATTTGGCCTTTTCTGGGTGGCTTGGAGTCTTTCCCAATGCAGATGTACTCAAGAGTCATTTGAGATATTGGCAGAGTCCACACACAGAACTTCAGTTCCTCTTTCTGACTTTACTTTTCCTAGGATTCCACCTTTAGCTTTCCAGCAAGTTTGGCTTGAATCTTATCTCGTTCTTCAAGATAGAAAGACAAAGTGTTTTCCATTAAAGTTTTAATTGACCATAGGTATGGTCTGGGACATGTCCTTCAGGTAAAAGCTATAAAAATAAAAAAATTCACCCAATGTCATTCTCTTTTTCCAAGTATCACCTCTTTTTCAGAATCTACCTACTTTCATCCCTTCACCAACCACAGGTAGTTGTTTTATACACCCCACCCCCACCCCCGCAGGATTTGTAGTTATTATCTGTGGTACATTTGGTTCAACGGAAGCTACACTATCATAGCTGACATGAAACTCATGCATTAAGTTTTTACATACATTTATGTGTAATTAGTTTCTTCTACCAATAAAACATGTTGTAATACAGTGTAATTTTTTTTTCAATATGATTGGTAATAATTGTATTCCATTTTCATAAATCTAATAGAAACACTAAATTAACAGAGTATGAATGAGTAGCGGAAAGATCAGAATTATTTAGAAAAAAAGAGATAATCTTGCTTTTTCGTTTTGTCTTTTTGACAAGTTTTGCCAGTTGTGTGAAAAATCCGAAAAACAAGACTATTCTTTGTTTTTTTCCTCTCTTGGGACTGGAGATGTTTCATATGCCTAATAGAACTTTATGTTACTTTAAAAAGTTCTCAGTTATATGAGAGATAACCACTTTGTTTAAAGCCAATGCTTTAAACAAATATATCAAATTTATCAAAATTTTTGAAATGTCTTTTTGTTTCTCTAATACTTCTTAAATTTTTTTAAGTTGAGAGAGAGACAGAGAGGGGTGGAGAGAGAGGGAGAGAGAGAATCCTAAGCAGGCTCCACGCTATCAGCACAGAGTCCGATGTGGGGATCGAATTCACAAACCATGAGATCATGACCTGAGCCAAAATCAAGGGTTGGCTACTTAACTGACTGAGCCACCCAGGTGCCCCCAGGTGCTCTAATATTTTTGATTACAAAAGGATACCTTTAAGCCCTTTGTATATAAATGTGTAAATTTTGCAAATTTAACAGGGAAATAATAAGAGTATTATTATAATAAAATCAACAAATAATACAAAGTCCAGCTAATCTGCCATTATTAGTTACTTTTTGCTGAAGTATCGTTGACACAATATTTATTATATCAGTTTCAGGGGTACAACATAATGATTTGATATTAATAAACATTATGAAATTATTGATCTGTTCTGTTAGCAATTTTGAAGTTTATAATATAGTATAGTGACTATAATCACTATCCTGTTAATTGGATCTCAGAACTTACTCATCTTCTAGTTGCTCGTGTGTGCTCTTTAACATCTGCCAATTCCCCACCATTATCAATTTCATGAACCTCGTGCCAAAACATCTGAGTAAGTGTGAGCCTATCAACCATATTTGTATAAATGTTATCAAAAATTGGCCAAAAATAGCTTAAAAAGCATCTGAATGCTCTTAACATATTATGTAATAGTTGTTTTGAATTAGTTTTTGCAGTAATCTCATCAAGCACTCAGTATTTTTTGAATACTCAGCTGTAAAGGCAAGAATATATACAAAGAAACAATTACTAAAAATTTGACAAAACTAAAAAATGATAGATGCAAAGAAACAGAAAGAGAGAACAACCATAAGAAAGAAAATCACAAATTTTTTTTTTTTTTTTTAAGATTAAGACTGACTGGCATTTGGAAAGAATTAGAAAACAGGAAAGGAAGTTATAAGATTAAAAGTTTAAAAGGTAAAAATAACGAAATACAAACAAATGACATCCAAATAAGAACCAGCTTTGCCAGAATGAAATCAAATACCAGCTACAAGGAAGAAAGGACAATACAGAACATGTTTATAAAAACTAAAGGCCCTCATGCAGGCCATGTGAATGTGAAGTCCAGTTGATACAAATGCTTAGGAAACAGATAACCATTGTCAAAATTGGAAAAAATAATTAAGACAAAATTGGTTAGACTATAGGCTTAAAAGATAATCACCAAAAGAAATGAAGGGTAAATGGTCTATCACAGGTTGAAATAAATGTTGCTTAAAATATACTATTTCCAAAAAACACAAGTTGTAAGTTGACAATGTAAAGATATACTCTCACTGAAGAGAGGAAAGAATACCATTTGACATTTCTTTCTTTCCAAACTGCATTGTTATTGTAACATATTTATTTTTCTGTGTCATGTATATAACTTAAACAAAAAACAGACACTTGTTTGTTCTTTTTTCTTTTCTTTTTTTAATATTTTTTTTTATTTATTTCTAGGAGAGAGAGAGACAGCGTGAGCAGGGGAGGGTCAGAGAGAGAGGGAGTCACAGACTGAAACAGGCCCCAGGCTCTGAGCTGGCAGTCAGCACAGAGCCCGATGCGGGGCTCGAACCCATGAACCGCGAGATCATGACCTAAGCGAAAGTCGGACGCTTAACCGACTAAGCCACCCAGGCGCCCCTTGTTTGTTCTTTTTTCTATAGGAACTTGTTCAGCTGTATTTGGAATGAAGTTATATTACACTGTAATTTTTTTAAGCTGATGATGTTAAAGAAGACTTCATTCCCAATCCTAAGAGAATTGAATGGAAATTTTCTGTCTTGAACTTGTAAAAATAAATAACCCTAATCAAATAATGAAAATGATAAAACAAAAAGTGTTCCATTTTGAAAGATCTATAGAGAGATTTGGTTCATACACACACACACACACACACACACACACACAAATCTTGGCATCTATATGCTTCTAAAATATCCAACTAACTACTGTCTGCATTTGATTTATGGACCTGCCTTAGATTTCATTACCTAAAGTAGATAAACTATGTAATAAATGATTTAGTTTCATTCTTCAGTATGATTTTTAGATAAGAACAATATAGCAAAGAAAAATGATGCAGTAAAAATGTTCAAAAACAAAAATGAAAGTAATTGTATTTTTCTAAATATTTATTTTCTTTCCTTTATAGTAACTGAAATATTACCACTATTATTGAAAATTAGAAAAAGTGTTTGCAATTAAATTAGTAGGAAGGCTAACTGATATTATTGCACATGCAGGGCATATATGTATATGCTAAATATATATACATATACTGCTAAAGAAGGTGAGTCCTGAGGCCAGATATTTTGAGTTCAAATCCTATCTCCAAATTCTTCTGCAAATTATTTAACTTCTTATGTCACAAGCTTTTTACTGATATTGTGAGGATAAAAATGTTATCTCATAGGTTTATTGTAAAGTTAGTATGTATAAAGGTCTTATAGCAATGCTTCCTGTATTATTACTATTATAATAATTATTTGTATATAATACAAAGGGAAAAGGAACTGAAATTAAGAATTATAAACATTATAAATCGTTGAGTATTTGCTTATCAACCTTTTATTATCTTCCTATTACCATGTGATCTTTGAAACCAAGAGTGAGAAGGATAAGGCATGTGCAGGAATATCATAATCAATGGAGGGGTTTTTTTATGTTTATCTCAAAATACATGTTCCTGGAAGCCATATACAGCCTACTGGATTAAAATTCAGGGTGGAGATGAAAAAGAGAGGTAAGTTGGATGTGTCACACTTTCATCCCTGAACTTTGATAACCATTTTTCTACTCTATAGATTCCAGAATAGCCACCCAGACACTGCCTGACTTTAATCATTGCAACCTTTCTTTCCTGTTCCTCCACAGGTAATCCAGAAGAACAAAGTGGGGCGACTTTTCTGTTATTCTCTCCTCTAGAAAGGCAAGGAGAAGAGGAATTTAATAGCTCATTCCTCTCTGTGTCTTTTGCTTCATCAAAGTCTCACCTGAATTATAATATTCCAAAACCTGTGACTCTTCGTCTTTGATAATAATAGTAAGCACATTTCCTTTATGTTACATTTCCTAGATCAAAGGAATAGCAAAAGTAGGTATTTGGGTTTCTATCTTTAGATTTTAAAAATATCAAAAAAAGATCAGTCAATCCTTAATGATTATTGGCATGATGTTTTGTCCTTGCTCTGAGAAAAGGAAAACAAAATTATTTTCACAGAAAAACTTTGAAAACTTGAAAATCTATGACTAAAGATATGATTAAGAGTGGGCACATAAGCTCTCTTCTCAAAAAATGTTATAATATTCAAACATGCTTTTCTGTTTTAAAAAAATTCATACTAAATTTGAGTTGTAACTTGCGTAACTAACTGTAACTCTATATTAAATTTTATAGCAGGTTATCTTTTCTATGCATTTAGAAACCTTATTAAATGGAATCTTTAACCTTAACCAAGAATTCAGAAATTCAATTTAATATTTACTCCCTGTACTGATAGACATGACTAAACAGAATTCCTCTATATTTAGATGCAGTTTATGATCTTCCAAACCCATAGCAAATGTATTATTGTCTCAAACTGACCATAACTAAAGTAGTGTTGGGCTCCTCTAATGCAAATAATGATCATTAATATGTTAGTTCCATTTGCTTCTCTGTTTACTTGGGGGCTGTTTGGATTCTATTTATGTGGTTATGTATGGGTTCTTAATCCATGTATTCAAGGAAATAATTTGCAAGCCTATTATGTCCCTGGCAAAGCAAGGAAGAATAAAGTACAGTTCCTGTTCTCTGAGCCACTGAGGAGAAAGCTTAAAAATCACTGGGAAGAAAGTCTAAACTTTTAAAAAATACTAGAAGGCAACTCTCAAAGTAGGCTTGTTTGACTGTAGGGTAGGAACTAGTTAGGAACTGAAGATTTCATGTTAAGATCTAATGTGTAGAGAGACTCTCTAAGTCCAAATTAGACTTAGTTTAGACATTAGACAAAGTCCCCTGGTTTCTAGGGGAGCTTTAGAAGCAACAGCATAGGAATCTCAACAGAGTAGAGAGGGAGAGAAGTAAATGTTTCTTCTGAATAGATTGAGGAGGTATTTGGAATGAATTTTAGTGTTAATAAAGTACATTTACTGAGGAAAATCTGTAGATTTCATTTAGCCAGGCATTTAACAAATGGTTTTGAATGCCTGTAATGTTCGAAGAACTACACTAACCATTGGAAAACAGAACCAGGCTCTGTGTTCCTAGAATTTATAGTTTAGAAGAACATCCAGACAAAGTATTTTTATAAATTGTAATAAGCTCTGTGATAGAAAGGGAGAGTAAAGAAAGCTAATATTTCTTCAGTATTTACCTCGTTTTTATTATTTGTTATTTGTGCTCAGATACGGTGGTGAGTGAAGCAGGTCAGCTCCCTGCCTTCATAGCTGAGGAAAAGACACCAATCAAATAAACACCCAAATACACACACCAGCACAAGCCACAAAAAAAGAGTATGGTGGGTCATGTGAGAGTACATTAGGGGCTAATTGACTGAGGTTGGGGATTTAGGCAGGATATTCCTGAATAAATAATGACCGAGCTGAAAGCAAACCATCAAGATCAGCTAGTAAGGAGAAATGGAAATTGGAGGTGGAGAAGCAGGGTCAGCCCAAGAAAACACTTTTAGCTTCAATGAAGATAAGCTCCAATGGCATGAGCTAACACCTGCCAGAGCCTGAGTTCTAATCTGCCATGTTGGACCCAAGGTAATTCTCCTTCACCTTGAAAAGTGAAATGCCTGTAGAGACTATAGAAAACCAACATCTGGGGAGAAGCATTCTTTGCAGAATTCTATATGGAGTCATGTTTTTCCCCACTCAAAACTATCAATATGAGGTAAAAAGTTCTTTTGGGTTGGTATCACAAATGCAGATAGCATAGATTATGGAAATCTAGAAAACCAAATGGATGTCCTGGTGTTTTAAGGGGAAGCACTGCCCAAACCCAGTGTACTGCCCCATGGTTATTGTATAGCTGCTGAATCTTATAAACCTGCTGGCAAAAATAAAAGGGGAAGCAGGAAGCTTGACAGATTTTAGGAGACCAGGTGGCCAAAAAGTAAAGCTTAGCTTATTAAATAGCAGAAGTAGAGTGCAGTGTGAGGCAATTAAAGTAAAGCAAAAGCAATGCCATGTTCAAAGTGAAGAGGTCAAGAGAGCATATAGCACCAGCAGCAGTAACACAAGAATCCATGATGGGCAGGAAGGGATTTTTATGGATTAATTTAGCAATCCCTTGGTAAACACAAGAAATTGTGTTGAAATTTGAAAACAAGACAATATAAAAGCTCCAGCATGAACTATAATATATTAATGAATTAATTAACCAGTTTACAAATACTGGTTGAGTTCCCACTCTCTTCTAGGTACTATTTAGATATTAGGGATATGGCAGTGAACAAAAGTAGTCTTTGACTTCATTGTATTAGAGAAGATGAATAGAAACAAATAAATCATTGATATGACAGATAAACAATAAGTGCTATGGGAGGAAACATGAGATATGGGGACTAGAAAATCCTGGGAGTGGGCAGTTAAGCGTTCTCTATTGTCAATGTGGCATTTAAACAGGGGGCAGAAAGAGGGGAGGGAGAAGGTGACAAGGATTCTTAGAGAAGTACATTCCAAGCAGAGGAGAAAAAACATTCAAGATCTTGACTCTAGAGCTTTTCTTGTGAGTCCAGAGATTACAAAGGTGGGCAACACTAGAGAATAATCCTAATTATTTTGTAGCACTTACTGAATGCTAGATACTGTTCTTAGTGATTTACAGAAATATACTTAGGTAACTCACTGCATCTTCACTACAACCTCATAAGGTATGTGTGTTAGCATCACTTCTATTTTATATATGAGAAATGGAAGAAAAGAGAAGTTTAGCAGTTTGTCCAAAGTCCCACAGTTACTGTGGGGGCATTTCTGGGGTTTGAATCCAAACATCCTGGGTCCATATTAGTCTCCAGTCTTTCTCATATAACATCTCATCTGTCCTTTGCCTTAAACACATATTCTGATTCTGTCTTCTCTGCCTTCCTTTTCCAATTTTAGGGATCTTAGTGATTATACTGGGCCCACTTAGAAAATCCAGGATAATCTCCTTATTTTAAAGTCAGCTGATTGGAAACCTTAATTCCATCTCCAACCTTATTTCCCTTTTGCTATGTAGCATAACATCTTGACCAGTTCTGGGTGTTAGAACATCAGAGAGCATTTTTGCAGAGAGCATTATTCTGCCTACCACAGGCTCCAAATCTGTACTCTCACCACTAATGACTCAGCCCTTACAAACATGGCCAGAATATAGATTGCCGGAGACCGGCTCTGGCCGGGGTCCAGGGGTCCCTGAATGATGGACGGTGTCTGCGAGGGAGGGGTGAGAGAGGCCCAAGAGTCTTTCTGGTCACCAGGCAGGCATCTCCGCTCTGACTGGGGCTCAACTTTATTTTATAATTAAGTGTTTAGGGGACGGCACAGAAGTGGCATTTGCCTTAGACAGTGATTTCTGATAACAAACTTCTTTGATATGTAAGAATTTTCCAGAACATAGATTTGTAGAAGACTTCTGCATAACCTTTATCAATAGTGAGATAGGTGATTTAGATGCTTATCCTATGGGGAAGGAAGGCATCTTTAGCATATCAAACAATGTTTTTAGCATAAAAAGGGTGAAGTTACTTCTCTGTGAGCAGGGGTCAAACAGATCTTTCAAGACACACTTCTGCTCCCATAATCACAAAAGAAGAAGTTCCTCAATAGGTTCCTCCACAGGGAGCAATCAGCATATTCAAGGCCAGAATAAGTCACTCCAAATACTTGATAACAAATGCTTTGGGGTGTGGGGGGCTAGTGCTCCAAGCAGAAACAATTGGGTGGGGGTGGATATCTGCCATTAAGTCTAAATTAGGCTCTTTGTCTCAGGGCCAGACTCAAACCCCCTTTATTTAGTAAGTCTTGGATCTGCAAGGCCGTTAGGAAGAGCCGTTTAACAATCATACACAATGTTTTCATCTGAAATCTCTTTTGAAAAGGCAGGGATATGCTTTTCCTTATGAGCAATCTGTGTGGGGAATATCAGTCTGATCTGTAATATTGTGAAGCCTCGTTAATACCAGCAGCCTCACTTCCAACATGAGCCAGTAGTAGCAGGAGGAGATACCAGTTTTCGTTTCTCACGGCAGGAGCTGTGCAAACGCTACCATTTCCTCACGGTGACTGTCATCCAGTGAAGCAAGTGTGGCTCCCAGCAATAGATGGCTTCTGTTTGGGTCAACCAGACTGTCCCATAGCCTCCACATAGTCCAGGACACTGGGATGATTGAAGCCAGACAAATTTAGGTTTCTGAAATATGTTTTGAGGCTAGTCATAAATTCAATAGGTACTTAGCTGAAAATAGAGGCTGGGATGCTACTCACAATGAGTCTGCAAGTTGAATCATATGCAATTATTTAAAACACAATTTTATCATTTCTGTATTTCAAAAATGTGCAAATCATCTTAATTTTTAGAAACATCTGGCAGTATGCTTATTTTCCACTTCCTTGGGTCCTATTGGCATTGGTGTAAATTGTTTCTAGTCCTTTTTTTCCTCATTCTTTCATTACTTTTCTACATGAGCAGCTCCGAATGTTATTCCTGTCTGTGATCAGTGTTCTTCAAGAAGCCTAACAGTAGAAAAATTATGAGTGTTTATCTGTTAAGATAATTTCCCTTCCAAAATGGGACCATTTCCTTTCTCCTAAATTCGTCCTACACTTTGTCTGATGTGCGGCCTTTCCTCAAACTTCCCTCACCCTCTCCCCAGCTCTTCTGGTGCCACCCATCCTTCAGGCCTGCTTCTCTTCTGACCAGTTTGTTTTCTTTGTGATGCCACATACTTTATGTTGTCATAATTTTTTGCTATCTGTATCCATTTTTATGGATTCCTTGCCAGATTTCATATGTAGCACGATATGGACTTTCAAATAATTTTAATTAAAAATAAATGTAACTTTAAAAAATATTTTTTGTTGACTCTGTGCNAAAAATAAATGTAACTTTAAAAAATATTTTTTTTTGACTCTGTAATATGGCTTTTGCTTTTCTTATGTGTAAAAATTTCTTTTTATCATTTTCTAATACTCCATTACTTTCTTGAAATTAAATTCATAGAAAAAATAGCTATTTACCTATAAAAATTAATGCATGAATTTTTGCATTTGCAAAAAGATAAAATAATTTATAATAAAAACAAAAATGTATAATAAAGCACTGTTTTCTTTCCCTGTGTCAATGATATATAGGATGGCAGTCCTACCTTAAATGATATAAAGTGGTCAACGAGTTGAACCTTATATGTAGAATAACAGTAGACTTATAACTACAGATATTGACCTCTACTGTGCATATTGTCTTAAATATTATCATTGGAGTTATTATTATTTATTTTATCTCCCACAGTATGAAATACTTTTGGTAGATTCCAAATCAGAATAGTGTATAATTTTCCCTTGATTTTTACAATAGTTCCATTTCTACAAAGTACAGTGTAAATTAAAATTATGCATATAGGTGGATTAGAAGTTACCAGAGGATGATGCAGGAGAAGAAGGAGAAAAATAGTTGGAGAGAGGGAGGGAGGCAAACCATGAGAGACTCTTGAATTCTGAGAAAAAACTGAGGGCTGATGGGGGTGGGGGAGAGGGGAAGGGAGGTGATGGGCATGGGGGAGGGCACTTGTGAGGATGAGCACTGAGTGTTATATGTAAACCAACTTGACAATAAACTATTTAAGAAAAAAAGAAAGAAAAAAGTTAAAAAATAAAAATAAAAAAATGAAATCTGTCAATGCAACAAAAAAATTATGCAAAAAAATCCTTTGTGTTTATATGTAACATACAAAGAAATTATAGTCTCGAGTAATCAGAAGTAAGTTTTTCAACTGCGAAATTGACTATGTACATGTTTAAAGGGCGTTAAGACACAGTAAAATTGTTTTTTTTGTGATATTATCCTCACCCCCTTCCCGGGTTTCTAGCTCTCTGGCAGAAGGCCCTTGGTGACAACCAGAAACCTACTCCATAAAACTTCCATTCCTGTTTGGTTCTCAGGAGTGAATATGATTTTTAAAAAACCTTTATTACGATTAATTTTACTCTGAGAGAGGCGCCCCAACAGCACCATCACCATCCAGAACATGGTGAAAATATTTCTTAGTAATGGGAAGGTCTTTGAAGACTGGTCCCTTCCTGTTCTGTGGGAACTAATCACCTAGGTAGTTGTTTCATGAACCACCAAGTCCATTTTGAAAGAAAAAGGGAGTATGCTTATGGAGGGATCCACAGACTGTGTGAGACAGAACCCCAGCACAGCTTTCCAAATTGTGTTTCAGTAAAGAAGGAAAAGACATGAAGTCTCACTGCTGGGCAAGTCCTGACTGAATAGACTGAATAGCATTCATTCATTCACTCATTCATTTTTCATTTAGAGGCCAAGTTTACTCTGACCTGCTATGCAAATGATCCAAGGTAAAAGACATTTGATCTGCCTCATCCAGGCAGACCACAGAAGCTAACTTCTCTCCTAAACCACTCTCTCACTTGCTAACTGCACAAGTGAGGCAGGCAGACCAGGAGATTTTATTCTGATCCCTGTCTGGCTACTCTTGAGTACATATTCCTGTAATGTATCAGAATGCATGTCCACCTAAAAGGGGGTCCCGGATATCTAACGGTGCAATTCTAGTGGGGGAAAATTCCCATATCTGCCTTTTTTTTTTTTTCATTTATTTTGAGAGAGCGAGCATGTGCGAGGGGCAGAGCAAGAGGGAGAGAGAGAATCCAAATAAGGCTCTGAATTGTCAGTACAGAGAACCATGAAGGGCTTGACCTCACTAATGGTCAGATTATGACCTGAGCCAAGGACGCTTAACTGACTGAGCCAACCAGGAACCATCCCCCTCCCCACCCTGTATCTGCCTTTGAAAAGAGAGTGCAAAAGTAAGTACATTAAGATGTTGGAGGTGGGATGTAACCAAGTCCTCTTTTCATAAGGATTGTAAACTCTTTGAAAGCCAGATGATAATTTATCTTCATAATCCCATACCACCACAACCACCACAAAATCCTAACACACTCAGGCAGAGTGGATTCCAAATACAAATGTTGTTTATTTTATTATTTTCTATTTTTACATTTGTTTTTTAAATTGATTCTTTCCTGTGTCTTTTTAAATCATTTATTCCCCTTTCCCAAAGAATTGGTGCTATAGACTATGATTTTACAGCATTGTCTCTTCCTAACACTCTAGGATCTTTCTCCACCCAAACTGTTGATTGATAGCTTTTAAATTCATGTGCTTGCAGTATGTAGCTCAAATTGGTCAAACCAAAGAATAACAATTTCTGTGTGTGTGCCTGTGTTAAATTTTGAGCACAAAATAGGTACTTTAATAAATATTTGTTGAACTAGATTTAAATTCATTATAATCATTACCTTCATGCTTTTTTTTCTTCTGAGTTCCATTTTTCATATTTTGCATAACTAAGATTGTTGAAAATTTGTCTCTAAATGCCTTGCACTACATTGTGTACATTGCAGGATTCAGTAAAAATTCTCGAATGAATTAATAGACGAATGACTGAATAAATGATTATCAAATTTAAGCAAGAGGCTTAGCAAAGAGACTTGCATTTAGCTCTCGTCTTGTCAATTCTGAAATGATCACTTTGATTTTAACTATTACCATAATTTTAGAACATAACATGATGAGGTTTTGAGGTTGAAATTTAAGCCTCTTTTTTTTTCTTATATGTACTTGTTTTTGTAGCTGAATCAACAGAAACAATAAATGCACATCTATGTTTGGATCTTTTGAGCATGGTCGCTCGTGCCACAAATTATGTAAATAAAACACAACTGGATGACCCAGGTCAGGAAACAACACACAAACCCCAGTTTCAAATCTGTGCATCAATGTCTCGTGTCTATCATGTTAGTGTGGGCAACCTTCTCAGCTACTGGGTTGCTGAAGTGCTTTATAAAGGAAAATGTAAATCTGGTTGGATCAAAAGTAAACAACTATGAAATAGTGAGTTCTTGATAGACCACAAGTGTACTTGAGTACAAAAACAGCATCCCACCATGTGATTAGTTTAGCCAGTTGTGTGAATTTGCCTTGAGCAAAGCCAGTCTTTTTGCAATGCCTGTTCCTCATAAGCAGAGCTGTGGGTATCCATCTTGGAGTCAAAAAAGGGGATGGCAGAAGTGGCGTAATCTGCATACCTGGGTGTTTTTGGACAAGAAAACCAATTGGACACAATCATACTCTAAACTTTGCTTGATGAAAAGATCATAGCATAAAGGTTGGGAATAAATGTCTAATGCATTTATTTGCCCTTGCTCACTTGAATAAAAGAGCACTAAATCAGCCATCAATGCTGGACATTATTTTTCTATCTAGAAAAATGTCAAACAGAAATTATTCATTTCATTAAGGTAATGCAGAAAAGTTAAAGTAATGTCTTTAAACTCCCCCCACCTATGTTTTTTAAAGAGCCAACAAATATTTATTACCTATCTATTCTGTGCTAGGAGGCGTTATGTTTGCTTAGTACATAACTCTGAAACATTGCCACTATCTTTAAATGACTTATATTCTAATAGTAAACTCAAAAACAAATGAAAATTATATATGTGTGGGAGGGGAGAGGCAGAGAGAAGGGATAAGAAATATAAAATGAAGAAATGTAATAAAATGAGGAAATGAAATATAAAATGAAGAAAAAAAGAGTGATGAAGATAGAAGTTTGAAGGGGAGGGCTTCTTTTACTGGAACAGTTAGAGAAGGAGGTTTGAAGTGACAGCTGAATTTATATGCATTCATCCATTTATGAAACACGTGGCAGCGGAGAGGACATTTTCCAGCAGTTGGACAATATCTATCTCATCACTATCTTCTAGTGATTGTGAAGGGGGTGAGAACCGAGAAATGACCAGTAAACATAATCAATAAGTAATACGATAGAATGTGATACGTACTATAGAAAAGTCATGTAAGTAAGAGGGTTCAGAAGAGCTAGTAGCAAGTTGTCATTTGAATAGGGTGGTCTGGAAGGCTTCTTGAAGAGACAATATTTGATCCAGTACTTGAAAGAGATAAGAGATCTGCTGTGTTCAGGCTGCGGAGGCAGCTAGTGCAAAATTTGTGGGTGGTTTGCTTAGGGAAATGACCAGTACAACCAGATTTGGAGAAGGGAAGAGAATTAGGAGATGATTTCAGAGGTCTTTGCATTGTCTTCTGAATAATGAGGCCATGACTATGTGTCAAATTGATTTTGCATGCAAGTGCTTCTCTGGGAGGAGGAAAGAAGCTCTGAAATCAGGTGCCTCTGCTCAGAATGAAATTCGCCTTCCCTCTCGCGACATCTAAAAAACTTTCACCCCAAATCCACACCCCACACCTCCCCAACACACATCTGTGCCTCTGCTCACTCTCAGCAGAGAAACCCATTCATCTAAGTCAGCGGTAGCCACCCTGACTGAGACTCAGAATCACCAGCGGAGCTTATTAACTGCACGCATGTTAAAGGCTCACCTAGGTGACCCAGAATCAGATCTGGGCTGTGGCCCTGGCCTTGCCTGGATGAACACCTCCCCAAGGCAACTTCTCCAGGCAGTCAGGTAGAGGATCCACAGCTCTGAATCCTAGCTACTCAGAAAGTGTTTTGAGTAATATAAGCATGATCTGCGAGCATGTTAGAAATGCAGAATCTCAGACCTCATCAGACAACCATGGAATCAGAAGCTTTTTTTTAAACAAACTCCTCAGGTGATTTGTAGACACATTCCAGTTCAAGATACACTTCTCTAGATCATTGCCGCAATCCTCAGTTTTTTCACCCTTAGTCTGAGTAGATTTTCCCAAGTCCTGCAAATCCATTTCTTAGATGGTAGTAAATGTAAACCAATAGAATAAAATAATCTCCCCATAGAAACTCTTCATTGGACTTCTTATGTAAATCTGTTCTGCTTTCTCACAGTATTTTCATAATCTGGAAACAATTTGTTAAGTAGTTTAGGTGAAAAAAAAAGTTTCTGTGGCCAGAAATCTATCACACTAATTATATGTAATATGATATCATAATTATATAATTATTTGTTAATTCATGGGTGAAACATTTTTTTATAAGTTTCTCTGAAGCATTCTTGAGACTGAATTTTTCTCTTGTAGCTTGGAAATGTGAGTGGGCTCTTTTACATGTTGGAAATTAGAAAATGATCAAATTAATAGAGGAAAACAATTAAGGAGTGTATTTCTCAGGGTCTGGCAAACAATGCAACTTCTTTGCATTTTGTTCTTTTTCTCTCTTTGTATGTAATCAGTAGGCATGAGTATTATAATTATGGGTTCAAAATTTTTCTCCACCTAAGTTTTTAGGAATAAATAACAGCCTATAATTGAAATAAAATATTTTAAATTAAAGAAGTAAATTGAAGGAAAAGTAAGGTTTCTTCATTATATATGTATATATTCTTATGTGAGTATTTCATATACATACTGTGTTAAATGAAATGACATATTCAGCAAAAATTAACTTCAAAACATATATAATTATACTCATTAATTTCCACAGCTGTCAGAGTGATATCTAACAAACCATGAAACCACCACCAAGGGACAAAAAAATGTATCAGAGAATATCTCTCTTTTGAGGGTCATGGCAAAGAGGACCTATAATTCTGATTTAAACATCAACATCTGAAAGTAAAAATGTTGCAGAAATAGCAACCGGCAATATTGGCCATGGTTGAAAATAAGTTACAGCCATTCTCAATAACTCACATTAGTTTCTTCTCTGGCAGCCAGTTGAAAAACTGGTGGGTCTATTTAATATCCAATTTCAAAGCTGAAGGTGTTTCTTCATCATTAAGAGTCTATGCTTTATGACATGGGAGAAATTTCAGTTGAAAAACGGACAAGGCTGATGTATTAAAAGATACTTAGCCCAATTCTGCAGGGTACAGTAAAGACTATCACTTGTTGGTAGGGTAACTTCTAATGATGAAAGATCATTAATTAAGCCACAAATCAGCAAAATAAGTAATTGACTCAGGAGAGCAAAGTACATAAATTATTTTGCAAAAAACATCAAAATGCTGTTACAAATTTTTAAAACTGGCCTGCACCGAAAATGCAAACCTGACTTAAAATTTGTCAGGTAAAATATGCTGCATGTAAAAAGTATTACTTAATAACAATAATTTTTTCTGTCTTTTTTAGGGAGTTTTTATGTCCAATATTTCATTTCAGCCACACTATCTGTGAATTTAGAAGGACTAAACTTTAGGATTTCCTTAGAAAACATATACTCTTTAACCATTTATTAACCTGTCCTCCATCTGAATGTACACTTTCCTAAATTAACTCCTTTGTCCAGCCCTTTCCACATCTTCCAAAGACTCAGTGCTATAAGGAACATAGAAATATAAAAATAATGCATATTATCTGTAATTTGATCTAGTGGCATAGATTCTAAAGGAATCCTTCCATTTTGAAAAACATTTCTACAGAAATTGTTTATTATAGTTAAATTTAATTGTCCTTATTTAACTAAAACCACCAGAAAACCTAATGTACAATCATAATAGCAGAAATTAGAACAAAATGAGTAGTTTCCAATATGGTATTAAAGTAGTTTGAATAATTCAGGGAAGAAAATTTTTACTGAATTGTCTTAGTAAAAGAAAAGCATGGGCTGGGGCGCCTGGGTGGCTGAATCAGTTAAACCTTCACTCTTGGTTTCAGTTTAGGTCATGATCTCACGATCATGATCCCCGTGCATCAGACTCTCTACTGACAGCGCGAGCTTGCTTGGGACTCTGTCTCTCCCTCTCTCTGCCCCTGCCCTGCTCACTCACAGGCACACACACACTCCTTCTCAAAATAAAGAAATAAAACTGAAATAAATTAGAAAAACATAGGTTGTATCTATTTTGAGTTGCATGGAAAATGGAAAGATAAGAAACTCATTTTAATGACTACCTATTTTTAGCAATTCTAAACAATATTATCCAATCTTTCTCCAAAATGAAACCTTTGCAAAACCATACATTTGATGAGTCCTTTACAACCAAGAGGGTGTCATCTGGGGAAAAAGATTTAGGAAGAAGTTCCAATACGTTGAAGACTATTTTTAAAGGAAAACAACTTCTTAGTAACATCCACATCTTTTACCCTATCTTAGTAGCTCTCAAACTTGGTCACACACAGGAGTTACTCATGTTATTTAATAAAAATGCAGAATTCAAAATTTAATCTCTGGAGATTCTGATTCAGTGGAATTTTAGAAATGAAAAAAAATTTTAAACTCCTCAACAGGCTTGGATGGGGCTAGTCTAGGTATAAGGATACAGGATTTATGCCAAAAGATGCAAATGTTACAGAGAAAACAAACCACCACCTCCACCAAAAACAACAAAACGGGTAATATATACCGGTTGCCTAAAAATCTACTAATGTTGTATCTGACTGCCATTGCTGCTTGAAAATTTAGACACATTATACTGTTTTTCCCTATAAACTATTTAACTTGCTTCAGACCATTTATTATCTCAGAGATCGACCGTATTGACCACTAAGTATAACTGGGCACGCGTGCCAGTGTCCTGTGGTAAAAGGAATGATTTCAGGCAAGAAGAAAACCTCAAGTAAATATCTCTGCAATTATTATTTTCCACACACCATTATGTCATATTTATTTTTACTAGTTCTTCTTGTGAAATTGCTTCATCTATGGTTATTTTAGGATTCTGCTTAGGAAACAAAGTGTTTGGTGTAGACATTTTAGGGCTACTTACAAAAAGCTTATTAAAAAGTTTCCAGGTTATTTTCTGGTTGCTGGAAGTATGGATGATTTACTTTTATGATTTTTTGGTATTTTCCAAATTTCAATAATGGATATGAATTACTTCCATGATTGTAAAAAAATTAAATATATAAATGGGAGTTGTGAATGATCTGAACACTGCTATAATTATAGAAAATATCAATTCCAGTAAGTTTGCTCAGGTGACATGATAGTTTGAGTCAATAGTTTGTGTATGTTTATTCTTGTTAATTCCCTTTTATCAAGTAAGTCTTAACTGTGGGCTCCTATGCCTCAGAAACAAAGCAAAAGTTGCTTGCAGCCTGCCTACCCTACTTCTCTCTCAGGCAGAAAGTTTAGTTTGAGAGTTTAAAGACTTAATCTCTGAGGAAAAAAGAAGCAAGGAAGGGGTCTTTGTCAGGGAAGAGAATTAGCCAGAGGCTGTGCGGTGGATTTAAGAAAGATTCTTTGGACCCATCAGGTATTTCTCGCAGTATGCTGGAACTAAGAGCATTAGGTAAAGTGAAATAATTTGCGCATCTGAGTGAGTGGAACGTGGTATATACTCACCACACTATTTTCCTCTCAATTACTGAAATTTATTTTATATGTTTACACTCTCTGACAAAATGAAAGCAATTGAGGTAAATGAAGATCATTTGCATCCAGACCCCCAGAGAAATTGGTTAAAAATCATGATGATCTTGGGATGAGCACTGGATGTTATATGTAAGTGATGAATCACTAATTTCTATTCTTGAAATCATTATTACACTATATGTTAACTAACTTGGATTTAAATTTTTAAAAAATCATCCTGATCACTGAATTCCTCTCAGACTTCTTGAATCAGAACTTCTAAGGACCAGAAAGCTATAATTTAAAAATAAGTTTCCTAAGTAATTTTAATCACATTAAAGTTTGAAAATTATTATAAAGGCATAAATTAACATTATTATTACAGAATTTTGTTTTCATAAATTAACATTATTATCATCACACATCTAATTTTTAATACTAGGGGCAAATCTTTCCTACTTCTGTCAGTCTAAGAAGAAATCTTTTCTGGTCCACAGTAAGATGGAAAACTAAGAATAATGCAGTGAGTATGTACGTAACTGAGTAATCACTTTCTCTTTTTCTTGTTCTTGACCCATTGGGGAATTGATTGCTGTGGACAGGAGGATACTAAATCCTTATACTATTCCATTTATTTATATCAACTTACTTCCCTCTAATCTAAGTATCTCTTTTCTTTCTAAAAAAGATTTGTAGAAGAAGGTATCCACAAGGGACAGAGGCTTGCAAGTGCATAGCAATTGATCATAGTCATTGACTATTGACTATTTTTCATTGACCGTGGTCTTCTGTAATTGGGAAGAGGGAAATAGGCATGAGATAGCATTAACATGTTAGCATCTGCATGATCGGTGAGGTACCCTCTAAAGAATATAGTACATTTAATATGAAACTGTTCTATACTGATCCCAAATTATTACTTGTCAGGTGAGGGTTTATGACCACGTAAACATTTTACATGAATTACCCACTAACAACCACACATCAGATTGTGCTAATAGAGGGGAAAAGTGATTGAAGAATGAGATTTGACTCTGCAATTATGGATGGAGTTTTCTAAGGGGAAGGAAATGGAACTATGGTAGCTTAAAAGGAAGCGTCCCTAGGATATGGAGAATGGAGCAGGCTTTGAAATGGCAGAGCATGGCTAGGTTCTGAGAGTCAGTCCACAGGGGACTAGATTCTTCTGAAAGCCTCTTGGTTAAATAGTTTATAATAGCATACCAGGTTTTCCTAACACTCATCATAAAAGACAGTACATTTTTTTCTGTTCTCACAGGTTCAGGCTGGGATTTGACTTTTAATTGTTGACAATTGATCTTAACATCTGCATAAGCTTTTGCAGAGGGTAAATTAACCATAATGCAAGCAACATGTATTGATTCCTTGTTATGTTAGTGTTTTTGGAGAATAAAAGCAGACCACCAGTTCACTAACCCTATCTCAAACGAGGTTATGGAATTATGATTGCCTTTTTTCATGACCCATTGTCTTCGCCAAAGAGAAGTAATAGAAGTGGCCAAAATGGGGGTGCCTGGGTGGCTCAGTCAGTTAAGCGTCCGACTTCAGCTCAGGTCATGATCTCACAGTTTGTGGGTTCGAGCCCCTAGTCGGCTCTGTGCTGACAGCAAGCTCAGAGCCTGAAGCCTGTTTCAGATTCTGTGTCTCCTTCTCTCTCTGACCCTCCCCTGCTCACTCTGTCTCTCTCTGTCTCTGTCTCTGTCTCAGTCTCTCTCTCTCTCTCTCAGAAGTAAATAAAACATTAAAAAAAAAAGAAGTGGCCAAAATGCTTCCCTACTTTGTAACCAACTGTCACCTGGTTGTAAGCAAAAACACTATGGGAACTTAGAACTGCTCAGAGTTTTAGAAAAGGAGGAAGAAGAGGAGTTGTTTTTATTAAGATTCAGGCTGAAACATGGTAATAGAAACTGAATGTGTTTATAAACTGTGTGGGGTGGGGGAAAGGTAAATAATAAAGAAGCACAGGAGATTGTTGTTTGTCCCTGTGTAAATTTTCTTTTAGACATAAAATTAAAATTATATGACATGTGAGATTTACTTTAAAATATTCCAGAAAAATAGTTATAGAATAGAACAAACAAGATAAGCCAATCCTTTAAAATTATTCAATTTGGGTGAATGAAATCCAAGAGCATTTATTGTATCCTTATATCTTCCTTGCATACACTTAAAATTATGTAATAAAAAATTCATGGGGCCCTGGGTGGCTTAGTCGGTTAAGCGTCTGACTTTCGCTTAGGTCATGATCTCGTGGTTCGTGGGTTCGAGCCCCGCGTCGGGCTCTGTGCTGACTGCCAGCTCAGAGCCTGGAGCCTGTTTCAGAGTCTGTGTCTCCCTCTCTCTCTGACCCTCCCCTGCTCACGCTGTCTCTCTCTCTCTCTCTCTCCTAGAAATAAATAAAAAACATTTTTAAAAAAATTCAGTGTGTGTTTCCCATAAAATGGTATCATCTCTGATTTTAGCCAGCTCTAAAACAGTGATCCTATTAAAGTTCTTTTTTCCACATTGAACTACAGAAGTCACTGTGAAGTTTTTATATTTTTTTATGCTTAAATGTCCTAGTTACTCCCAATTTCTCAGTAAAGTCTTATAAGCCTATAGCCTTTAACGGGGAACACAAAGATAAAGCACAATAACATTTGACCTTTTGCATATCAATATGTCTTATAGGCAATTGTAGCAGCATTCTGGGGAAGTCAATGATCCAGAAACTTTTGACCATAATCAGCAAAAATGTTGCAATGAGTGGTAGTCACTTTAGTAGTGGGAGAATTGAGAAAGAACACTAAAGAAATCTGTTCTCAACTAATCTAGTGAACCAAACATATAACTACGTTTGTTCCAAAATATAGTAGAGGAGAATGATCTTTGAGGAATGACTGTGGTATGTGTGCCTGTGTCGATGTTAAGTTACGGACTTTGATTTTGACAGTATTTTAGTCTGCTATTTGTATTAAAACGATTTTCTTTATGAAGTGATGGTGCTAACATATAGTAACAAGGAAAAATACTTTAAAGGTTTATTTTATATTAGCCTCCATAATAGTTTTAGATTATTCCTCAAAATCAAAATCTAGGAATCATTGTCTTTTTTTTTCACTCTCCATTTAGTCTATCCATCTCGTCACCTTTTTTCTTTAGTCATCTCTTTCTCTATGATCATTTTCTTTCTCTATTCTGTAAAGCTGGATTATGTTGACCTTTGTATTCTATCACAGATAACCTCTTGTTCTTTTTGACCACCATCGTGTGCAGACATTGTCAAAGACTCCTGGGGGGCACACAATAAACATGTGCAACAGAAAGATGTATAATATGTAGAGTAACTTGATCTTCCATTTTGCAACAGTGAAGAATAGCGGAGCGGAATAAGCAAACATGTTCAACTCTGTATTTCCAACATTTTTCCAGATGCACTGGTTGATAGTATCATTAATAAAAGTATGTTTAAAAAACAGAAACCACACTTGTTATTTTAATAGAGAGAATTTAATGTAGAGAACTGGTTGAAGAGATTCTTGGGAGGTTCAAAAGATATTTTTTAAAAAAGTATCACAAAGATAGGACATGGAGAAAGCAGCTACCATTATTAACTTGGGGGAAGGGGAAGAGGCTGAAAGGACTGGAACCCAGAAGCTTGGAGAAGAATTTCTGCAGAATTCTCAGTCCTCTTCAAAAGGAAGTTGTCCATCTTGCCTGCAGGAGGGTCTCAGCAGATCCAGAACCCACACCTTGGAATAGAAGATGCTGCCTGGCCAATGCTGGTACCTCAGGATCTCAGAGCCAGTGCTTTGCAAAGATGGAGCCCAGACTTACGAGGAAAAAACTCTACTTGGCTGTAACTGGTACTTCTGAGGGGACATAATGAGGCTTTTTTGGAAATGTATATTAAAAAAACAAAAAACAAAAAACCTAGAAACCTGAATTAAGTGCTGTTCCCAAACTGAGAAGCTATTCCCCAGGAGGCACTATCAGGAACAATCTGGCATCACAGAGCACAGAATACAAGTTTGGAGATGAGAGAAAACATATTAATTACCAGCATGGTGAATTCTTTCTTCTACTCATCACCTCTATATACTCTCACTATACACTAGAATGCCATATAACAACAATGACAATGTTATGCTGTTACCTAAAAGGTATTCAATTATCCTTTATACAATGAAGATGTTCTCATCTACTCCCTAAAAGGGAGACACAAAATCCAATTGGTCATAGAATGTACCACTGGATTTTGTAATTATTCCCCATTTTCAGTCATGTTCCTACCTGTATATTGCATAGCCTAAAGACTATATTATAAAGTTAACAACACACAATCCTTAATAAATTCATAAAGATAAGAATAGGAATGGGAGACAAAGTAATTAGCAACACAGACACAACATGCTAAGGAAGACGGGCATAGTGGCTACGGTACTTGCTTTGTAATAAGTTATAAAATAATAGGTCGTACAGGCTCTACCTTGTAGCATTTGCTGATGTCTGTGGAGTAAATACTTCCCAAAGGCTGATTGGAAGCTGCCAAGGCTGTGGCACTACATATGGAGTGAGAAATGATGCACATGATCAGTTCTTGAGAGTCCATATGCACCTGCTCCAGGGCACCACTGCTTTCATAGTCCTAGAAGTTGAAACCTGGCCATTATGCACTCCTCACACCATTCAAGCAAGAGGCAAAGAGGGTAGCATACTGCCCAGGAGATAGACCCCTAAGGAACAAGGATAAATTGTGTTTGCTGCTACACAGTTGGGAAAAGAAAACTTTCTCTGGAATCTCTTGGCTTCTCCATGGTTACTTCTCATTGCTTCCATTCCGATCAGTAAAGGTAATTGAAAATTAGAGCAAAACAAAGAAACAAGCAAGCAATCAAACAAACCTCAAAACAGACAAATGAGGCAGGTCCACTCATGACTCAGGCCCTTCAAAACAAACATGTAAATCACTATTGGGTAGAGCAGCTACCAGCTTCAACCAGCTGTGATCCTGACATTAGGTAAATGGTATGGGGGATGTGTAATAGATAAAGATCATTGCCTATTAAATTTTGTGTCCCCAAAACCTATTAGAGTTTCCGATACATTTAAGTACTTAATAAATATTTGCTACTAAATAAAATTTATCTACCAAGTTAATTATCTAAATTTTCATTAAACCAAGTGCTCTTTTCAGAACTAAATTATCAGACACATTAATGACTTCGGGTTTGAAATTCCATTGTTTGTTCCCCATAACTGTGTGCCAAAGTGTAACAAAACAGTGACTAAATTAACTTTGCCATCATGATAAAAATCTGAGTAATCCTTATTATATATCCTCTAGTCCCTCACTTTGCTTTTTCATTATATTGATATAAGGGATTCTGGGGAACTGCACGCAAAACATTCACTTTCAACTGACTTTAATGGCAGGTGCAGAGAAATAACAAGCCATTAATTTGAGTATTGCTCAAAGAAAGAGTAGCATCAATCCACCTGTAATAGATATCACTTGCTGATTCTCAGCACCATCCTCACCTTTCAAAAGCTCTCCCAAAGAAAGCTAAGAGCCAAATTTCCCAGACCTCTCCATTAACTGGGAGGTGGAGTAGCTGAGAAAAAAAAGGGAGTATTTGCCACTACAGATGAATGGGTGGGAGTCAGTAGGCAAGTAGCAGATGAAGACTATCTTCAGCAGCCATTGGAATTTTTCCTATTAAGAAATTCAGTGTTCTATACCTTTAGGATCATTAATGGAAGCTTCCAGAGGCTTCCTGGAGTCCTCCTGAAAATAATCCACACTCATACTGCAGGCACCAAGGTCACTGGTGATGATTTCTCTGTTCTACCATTATTTTCCATTTCCTGAAAGTGCCTTTCCTGGCCTTCACATCCTTAGGGGCTTGGAAAACTTCTAGTTATCCATTTAAATGTCTTTTCTGTATCACATTAATCTAGAATGACTGATGAATGATACACCGTTCTATCCCACTCTTTGTCCTTATAAACCATGTGATCAAGATGGATGAAGCACAAAGAGGCAAAAAAAAAAAAAAAGGCAGCAGAGATCAATATTTGTTGATTAGTCTTTGAAATTCATGTGTATTTCCTAGTACCAGAATCCTTAGAGAAGGATTAGATGCACATTTGTCAGAAAATACTGAAATACAGTATTGTTTTAGTGACCACTTCTAAAATTACTTTTAATGCTACCATATTGTAATTCTATGAATCATCAGGTAGCAACTAAGAAGCGGCTGTTCTGAACCATAGTGGAATTATTATTAAATTATATAAATGTCATAGAATGATGGTGGCAATCATATTGATAGCTTGCATTAGTATTTAATATTTTTTCAAAGTAAAAAGCCTGCATAATCTTTTCATAAAACATTCACTACAGAAGCATTATTCTGTAATTTTGTCTGCCTTTCCAATTATTTTCAAATGATATAAAATTATCTGTTAACAGGGGCACCTGGGTGGCTCAGTCAGTTGAGTGTCTGACTCTTGATTTCGGCTCAGGTCATAATCTCAGGGTTGTGAGACTGAGTCCCACATCAGGCTCTGTGCTGGGCCTGGGGCCTGCTTGAGACTTTCTCTCTCTTTCTCTTATGTATATATATAACACACAGGAATATTTCATATATACAAGGCTCTACCCTATGCATGTAGCTTGGGACATTCCAAAGAGCATAATTTACATGCTCCTTATTTCACAGAGAACCTAAGAATGATTATTAATCCCTTCATTCAATAGATCAGCTTGTAGCTGCAGGTTCTAACTCTGAAATACATCTAAAATCTACTCCTTTTTGTCTCCCTTACAGTCACTGAGTAAGCAATCATCATCTCTCACAGACCCGCCTCCTTATTACAGCTTCTATACTTCTCACTACACCAACAGCCCAGTTCATACTCAGCACACACAGTATGGTTTTCAAATGTAAATTTAATCATGTCAATTGCCTGTTATAAAACTTTCAGGGCTTCTTATTTCTTTTATGATAAAACCCAATGTTTCTGTCCAGCATAGTCTTGCAAAATAAAGGGTCTGCATAATTCCCAAGCTTCACCTACTGCACACCACGTGCCTTCCCTTGCCGTGCTCAGCTATCTTTCCCTCCTTTCTTTACCTCCCTTTTCTGCTCCAGCACCTTGCTTTTGCTGTTCTCTCACCCTGGTAAACTCTTTCCTAGTGTTTTTTTTTTTTTTAACTCTTTATTTTCAAGAAATTTCAAACTTATATAAAAGTATCCAGATAGTATTAAGATCTCTCATATAGCTTTTTTTTTTTCTTCAGATTAGAATACTTGCTTTCATAAGCACAGTAGAATTATCACAATCAGGAAATTACCATTGATTAAAACTGATTAAATATTCCCATCTCATTCACAAACCCCATTTGAATTTCATGGATTGTCCCAATAATATGCTGTAAAGGCCTAAGATCCAATCTAAAATTTTATGATACACTTAATGGACATGTCTCATTAGCCTTTCAAAATCTGGAACAGTTCCTTGGGCTCTCCTCATATTTCATGTCTTTGACAGGTCTAATGAATACAGGCCAGTTACTCCAAAGAATGTTTTATAGTGATTTGTGTTCTCCTTAATACATTGTATTAGAAAGAACATCAAGGCTAATTGTATTCCTGGTGATGCTGACTTTTACTGTTTAAGCTAGTGCCAGATTTCTTCACTATAGAGTTCATCAATTAATATATTTATTAAAAATAACTTTAGGGGCACCTGGTGGCTCAGTTGGTTGAGTGTCCGACTTCGGCTCAGGTCATGTTCTCACGTGGGTTCAAGCCCCGCGTCGGGCTCTGTGCCGACAGCTAGCCCAGAGCCTGGATCCTGCTTCAGATTCTGTGTCTCCCTCTCTCTCTGACCCTCCCCTGCTCACGCTGTCTCTCTTTCTCAGAAATAAATTAAAAAAAAAAAAAAACTTTAAAGTATTTTGTCAAAAAATACTTTGAGAGTATGAAAATATTCTGTTCCTCATTAATGTTTGCATCTATTTATGATTTTATGTGAATTACTTGCATGATGGTTGCCAAATGCTGATGTTCCAATTCCAACATTCCTTTTGCACATATTGGTTGGCATTCTACTTTAAAGGACTTGCTGTCTCTTCAAGTTAACATATAATTATATATTTTTGTATATATGGATTTTGAATTTCTGTTTTACTAAAAATGTTGATGATTGTTATCGTTGTTATTTAGACACTCAAATTCTCCCCTAGTTGGTCACTGGAAGCCTCTTCATAGTTGTTGCTGTGTCCTGTTGATTCATCAAACATCATTCTTGGAGCACCGCGTTGCTCCTGCCCATTGAGTTTTTCTGAGCTCATCCTGCTTTGTCCCTGCCCAATCCTTGAAGTCAGCCACTTCATCAAGAACCCCTGGCTCCTTTTACTGGAGAATAGTATTTATAAACCAAGGTCTGTGGGCAATAGTGCTCATTTCAGTTGGGACATCATTACCCGTTGGCTGGCCAGTGGATAGAATTGGGAACTACCTATGCACATGCGTGTGTGCGCGGGCTCTCATACACACGTGCACACACACATCTAAAGCTATTTCTACACCTACTTGTCTACCATTTAGTTTTAAAAGTCATTTTACACTGTCACCTACAATTCTACCTTCCCCTTTCTATGCTGGTAACTCCATTTTTAACAGCTTGGAATTTTATTCCCATTATCTTTGATTCATTTGCTTATTTTCTCCACCCGCCTGTATTGTATCTACCAATCTTCCAGCACCCGTAGCAGAAGCTCACTACCAATGGAGGGGGAAAAGAAGGGGGAAATGGGGAAGGAAGAAAGGAAGAGGAAACCTCACCATGTCTTTTAACCATTTCAATTTCAGCTCAGATGCAACCACCCTTTACATTGGATCCTTTTCACACAGGGACGCACAGGTCAAAAGTAAAAAGGCTGCCTATCTAGTTTTTATAATCTCTTATTTTTAAATAAGTGTCAATTTTTTAATGCTTTATTCCTGTAAGCTGGTTGAAGACTCAGGTTCCTTGAGACCCGTTTCTGCCAACTACTAGCATTGTCACTTGGGCAACAGATTTTAATCCTTATAAGAAGGTGATCATAGTATTAAGATGGCTAACTCAAAGAGACGTAATGAAGAATAAATGAGATCAGAATTGTAAAATTCTGCCATGAGCTTTACCTGGCATGTAGCAAGCACTTAGTCAAAAAATGTTACTTGTTGCCGCTGAAATATATTTTGGTAGTATTGTTATTGATTTCAAGTTCAATTTATATTAATATTAACATTCACACACTTCAGGATTATGTTCTTCAAGAATGTATGTTATCTCCCAAATCATACCTTAAACAGCTACCATTAAACTATCTGTACATTTTTAAGGAAGCATTACAAATTTACATCAATGAAAAATGTTATATACTTGTCAGCATATTATACAAAATAATGTGAATAAATTTATTTTGCTAGACCATCTATTACAAAGAGATACTATTTATTTTCAAAGATGATTCAGGCATTCTACATCCTAATACACAATAAATATCTAAACAATGATGGAAAATTATGTAATATTATTTAACGGCTTATATTTTAATTTAAAAAGTGTTCTTAAAATATTTTATTAATGTCCAAAAATGTTATTGGAATATCAATATATTATGTCAATTTCCTTGATGGTTGCCTTTATTTAGGAAAACAAGATTTTTAATGATTGCTTATTTGTATTTTGTTTTTAATAATCAATTATATTGGTCTTTTTGTACTTTTATAAAGGTTTCATTTCAGCATAGAAATAAGAGCATTTTTTTCTGTTAAGTTTATAAGGTAAACATAAAACTTCAAGCCTTAGAAAACAAAATTTTTACATAAACATACACCTTCTAAAGCACTGTCAATTTACTTGGACATAATGAGAATGAAAATATTTGAAAATCTTCTATTGATATGGAAATGTGCTACTGCCCTCTTCTGGAACATATTTGAATGACAGTGATTTTACATCTCTCAAAGTAGAGAGAAATAAAAAATAGTTTAAAAATATGATTCAATTCGTTATACTCAATTCTGCTCACTTAGTATTTTCTTCTGTTAATTTCCTGACCATGACACAATTCTTTAAAAAACTTATTGGTATAATTTTCTTTTCCTCTTGAGCTAATCAATATAGAATTTCTACAAATTTCCTTCTCACATGGTATCCTTTGAATTTGTATCAAAATTGCAGTAGTATATTTAATGGGAAGCTGAAATATGAAATATAATATTTGACCATTAAGTTTGGGGACGGCTGAAAATACTCATTTTAATGTTTAAATGCTGGCTGGCTAATATGGCTAGTTAATTCAAATGGAAAAGCTAGATAAAATAAGAAAGTGCTGAAAAGAGCAATTATCAATATATAATGTATTGTTTGATGTGCATTGATCTAGGTACAAAGCATTCTACATATATTAACTCACTGTTTTCTCACATCAATCTTATGAGTTAGGTGCTGTTATCATCTTTGACTTACAGGTGAGAAAAAGGAGGCAAGGAGATGTGAATTATTCAAGGTCATTTGGATACTAAGTAGCAGATCTGGCACTTAAACCCAGGCAACTTGATTCCCTGTGTTGAATTCCAAAACTCTCCTGGGTCTCTATGATCAAGGTAATTTACATAAAGATCTGATATATTTATCAGTGATCCCTGAAAAGAACCTAGAAATTTTCAGCTCATCTCTAATTAGATAATTTTCATAAATTTTAAAAAATTGAATAGGTAGACTAGTTGATTCTATTTAATAAGAGTGTGGGCATTCAAATATATGTTTATTCTCTCTCTGATACATTTTTCTCCTCTCCTGTTCCTCTTTCATGTCTATTCTGTGCCAAGTACTATGTAACTTCAGAAAGTATAATTCTGAATAATATAAAACATCTAACCTTTGGGAATTTATAAGCTAATATGGGAAACAGCAGTTGAATAAAATGTGATGAGTGCTGTTCCAAAGGTAAGTAGAACACATAAACAGGTCAAACAAATCCTCAAAGGAAAATACCTTCTAAACTAGAAAAGATGTGTTGATTCTACCCAAAGATAAAGTGAGGCATAGGGAAGAGTGGAGAGCAATCTGGATCCATAAAACAATATGCGCAAAGAAATGCATTAGAAGGAATTTGGAACATCCAAAGAAGCGCATATATAGCAATTGTATATGACTGGGATGTAGAATGTGCTAGGAAAACGATGAGCCAGAAGTAAGGCAGAAACTTATAAAAAACCAGGTCTACCATCTTAAGCAGTTTGTAATTTACCCTGAAGGAAATACAGACCCTTAGGAGGATTTTTAAGAGAAGGATCAGGATTATACCTTTAAATGTTCTGGTTATCTGCATTTTTCTCCAGAAATATGAAGCGAAACGGTGAAGTCTATTCTTTTATTATTACTCATAATAGTATCAGATTTATATTTCATCAGGGAGACTGGACATAAGTGAACACAGCCTCAACCTTCTCTGTTGTGGATTGAAGTGTGTCTCTCAAAAAGATATGTTGAAGTACTAACCCCAGATACTTATGAATGTGACCTTACTTGGAAATAGAGTTTTTGAAGATCAAATCAAGATGAGGTCTTACTGAATCAGGATGGGCCCTAATCCCAAAGCACAGGTGTCTTTGTAAAAACAGAGGATACACACACATGAAGAGAGAACATCATGTGATGAAGAGATTGCAGGGATACATCTTCAAGTTAGGGAGAACCAAGCATTGCCCAACAGCACCAGAACTAAGAAAAAGGCATGGGGTAGACTTTCCTCTACAACTTTCAGAGTTGGATCTTCCAGAACTATGAGAAAACACATTTCTGTTGTTTTAAGTCACCCAATCTGTGGTACTTTGTTTGGGCAGCCGTAGAAACTGAATATACTCTCTCTCCTAGTTCTGTCTTTATACTGACTTTATAAGCAGAATTCACCGAGGGATAGGCAGTTTGTCTACTTATGTGAAAAGGCCATTATTATATTTTGCAAGGCATTTTTATATGCTATTTCTCCCTCTCTGAATTTTCAGTATGGCTATCTATTTAGGTGAATGCAATTATCTAATCACACAAAAGTTTTTATAAGTTAAGTCTAGTGTCTTCTCATTTGCCTGCCAAGATAATAGTGTATGAAGAAATATTCCTTGGCCATGTGAGATTCCCAAGATTTCATGTGGACACAGATGAGATACTGTACATGGATGTGGTTGTAAGCTGGCAGCCTGTTAGCACAGTCTGATCCCTCGATAAGGTGTTATTCCCTTAGCACATGTGAATCCTAGTTTGCTTTCTTTTTTAACAATCATTTTGAGTCAATTTAGACATGTAGTCCGGTCCCTAACATTCCCTCCTGCTCTCTAGATTATCAAATATGTTTAACTTGATGTTCCTGAGTTTGTCACCATCCAGTATCCACCTTGCTTTCCGTAGATGTACCTGTCATTTAGCTATATTATGAAGGGTTGGCACTGATCTGGTGTTTCAGCCAGTACAACAAACCATTGGTATTCCCATATAAAGGGGATTTTGGTATCTCCATTTACAAAGTTCTGATCCTGCAGACCTCACTCTTTTGACTCTTAGCTCCCATTTCTTCCCTGGGGCTCTGACTCTTGACTTTTAGGCCACACCTTTAGTTTCCAGCCCTGCATTTATTGGTTGGATATTATAACTTATTCTGCATCTCTAATTTGGCTGTAATTTACAAGTGGCATGGGCTCAGGAAATGTATTTGTAATGTAACAGAAGCATGTAATGCTTTGGCCATTTCTAAATAAAGAAGTTTAATGTGTCTTGGCATCTCAAGGCTAGTATTACACATAGGAAAAATAGAGGAAAACTTAATATGTGATTTGATTTTTAGAGATTCTGAAAAGCCTCAAACTTGCAAAGGATTATCTTCAGCCTTTGAAGAATGCCTAAATATTATGATTGTTTCATATGGGCCAGCAACTGTGCTGAATATTGTATCTCATTTTCTTCTTTAATTTTCAAAATAGCTATCTGAGATAGACACTAGTATCAATTTCATTTTACAGATAAGAAAACTGAAGTGTAAATTGGCTTGAAAAGTTGTAGAGTTACATCATAGTAAGTGGTTGTTGGGAGCCATTCTGAGCCCACTAGTCGAGAAAACTCCTGGTGAGGTTAAAGCAAGTTTGCACGGTCTCTTGCCAATCAGATGATGACCGATATCCACCCCCACTCAATTATTTCTGCTTGAGCACTGACCCCTAGGGTACCTTGTTGATCAATATCGGGAGTGACTTGTCCCCTTATTCCGGCCCTGGTATGATGATTGCACCTTGTGAAGGAACTTATTGTGGGAACTTCTTCTTTTGATTATGGGAACAGACATCGTGTCTCCAGAAGGTCCTGTTTCCCTCCATACTTTCCCTTGAGCTATGAACAGGCTAATGACCCCTAGTCATAAAAGATTGACCTTTACATGTACAATTCTGTTTCTACCATTGCGTTAGTCCAAGATGTTCATACAGCTCAACATGTAAATCAACTAACCAAAAATGTCTCTCATGCCCTAGCTATTCTAGAAATCATAAAAGTAGACACAAAGGTAAATGCACTCGAAGAGGCTATTCTATGTATTGGAAATAAGCTAAACTCTTTAAAGGTATGGTTGGCTCTCTGGTGCAATAAAGCATGTAACTGGAAAATCAAGTCTTGCCCGGAGACAAAGAGCCTAACTTAGAGAGAAGGAACAGATAAGGGCAGAAGATAAGTTAGTACATACACCTTTGCTAACTGATGGTGTATAGCAGCCCCTTCCCTAAGGCCTACTTTCCACAAACACCTTCCCTTACCCTGGCAGCTGTGATGAGGGTGGATAAGAGTATCTACAAACCTATGACTTAATCTTAGTGTTATTAAAATGTGAACACCTTGTTATTTTCTTAGTTACTCAACTTCACTATAATTGGGGCTGTTCTGCAAGAAGACTTCTGTAAAACCTGTTTCTGTACATTTTCCAAAAACACCTTATCACAAAGAGCTATCCATTGTAAAAATTCCATTTCCTGATGCCATGTTAACTTTTGACCTATAAATAAAGACACCAAAACCGACAGGACAGAGATGCTGCCTGGTGATCAGAAAGGATCTTGGGGCTCTCTCACTCTCTTTTGCCGACACCGTCCATCCTTCAGGGACCCCTGGACCTGTCGGAGATGACGCGGCCTCCGACAAGTGGTAGAGCTTGTAATAGGAAAAAAATAAATCTGACTCCAGGACCACAGTGTTATTGTTTATGTATATAACTTGCATATATGGCCTCTTGTAAACTTGGAACTTATTTCTTTAATGATATGTTTCTCAGCCTAAAAACAGGAAAAAAGTGAAGCTTCTTTAGTTGAATAGAGGGAGGGGTGGAGTTGAGTAGAAGCCCTATCCACTGCCCTCTCCCGCCCCCCCAGGCACTAGGGGCTATGTGGATTAAAGGTGGAACTGATTTGGGGCACCTGGGTGGCTCAGTTGATTAAATGTTCAACTTTGGCTCAGGTCATGATCTTGCAGTTTGATCTTTGCAGCCCCACATTGGGCTCTGTGCTGACAGCTTGGAGCCTGGAACCTGCTTTGGATTCTGTGTCTCCCTCTCTCTCTGCCCCTCCCCTCCTCAGACTCTGTCTCTCTGTCCCTCAGAGATAAATAAAACGTTAAAAATTTTGAAAAAAATTAAAGGTGGAACTGATTTAAGGCTGTATTTGCTAGCAAACAGCAGGTGCCTATCAGAGTGGAACTAACACCTAAAAATGTTCTAGTTATTTATTCCCTGACTGATGGATAAGAGTTAAGGAAAAGAGGAGAGGAAAGAACAGGAGAACACTACAGTATGGAAGTAGACAAAGTAAGAGGGAAAAGTTGAGGGAAATCCGGTTGGCGTTGAGCTTAGGACTACCCAGCTAAACAATACAGATTGCCCCCTACCTAATGATGGAAGGGGTTGAATAAGGGTTCAGCTTTATGATGGTGCAAAAGCCCATTGCCCTTCAATAGAAACCATACTTCTACTTTTGAGTTTTTTTCCAAGCTGGCAGTATGTAGTATGATATTCTCTCTTACGATGTTGGGCAGTGGCCCTGAGCCACAGCTCCCCATCAGCCACATGATCATGAGGGTAAACAATCGACAGACAACCACTCTGTGCCCCTACAACCATGTTCTTTTTCCCATTCAGTACAGTATTCAATAAACCTCATGAGATATTCAATAGTTTATTATAAAATGGACTCTGTTAGATGATTTTGCCTAACTGTAGGCTAATGTAACTTCTGAACAGTTTAAGATGGGCTAAGCTGAGCTATGATGTTCAGGAGGTTAGATGTATTGAATGCATTTTCAACATCTTTTTAACTTACACTGGGTTAACCCCTTCATAAGTCAATGACTATCTGTAAATACCCAGATTAAATGGTGTTAATAACACTAGGGACTCGAGAGCTAAATTCTCCATACTTCACTGCCCAGGTCTCAAGATTAGATTTTTACCTACAATGTTGACACTTCACTGTTTCAAAAGTTTGGACTGTAATTGTCAGTAGCTGAGACTCTAGACTTTCAAATCCATATCACCTAAAACATACTGTGCTTCTTAAAATGTAAGTAACTTGTGGGAGCTACTTTTTCAGAATTTCCATAGGTTATGCTAAGCAATAATGCTGCTCTCAAATAGTTCCTCTGTGCTTTTTAAGATGGGGCTGCTTTTAGGGCTACATTCTAATGTGACAGCTCCCAGTATTTCCTTTGTGTAAAACCAGCTGGACAAATCTGAAACCTGGACAGCACAAGGCTCTGGGTCAGCCTTGAGAGTTAATCAATAAAAGCAGACAAGGCTGCCATGGCTGGCTGCTCAGCGAAGGGTATCATGGCAAGGGAAAGGGAAGCTGAGTCCCACAGTCTGTTCATCCATCTCGTGCACACCAGGAAGCTATTCTGCCGGAAACATCACCCTATTTTCTCTGAAGACACCAGAGCCAACTGATTCGTCTTTCTTTAATGATATCACCTCAGCACTATATTTTTTCTCCTATTAGAAGACAAAGACTCATTCACAGATAAATTGCTTCCCTCTCTGATGACTAGAACAATGATGTAAAGACAGAGATTCAGAATTCTTTTTAGACTATCGTCACATAATAATCAGCATTATTCTTATTCAGAAATAGAACTGTTTAATGCCAGAAATATTTTCTCCCTATTATAAGAACTCCCTTTATGCCCTTGACATTACCTGAAATTATTTGATTATAGTAAAGAAATACTTGTGTCTTAATCATATACAGCTAATGAATTCCTATGAGACAAACTACTTGTGAAATTCCAAGTACTTTTTCATTTAATCATCACAAAATCAAGGCAAATTCTCTGGACTAGTGCTTGTCAGCACCGTATACATTATGAAGTTTACTTTTGTGGTAATAATATAAAAAAAAAGTGATGCTTCTGTCACTCCCATCCTAGAGGTGTTTTGCTTACTCTGCCTAAAAATGGAGAACCAGTTTTAAAAGCCTTATTTGGAAAAGTCAGAAATGCAAAAGCATAAAACTTTGAAAAATTCAAGTTTAAGACACGGGCCACTGTGTTTTCTAAAACAAAACAGAAGGTAAAAAGTGTGTGCTGTTTTGCTATTGTAATTCATCTGTAAAATTCAAAAGGAAGGCAGCTTAATCTATTGTTTGGGTTGGGATTTGTTTGAATATAAATATTTTATGAAGAGGTGGGAAAAAAACTAAAAGTGAAAGAGTTTTAGATGAGAAAATGCTCTCTATTTTTAATGGATATGAATCATAACTACAAATTAAAAAGTAAAAATAAATAGATAAGAAATTCCATGTCATGATAAAGGGTGCATTATATCAATAATTAGATTTCTTCTATTGAAGCGAAGTCTCAGAATCCGTTTATCTGTGACCTCACTTGGCCACAGAAATGGGGAGCAATCTTATTTAGGATGGCTGCTTGGATAGTTGTCTGCATTGATATCGTGTTGCTTCATACAGTAACCCAGAAAAAAAGGATTGAGATGATTAAATCTCATATGATTGTTTTTAAAGGCTGAATTGAATGATTCAACCCAAAATTGTATTTAAAAAGTATATAATGATAAACTACTATTTGGTTAGTTAGAGAGATTGGGCCATCCAGTTCCCTCTTGCTCAGAGGGGGTACCTTCCTTGTTCAGTCCTGCCATATATTGATTTAACTGACCCTGAATGTTCTCGGATTGATCCTTTTAATAACTTTTCAAATTAAAGCAAAGCTTTAAAATGAAGGGGGAGGGAAAGGCATAATCTTGATGAGAGAGATACCACACTAGGGAAAATGAATATAAGCTAGGCATCTACATCTATGAATTCTGTTGACCTGGTCAGTAATGTGGGTGAGTGCTAGTGATGAGCCGATCAAATGAATGCCACATTGCTACCGTGCTGGAAAATTTTAAGCTTTATTCCATCTTTTCAGATTGCTTTTTATAAGCATCCTTTTGAAGAACAGTAAAATTGGGGTGCCTGGGTGGTTCAGTTGGTAAAGCACCTGAGTTGAGCTCAGGTCATGATCTGATGCAGTTCATGAGTTTGGGTCCCACTTTGGGCTCTGCACTGACAGCACACAGACGGTGCTTCAGACCTCTGTCTCCCTCTCTGTCTGTCCCCTGCTTGCTCTCTCGCTCTGAAAATCATAAACAAACATTAATAAAAATAAAGAACAGTAAAATGACAGTTTTGCAATTCTTTTAATGGCCTTTTCTTAAGAAAATTGTATTCTCAGAAACATTAATGCCACTCTTATCTAAAAACCTTTATCTTCATTACTATGAGACTGAATATAGCCTGAAAAGGCAAACGGGGACAGAATAGCAGCTGGGATGCCAATATGGTTCTTTATAGGTACATGGTACCTCATTCGGTACTGCCTGGGTACCACAGGGAGGGTTTTTGCTTATTCATATAAACCAGGTGTTTTTGATTTTGTTATTATTGGTGGCTGTGGTGGTGATATATGCGTGTGTATTCTAACGGGAGTGCTAGGAGTGACTGGTGTGTTAAAGCAATAGCAGAGCCCAAAGGGCACTGAATTTAGGACAAGATAATGTTCCAGGCTTTTTTCTCCTTTTACCTCCACACAATAGGCATCTTTTAGGCAATGTTTTAGATGGGGACAGATGTCCAGTAACTAGACACATCTGCCAGTTTTGGAGTCAGTCATTGGAGGCAAGGCAACATATGAAACACTTTACTCCAGTGGTACTTATGAAGGTAAAGTATGCTATACTCAGTAATGACTAGACAGTGCTTTCTTCAATATTTCCTATAATTTTCTAGAGTTTTACGTTTTTATCTTTTTATCAAAACTTCATGGCTCAAAACATTTACAAGTAAAATTTATGGGAAAATCCATGTAATTGATATAATTGGTATTGATTTTACTCATATTTAATTGACATAGGTACGTATCATTTCTGGGAATGTTCAGGAAAAAGTGAGCAGAATAAACTCAAAAGGAGAAAGATACTTTACTTTTCAAAGTATGTTTATTTTAATAATTTTTTAATGTTTATTTATTTTTAAGAGACGGAGAGAGACAGAGTGTGAGTGGGGGAGGGGCAGAGAGAGAGAGGGAGACAGAATCCGAAGCAGGCTCCAGGCTCTGAGCTGTCAGCACAGAGCCTGTCGCGGTGTCACAGGGCTTGAACTCATGAACCATGAAATCATGACCTGAGCCGACCTGGTGCTTAACCAACTAAGCCACCCAGGTGCCCCTCAAAGTATGTTTTAAATTATGAATTCCAACTTCTATCCACCTAAATTATTTTCTCCCATTATCACAGCTATTGCATCTTCATTTTCATTCCATTTGATTGAAGACAGTTAGAATTCATATTTACTTGTCCTTTTCATCTTCTTCATACCCATGGTTCCTAAACCAAGAATGAACATTAGAATAACTTAAAAAAAAACCAAACCAAACCAAAGCAGCCATTGTCTTGCATCAAATCCCAAAAGAATTCACATTTAATAGGTTGGAAATAATGTCTTTAAGTAACCCTAAAGCATAATTATAATTAAGAAACACTACATCTTGGGGCGCCTGGGTGGCTCAGTCGGTTGAGCATCCGACTTCGGCTCAGGTCATGATCTCACAGTCCGTGGGTTCCAGCCCCACGTCAGGCTCTGTGCTGACAGCTAGCTCAGAGCATGGATCCTGTTTCAGATTCTGGTCTCCCTGTCTCTCTGCCCCTTCCCTGCTCGCTCTCTGTCTCTCAAAATAAAATAAAGACATTAAAAAAAATTAAACACTACATCTTAAACTTTCTGGGATCACTTGCCCATTTGAAGATTCTATAATGAAAGTACCTTCTTCATTTAAAAAATGCACATGAACATAAACACATGGAAATGCAAATATCATAAAATTACATTCCAACACTTTGTTGCATCAAATTGTATGACTCCCTCCTTATGATTCCAAGACCTAACTGTGTATATTTCTCCCCTTCATTTTATCCCACACTCAACACTCTATTAGCCCTAGTTCCTCTCCCCGGCCTCCTTTTCATTTGAAAATAGACAACTTTGACTATGTTACATCTGGGTACAATTCAGGCCAGAGTTTACAGGTATAATGGAAAGTAATACAAAAACACGTAGCCTCAAATTTTAGAGCACAGAGAAGGATAGCTCATATGCACTACTGCTTGATTAAATACTATGCTGTCTGGGAAAGTGTGGGAAAGGGGTCTCCCTGACAAAGAGGAGAAAATGGATCAAAATAAATAGTTCACGTTAATTACAATAGTGCCTTGGCTTAGTACTAAGAAAAAATTAGGTGCTTGAACAGACACTAGAGAAAGAATGAGCAAATGAGTAAATGAACGAACAGCTGAAGAACTGGCTGAAAAAAAGAAGCAGAAAGGAGAAAAGACCTTGCTCTTTTCATGTTTAGTTGCCTCATCTGCTAAGTGGGAGCATTAGAAACAGTTTAGGTTCTCTTCCATTCTACAGGATTCCTGCATTCTTCATATTGCTGGGTGAATAGAGGGAGGAGATCTATTCTCCAGGGGAAGGCAGGTATCCAAACTGTAGATAAATGGCCCTTGGCAAGAGAGGGGAGTAAAGGGGGATGGCGTATTTGACAATCTATAGTCAGGACAAGCTAAAGGCCAGTGGGTAAATTAAATATTTGGTACAAACTTTGTAATATTGGGGAAGCTTATAAAAACTATTGCTTCAATACAAAAATAAACAAAATTTATTACTTCAACTTCTGAAATAATGAGGCAGATCTATGTGCTTTCACATGAAACACTGTCCAGAATAAATTATTCACTGTAATAAGTAAGATCCAGAAAACAGAACACAGAATGTTATTATTTATGTGATGTGTCTACACAGAGCATCTCCAAAAGGATACATGAGAAACTGGTAATGGCGGTGCCTTTAAGAATGGAATCAGGTGGCTAGGAGAAATACTGGAGGGGAGATTTACACTGAGCTGTTATCATTTTTGAGTTCTGTATCATGTGCATATATTGCCTATCTATAAAATATTTCTAAATTTTAAAGTGGTACAAAATATAGTATTAATGAAAATGTAAAAACAGAACCAAAAGTTTTGGTCACCAGCAGAATTATATTTTAAATGCTGTGTTGTAGCCTGATAACATAGGTCTATAGCAGGCCAAAAATAATACATATGATATGTGCCCTACCTCCCCTATTTGTTGCTGTATTCACCTTTATTTTTTAAATGCGACTAATATAGTGGTAGGACAGTTATAAATAGAAGCCTTTTGGTGAGATTGCACTCAGTGGAGCTCTGCTTCATCCAAATTCATATATGCAACAGTTTCATTACGAAAAATCACAATTTCTTACACTTTGGAGACAATACTGACCTGCAAGAGGTCAAGTGTACACATGGTTTCCTAAGAGACTACTTTTTCAAGAACTGTGAGACAGCATCAGAACACCATTTAGCCATAGTAATTTCCCCCTAGTCTCTAAAGTGGTGGTAACTCTACAAATCAATCTATTAATCTCTCTTGGAATGTGATGCTTAATTATTATGAAATGCCTAGGTCCTGACTGAAATGCAAGATAATCCAGCGTAAGTGATACAAGAAAAATCAATGTGGAAAACAAACATCATTTTTAACTTCATTTATTTGTAGCTTAAAATGTAATGCCATACGATCTTAACAATCAATTAAAAAAGGATTTATATTTGCATAAAACAGAAGCAAAACAGAAGGATATGAAATAAAATGCCATCTCGCTTCAAGTTTTCAAATCAGTACTTAGAGTACTAATATACATCTATATACATTGCAAGTATATATAAATATACTATGAGTAATCTTGAAACCACAATAAATATCAAGTAGGTTTTTAGGCACACGGCATAGGAAAATGCAGAATCTGCATAATTCTTGAGAGCGCTGAGTGACTCATTCTTAGATCATTTTCACACATATATTTTACATAAAATATACAGCCATCGAGCACATGATCCCCAGTCACTTCTGAATCTAAACTGTCATCCAGCATTAGTGCCTTCTTATTCTTTGATACTATTGCTCTATACAGCTATTACATAAGAAAATATTTTGCAGTTTTCTTCAATTAATTGTCTAAGAAGGTATCAATGCTACCAAAATAAGTACAGCCTATCTACACAATATGTTCATGGAAATGTGCTTAGAGGCACCAACTTACAGAACTGTCATTGTAATACTGGAGGTTACCCTGAAGGCAAACTATAAATTTTAAATTATACCATTTTTGAATTGCCAATACTATTAAACCAGAAATTATTACAAACTGAGGTAACACCTGTTTTTTTTTCTTTGAGATAGAAATGCTTGAAAAGACACCAACAGTATTTTTAAAAATTCTGACAAACATGAACTTCATTCACTGTAAGCTTTGTCCGTAACTCTTTCTGCGCAAATGTAAACCAAAGAATCTGAAGGAATGCTGTAGTTGAATTTACATATACTTAGGATTAAAGATCACAGCCAAAGAACACCTGAGATCGCCCTCTGATAAGTGAAGCCTAATGCTTCTCTTAGTAGAGCCAATATTCATTGATCAAATGAACCAAATAGAAGCCACTGATATTTCCCCCTGGCTACAAGTCAGATTCTGGCATATCTGGCATATCTGCCATCAGGTACCCTATTCCATATCGTCCATTGGGAGCAGTATCCAGAGTTGGTGATCCACTCTGTTTGCGATAAATATTTTTACCAAAATTTGGAGATGACATCTCACTGGATATCTTTCCATGAATGAGGCTTGCATCATCTCCCTCTAAGTTTACAGGCTCCTTCAGGACCCTTCCTCTCTTATAGGTCACAGATGCTAAATTACCAGAACTATTGTCTATCAGGTTGCAGCGACGAATGATGAAGACGGCTGGCACAGGGAGCACTGCCAGGACCATCAGCAAGATGCAGACAATCATTCCCCACAGTGGATAGCTCAGGAATTCTTCAGATGCCTGTGAAAGCCAAAACACCCATTATTGATTATCCTGCTCTGCAAGTATGGGGTGGGGGGGAGACTGTATTTATCTTGGGTTTGCACACAAGGAGTCTTGGGATGTGCTCTGGCCAACAAAAGAGACATCCATCAATTTCCAAGGGTAGGCATTACAACCCTTAGAGTTTCTGCCTCTGCTTCTTAGAATGCTGCCCTCTGTCCATAACACTAGGAAGAAGCCAAGAATGAAAGATTACATGGACAGAGACCAGCCCTCCAAATTTAATCAACTGTATGAGTTAGCTCAGGAAAGACCTAAAGAAGACTCGCCCAGCTCAACCTCAGCACCCTGAGAAATAATAAATCGGCATTGCTCCTGGTCATTAAGTTTGGGGGTAGTTCCATGTTACATGTGCCACCTTTCTTCCTAAAATCTGAAAATCTAAATTTTGTGGGGGGTTTTTCTTTTTAAAGATTTAAATATTTATTTATTTATTTATTTTGAGAGAGAGAAAGCACGAGGAAGGGAGGGGCAGAGAGAGAGAGGGAGAATCCCAATCAGGCTCCACGCTTAGCATGGAACCCAACACGGGGCTGGATCCCACAACCGTGAGATCCTGACCTGAGCCGAAATCAAGAGTCAGCAACTTAACCAACTGAGCCCCCCAGGCAACCCCTAAAAATTTAAATTTTTCACTCAAGGTTTTTGTAAGGGTTAACAGTCTTGTTTATGCCCCAATTATGAATTTAGTTGTTATTATATAGAGTTATTGACCATACAAGAGTTAAAGGTCAGAAATATCTCTGAAAAATAAGGATTCTGGTTTTATAACAGCTAATCACTACTTTATTGTTATGTGGCTAATTTGCACCTTGAAAACAGAAATTGAAAGTCATTGCTAATGTAAAGTAGTTATAACAAAACTTTCCTTCAATATTTACTTAAATTATGTGTACATGGCTAATGCATATTCTCTTGGTATACAGTGTCTGGGATATGATTTAATAAATTTATGTATGAAAAATATTTCTGGAGGTTTGAGCAATAGGTTTTCTAGAATCAAAGACCCCATAATTATCGGTTCATCTGTGGTGACATAAACACAGTTACTTTAATGAGGACCAAATCAGTGTTTCTCATGTATTAAAAAAAAATCTGCAATGTACAGCAAAATCACACATATTTGGGGACAAACAAAATATAAATCTCAAGGTCCTTGCATGAAAACACCACCATTCATTAACAGCAAAATATACTGTGAAGAAAGCAAAAGACAAAAACCCCTAAAATAATATTTTATGAATATTTTTCATAAATTCCTTATTTTGTATTTTACCTTATCTTCAATCCATGCATTATAGCCAGGAGGACTTAATCCCATATTCACAACACTAGCTATTAATAGTGATAACAGCATTAGAGGAGAAATATATTTCCACATATAGTAGTAATATCTGTTGGGAGCAAAGCCCAGCATATCTTTCAGGTCTTCCATAAACCTAAATAAAAAGAAAGTATTTAATTATGCCTCAAGTAACTATTCCCATACCTTAAAAAATGTTCATCATATCAATAGTTTGACGGGCGTTTAGCCATGATACCCTATGACATTTTATACTGAATCAAAAAATCATATTGGAAGATGACTTATAAATTAAGAACACTTATAAAGTAAAATGGAACCCATTAAGTACTGTGATTTTCATTTAGCAAAAGCCCTCTTAAAGTCTCCTACTGATGACTTTCTACTCTATAAACACAATATTTGCAATACATTAAAAATTCCCGGTCTCTTTTTTTACTTAGTAATAATAAATTAATATCATTCAATATTCAATCAATGTTTATATAATCTAAACTTTCACTTCTTTTCATAGTCTGTTTGAATTGAAAGAAGGTCCACACACTGTGACTGACTGATGTATTTCTTAAGTTCACTTTTCATTTCTAGGTTCCTCCTACTTGTCTTTTTTGTTTCTTCCAATTTTTCTGTTAAATCAGCTGGGCACTTTATCTCATAGTAATCCCATAGTCTGGATTTTTCTAGTTACATCCCCAAGTGTTGCTTCATAAGTACATCTGATCTTCCTGTTTCTGGTAATTTAGCACTTAAACCTAGTATTGCTAAGGCTTATGTTGTTGTGGTATCACTTACATGAAATAAAGTTCACCCCTTTAGGTAAACAATGTTAATACTGTCAAAGCATATAATCATTACGTACTATTCCGTATCCCTTAGTATTTATCCAGAGATATTTACTGTCTACCCACCAATCCTTGTAGCAATGCTTCTGTAGGCTGTGTAAAAACAGTTGTCTATTAGATTCTTCAAAGAGAGATCAGAGTAACTATATTCCCCAATTTCTTGTAAGTTCACAATTGTCTGTGGTCACTACACTTGAATGTGAGTTTTGTAGGATTTACAGTCTTTGGCTTATATTTTCTTTCCTTGAGAACTGTAAATATTTTCTAACTATATACTAGTTACAAAAAGGTTTGTTGATTTCTTATACAAATTTTGATTGTTTTGTTTGCTTGTTTGTTTTAAAGAGGAAAGTGCGAACACAGTCCCCACCATCACAAATTACGCAGTTGAGGTTCCCACATTTGGGGAAATCGCAGGGGTCAGCACATCCAGAGTGCAATGAATAAGCCTCACCCTAGGAAAACGACCTTCATGATCATGGTATCTCCACTGGCAGGTAAATATGATTGTTTTCTTTATTGTTTTTGCCTGGATAGCCCTTTATTTTTTCCTTTTTTTTTTTTTTTTTTNAGTTACAAAAAGGTTTGTTGATTTCTTATACAAATTTTGATTGTTTTGTTTGCTTGTTTGTTTTAAAGAGGGAAGTGCGAACATAGTCCCCCACTATCACAAATTACGCAGTTGAGGTTCCCACATTTGGGGAAATCGCAGGGGTCAGCACATCCAGAGTGCAATGAATAAGCCTCACCCTAGGAAAACGACCTTCATGATCATGGTATCTCCACTGGCAGGTAAATATGATTGTTTTCTTTATTGTTTTTGCCTGGATAGCCCTTTATTTTTTCCTTTTTTTTTTTTTTTTGTCTTGAAGTAATAGACTACATCCTGATGTTGGCCATTATGTGCATTTTTCCAAGTATATCATGTGCCCTTTCAACTTCAAGTCATCACTTATTTTAGGCAAGTTTCTTGAATTACAGTGGTACTGTTCTAGCCACTGCTTTTAGAAGATTTCATTGTACACATGTTGAGTCATCTTTGTATAACTCCTGTTTCTATTCCTTTGCTTTGCTCCTTTGTTATTTCTTCTTGCTTAAGAAATAAACATTTCCTCCTTTCTGGCTTCTAATTCTTGTGAAACTAGTCACTGTGCTTATTGTTTCCGTGTTCATTTTAATTTGATTGTCACTCGAGAAGTGTTTTTTATTATTAACATTCACAATTATTTCCTGAGTTCTATCAGCCCGGTTTTCAAATCTCCCTTTTCTCTAATTGTCATATTTCTTTACTTAAAAAAAACCCTGATATATGTTGTTCTTTTGTGGCCTCTATCATTTAAAACAATTTATTTCATCTCATTTTGAAACACGGTTAGTTTTCCATCTATTTTGCTTGTATGTTTCTGTTTTCTGTAGGGATTTATTCTGCTCTTTCCTCTTTTTTTTAGAAAAAAGCATTTTTTTCCATAAGATTTTACACCACATTCAAGTGAAGTGAATTTTAAAGATGGCAGAACATTTTTTTTTTTGCATTTAAAAAAAAAACAACACAGAATTTCTTTCTTGAAAGGTTACTGTTAGCCTCATAGGCAATGTATGCAGAGCACCGTACCTCATATACAGTAGGAATTTCATAGGTGCACATACAGTAGGAATTTAAGAGATGTAAGTTTAATAACTACTATTAGTAAGAGTATCATTTCTCCTTCTGTTGTTAACTATTATTACTACTAAAAAGAGATATTTTGTACTATACCTATTGTAAATGACACATTGTGTAAATGGAAATCTACATTATGATTTTAATTGATCCATAGATCAGTCCAATGATAATATCAAATTCTAAAACAGTGCAAGATAGGAGTTGAGGGTAGTTTGATAGAGATACCTAACTTTGAAATTAAGGTCTAATTTAAAGTTCTGGCTCTGTAACTAACATACTGTGTCCTCCTATCTAAGTAAGGCCAATTTTCCATCTGCAATATAGGTATTAGTTACCACAGGGTATTTTTATGAGGATTCACATTTAATGCATGTCAGACAGCTATTACTACTATTACTATATAGTACATAATTATTAAAAGTCCCTCCTCATCTTTGCCTGGAGCTTTTGATAGTAATAAAAACATTTTCCAAACTTTGTCACAAAGCTCCTTCAATCCTGATAATATTCTCAACGTTGTTTGAGAGGACTCTGGTCTTCATGCAACACGCTCATTCCTACTTTACATAGACCTCTGGCAATCTTGATGATAATTAGTGCCTTAGTCCATTTCTGTTAACTAGAGGCAACAACTTTGGAAAATATTGTACAAAGCCTCCAGTAACCTTTTTCTTCTGTGATTACTCTAATGCCTCATTTCACACCAAGTATATATACTTTTGGCATTAAGCAGGTGTATAATTTAGAGGTAATTAGGAAGATAGGCTTTAAAGTTAAGCAGAAATGGCTATGAATCCCATGTGTGCTTCTGTACAGGTATATGATGAGTTAGTCACTTGGTGTCTCATAAGCCTGAGAAATGTGAAATGTGGACAACAATAATAACTTAAAACAACTTAACAAGGTTCTTGGAGCATAGCCATTACTCATTAATCTTGGAAGTTACTATTTGATAACTAGAATTAAATCAAAGCTCCAGAATCCTAGATTATATTACTATCTACACAATACTATCTAATCACCTAATAGGGTAATATACTTTATTAAAGGAATTGAATGAAAAAAGAACCTGCAAAAGATCTGATGTTGTTGCAAAGAATTTTCCCTCTAGTCATTCCCCTCCTCTTCTAAGTGAAATAGGTATTGACAATCAGTCTTTCCAAAACAGAGATAAAAAATGAATGCATAGATACTTACTTATCTATGCCATAAACAAAGGAAACAGCAATATTCTCCAAAATGACTACAATTAGCAGAGGCAACGTAGCAGAATAATCATCAAACATTGTAACGAAGTAATTTCCAGAACGTTGCACAAATATCAGGCCAATAATAAATGCCAGAAGACAACAGATAACTACAAAAGAAATAGATGAAAAAATTAAGCTTTTATTCATGAGCATCTTCTAAATTTAATTATTAATTATTATATCCAAATAGTGTTGTTTTCAATTTTATAACTTGTCAATGATATAAATAGGCAACACCTTTCTTGATACTATGGAATACAATGCATTGGGAGTTAATTAGCTGGAGTTAGGCCCAGATTTAATATGAATCCATTCTAAGACTCAACTCATTGCCCTGAGTCTGTGGAAATTTACTTACAAGCACAAATAATAAAGATAGAAAAACTGAGAAGATTTTAAAAGCATAAATCTCTCTAATATTCTTCTCTTTATTAATAACAAAGTGATCTTTTCAGGGGCTCCTGGGTGGCTCAGTTGGTTAAGCGTCCTACTTCGGTTTAGGTCATGATCTCATGGTTCATGAGTTTGAGACCCGCGTTGGGCTCTGTGTTGACAGCTCAGAGCCTGGAGCCTGCTTCATATTCAGTGTCTCCTGCTCTCTCTGCCCCTCCACTACTCATGCTCTGTCTCTCTCTGTTTCTCAAAAATAAATGGTAAAAAAAATTATATATAAAAAAATAACAAAGCGACCTTTTCAGGTGGCAAATGTTCATAGATCTTTTCTACTTTTAATAATGTTTTATAGTTTTGGAAGCTCTTTGGAAGTTTTAAATTAATAATGAGACTAATGTAGCTCATAATTGTAAGATTGTGATAACTATTATATTTGATTGAAATATGGTTATTTTAAAGCATAACTGAAAAAAATACGATCAGACCTTGACTTAGCACCAACCCAAATCTCTATTTTGATACTGCATGAACAGGTAAGTTGAGAATACAATTATGACAGGGTTGAGTAATCTCATTATCCAAGTAACAGAGAAGAATCTTCCAAAAGGAGTTTTTGGAGTAGTATCTAAGAAAGAGGCAAAAACTTCTGAACACCTACCATTAATATAAAAATTTAGAGAGGGTGCCTGAGTGGCTCTGACTCTGGATTTTGGCTCAGGTCATAATCTCATGGTTCATGAGTTCAAGACCTAAATCAGACTCCATACTGGCAGTGTGGAGGCTGCCTGGGATACTCTCTCTCTCTCTTTGTCCTTCTCCAGTGTGCGCTCCTGCGCTCCCGCTCTCACTCTCGCTCTCTCTCTCTCCCCCTCTAAGTAAACAATAAAAAAACTTTGTAAAATTTTTTTAAAAAAACTTAGAGGGATTTCTGGGATCTATATAATATTCCCATATTTTCATAGACTATTCTCTCACATACACAGCAAAGGACCTGTCAAAAATGAAAGATGACTGTGTTCTACTCCTCAACTACCTTTTAGAAGAGGAGAGTACAAGTAATAGAACAGGTAATGGCAGTTTGGGAGGGGAGAAAACAGACATCCTTGGGTTCAATCAGATGGGGGCTCCCTAACAATCCCAGGAAGTATGGGTTCAATGAAGTCATTACCTCCATCTCTGAAGCACTATGCTAGTGGTATGAGTTACATCATACGAAAATGAGGATTATACATAAACATATAATGTAGAGAAGGGAAAGTAACATTTGCTTGGAGTTTATCACGCACTGAAATACTTAAATGCTTGTCGCAATATTCTGTACTCAAAGTCTCTGGATGGAAGTAGCAGTGCTTGAACCACAGCCTGTGTCACTTTCACTCTCTCCTACTTATACCATAGTACATGGTAAATAAGAAGAAAGCATATTCTAGGTGATACAGATGGTAAAAGTTTTGCTGGAGATGTGAGAGGAAGAGATGATAAAGAAGTGACTCACCTAATTCCTACTGGACTATCAGGGAAGACAAAAACACTTCTGACAAAAGATGATGGAGGAACGTTTTTTCAAGGCGAAATACGACTTTAAGTATAGGTATGATCCCAAAAGACAGGTAATGGGGCAAGGGAGAACATTCACTTTGCTCTGAGGAAACAGATCCTCCAGTGGGGGTCACCAAATACTACCTTGTGGGTCTTCCCTCTACACGGTTGCTTTTCCCTTAATTTTGCAAGCCCTCTTACTACAGGAGGGTTTAGATACGCGGCAAAGATGACAAAAGCAGCAATGATGTTACTTAACATGAACACCAGGCAGGATATCGATAGCCTTGAAAGAAATAGAAACTTCAGAAGGAGAGACTGCCTTTTCGGAGAAGATAGGGAGGTTTCTCATTTAATTTCAGCTGAGCTGAGGATATTTAGATATAAATATTTAACAAACTGCTGAAGTTGTTTTACACGCACATACACAAACTTAGCAGAGCAGTAAGTGATATACATATTTGAGAGCTGTTTATACGTAAGTCATTACTAAATCTTTCAGAGCTAAAAACTGAACTTTGAAGAACTTATATACTACTGCCTTGCATTTAATATCATATATGTATTCTTTTCCCAATTTGTTTTTGCATCACTTACCAACACTGCTCCTGCACTCTGGTCTGGGCTGGCTTCCTTAACTGTTCCCCTTTATCTCTATTTATATATGCTAACCTGAAGCTATTACTAAAGCTATCCTCTGACCCCTAAAAGACCCTTCCCCTTCCCCTTTCCAATTCAACTTCCATCTCTTTTACTGATAGTCCCATCATATATTTAGGTGACCTTTGCTGCTTCCTAATTCTTATAGCATGTTAAATCACTATTATGCTATCTATCAGTATATTACATGGTGTAAGTCTTATCTACCCCAACTTGGTTTTAGTTATCAGTACTATTATTTTTGGAGACAAGTCTCTCCTATATTTCTGTATCTCTTTTATAATTTCTGTTATATCATTTACATCCTTTCAATGCAAGGATGATGCAGTACAAAACTGGCATTTTAATAAATGCTTGCAGATTGGACTTATTAATAACCATCAATATGGAACAATTGTTTTATTTTCTTTCTTATTTAGAAGTATTAGCTACTAGTAGGTCACAAGAGTGATTTTAAATGAGAATTGAATTTAGATTTATCAGTTTCAAATTATGCATTTTTTGGAAAAGAAATATTGGATCTGAATATTTAAAAATATGTCTTGTTTACAAAGTTATACATAAACATTCTATGACTTTATTCTAGTGTCAGTAATTCATGGTAGTGATATTACTACTACTAAGAGTGATATAGTAAGTAATCACTCATAATTTATATAACCTATAGAAAATCTATAATTTGCATAGTATATAAACACATAAATAACAAATAACAGTAATACATATTAACACACAGAAATGAATAAAACACTTTCTCATTTCCATCTCTGATCTCTCACCAAAAGTAACATGGCCTGTATCGGTTCAATGAAAAGTCAAAGACATAAAAACTCACCAGTAAGAATTTCTTTCCTCACTTTGAAAGTATCCACAATAGGTGTGATGATCCCTTCAATGGTTCCAAACATGCTGCCAAGCCCTAGATTGACCAGCATGAGGAAGAACATCACTGACCAAAAGGGAGATGCAGGGAAATGTGTCATTGCTTCTGTAAAGGCAATAAAAGCTAACCCAGTGCCCTGAACAGCCTGTAAAATATATATAAAATAGCGACATTAGTACTGAATAATGTTAAGTGATATAGATATCAATTACAAAGAGGAGGGTAAACTGAGTCATACTTGAAAATTACTGGAAATAAACAGGCTGATACCATGTTGTCTCCTAAGAAACTGTACCTCCAAACACACTTAAAGTTGACTGCATGATCTTATAAAAACGAGAGACCAGAATTTAAAAAAAAAAAAAAAAAAGAACTAACGTTTAAGTGAATAATTAAATCTGTCTTTATGGAACTCAAGATTTTTATATAAATGATGGCTCCATCCATAATTTCCTGCACATGATTCTTTATGCTTAGTCTCCTGTATAGTTAGCTATCTTATGGCAAAGGATTAATGGCCAATCTCTTCATTATATTTTCCTTTGTGGCAATACAGGGAAAGGGCAACAACCAGTACAATGATATTTATTAATGTTCACCTTTTTGTGTTTATGAAAATAAATGACAGTGGCTGAAGAAAAGGACTTAATCAGGACTTGTTAAACATAAATACTAGAATGGCCAAATATTCATATGCCAAAACAATCATACAATATAGAAATGATAGTCATAATTCAAACTTTGTATTACAACATTATACCAGGAAAGGTATCAGACTAATTTCATTTTATATGATGAAAATTAGTTTATATCTTACTTTATATTATTATGGCTTAATCAATGGGATTGCATATTAGAGTAAAGCAATCCTTAATGATGTAAAAAAGTTTGTTCTTTTGATTTCTCTCTTATTTTTTCCACTTTATTTGTCTACTTTCTTAAATTCCACATGTTAACTGTTATTAAAACAAAATCTTAAACTAAAGAAAAAGAAAGTATGTTCTCTGAAATTAAAAATGCTAATTTTGGAATGGCCTAAATATTCCACAGGCATTTTAAAGGTCATTTTCCTAAAAGATGTTTTCTGGGCAATGCATATTTTAACTGACTGATGACTATTGTATAGTTCAAGCAAAACCTACTAACTTTATTTAGCTCATCTTCAATTTGGCAGGAATTGAGATGAAGAGCAGGAAACTCTTCTTCTTTCACTTTCTGAATGATGTCATAAACTAAATGATAATCTTCTGCAGTAACAGATGACAGGTTGATATGATGAGGAATAATGTCCTGACTAATGTTGCCCATTCTTAAAAATTTTACAATCATTTTCGAATTTCTGGAAAATAGAACAACATATTAGTGAACATTTATAGGCTTGGGGGTGGTATACTTTTCATATACTCATGCCATCAAAAGCTAAAGGAAAATTAATATCCATACTCTGCGATGCATTTCTCATTTATGACATTTGCTTTGAAGCCCAGAACTGCAAACACCACCAGTGTTGCCAGGACAGATGTAAAAAAGTTAATGAAGGACACCAGGACAGCATCGAAGTGGCAATTGTTGTCTCTTTTGTTGTAGCTTGAAAAAGCGATGACGCCACCAAAGCCCAGACCTAAGGCAAAGAACACCTGGGTGGCGGCTTCTCTCCAGACCTTGGGCTCCAGCATCATTTCAAGCTGTTTAAAATTAAACATAATAGAAGTCAGCTGCAAAATAATATTTACGAATAATCTACATGGAATCAGTTCTCCTATTTAAATATATCCTAATGATATTTATGCACTCAAAGGTTACTTAAACTGGGGTGATAATCTGTTCTTAAGTAGAAATAATAAATTTTTCACTCAGTAGTAAAACAAGAAAAATGAAGAAAGACTACACACAAACATGCAGATGGAGATTTTACTTACATAGAGATTTTCTACCCATGGAGGAATGTTTTAATATCTTTAAGACAAATAAATCAAAAGGACTATTTCAAATTAACTATCTTCAATCATCTCCTACTTATGCCTTTGTTTTCTTCCCAAAGCAAAATAACTTAGCAATAATACCTAATTATTTAACTAATATCCTAAGTTTTGTGTTTTCAGGTGGAAGTCTAACAATCAAAGCAGATAATAAGCAGATTATGAGCTTGATAGAGCGGACTATTTGTACTTTGCATATTCACATTTGTAGTCTTCATTTCAAGAGTTGCCTGAAAGCCTTTTCTTTGACAATGGAAGAACTGTAACTATATCATTTCCAAGACACTTTCAGACCCAAACTTTTAAAGTTCTGAACCTGTGCTGAATATGTATTTCAATTAACAGCTTTACTTCTATAACTGTGCATAATCAAACCTTTCAAATGGAACAATTAATCTTAACCATATCTGACACAGATGTTAATAAAGTTAAGTTTGATTTCAGTAACAACAGTGTTTAAATTGGTACTGTATCTCTTTTTACTATTGCAGTGAAATTGTTCTCATTGGAAGCAACATCAAAAATGGCTAAGAATATGAGTTCCAGTTTCAGATCCTGATTCAGCCATTTCATGATCTAAACACAGTGCTATCTAGAGTAAGTGGCTGCTCTCTCTGAGTTTCATCTTCCTCAACTGAAGATGGGAGGAACAAGGCATATACCAGTCTACCACATTCCCTACCCATCACACTCTTGTGCTAAATAGTTTTTGACATAGATGGACTGTACAGGTAGGCACACTGATAAGTACTTTGTATGGATTATCTCATTTAATCTTCAGAACAATTTATGAAATTTGTTGCGACTATTATCTGAATAATAGAAAGATTAAGTAATCTGCCTAACGTTACACAGCAGTTCTGGGGTAAAGCTGAAATATGAACTCAAGTAGATTCCAAAATGCATATTTTCTCAAATATTAGGATGTACTATTCAATTAATTTTAGTGATTATTATTGAAATATAATATTTTCATGAAACGTAATCATGATCATATTTGTCATTTATGGAGATTTAATTAAAATATGCATATAAAATTTGATCCTTACTACATTATCATTCTATCCTTAGTAGTGATCTAAAATACACAACCATCTATCTCTACTCTACCCACTAGATGGCAGGCAACACCTATTTACTAAAGGCATTATTCAGATTACTTGCAGTTCAGGAACTAAATCTCCATTCACTGTTCTGGGAATAGTTTGTGTGCCTTACTTTATCCCTTGGACAAGCAATGTAAATTAAAAAGTAATTGACAGCTTATCACTATCAGATCAACTATCACACGCACATCTATCTACAGTCAGTGAAAAAGGAAGTGAAGAAAGAACTAACTATATTTTAATAGTGATTTCCCAGTCCTGGTTTAAAATGTTAATAATGCTACAGTTTTAAATATGGGGCCATGTAAAAGTGTCATATCAAAGTATTTAAATTCTAAGATATCCATTTAAATCAAATATTCAGAATTATGTCACAAGCAATAGCCAACTTGTAAAAAGTGATATTCCAGAAGTTTACACCAAAGTTTGTTGTTTTAAACTCAAAAATCTTTCTTAAAATATTATAATACAAATATTTTTCGATATTAAATATGGCCCATTCGAAGCCGATTTAAATTATAATACAGCTGAAATCTATAAATCTTCAATCGTTACTCACTGAGGAGTTCCATCTCTAAATGCTAACCATGACTTTTGAATTAGTCAAGAAAATCAGATACCAGTGGCAGCATTTTTGCTACTAGAGAATGAATACCAAGCTGGAACTTGATACCCAAAGAACACAGCCTCTGTTACATAGTATCAAGGCAGCTGGCAGAACTGACAAAGAATTCCAGAGAAGCTAATTTCTGCCTAAATCTCACAGCAGGATGATGGCTGCACAGTCACCCCTCAGATAACTTCCAATTTCTGAACTAATTTTGAAACTGTATCTTTGTAACTCTGTGTCCGCCAATGATAGTTTAGCAAATTAATAGTGAGGTGTAACTTCATTTCAATGAATTACTAAAATGTATGTACGCCTCAAAGCTTCTTTTTGTTTCTTGCCAAATCAATTTATCAAATCCACAAGGGCTGATTAAACAGGTTCAAAGTGCCCAGCATTGGGTTCAGCTCTAACATGAATAAAAGAACGTAAGTTCTGAGCCTTTTATGGAGCCTAATGAGAATTTCCCTGAAATGTAAATGCATTTATAAAAGTTTCAAAACTTTCCAAACTTGACACTAGAAGTATTATTCTAGGAGGCACAAATACCTCAAAACAAAAACATTGATTTTCTCTGAAACAGGATTTTAGAGCACATAAACATTCTCAGCCTCTATTCATGGATTTTAGATGATCTGTCAATCTTCCAGACATTAAGCAAATTATGTTGTGTTTTTCTGGTAAAAAAGATCTTAGTATCAGTTTTTTCTAAGGTGTCAATTACTAAAGGTCAAAAACCACTGACTTAGAGAAGGAAGAGAAGTAAAGACGGAAAAGTTCTAAAATATCTCAGTGTAAAAAACTGGAAGTTAATTCACTATAAAAGAGGAATTTTTGAAGTTCACATAGTGATAGTCTTACTCTAGAACAACAATGGGACACTGAAAATGGGAGATGGATGGATATAATTATAGACATATAAAAGCCCTGGTTTTTTTCCCTAGGCTGGTTAACATAACAGTTATAATTTAAAAGGCTAGTGTACATATGTTAGGACAATTATCCCTTAAGTCTAATTGTGGGAACATTTTAACAATGGACATAATGCTTTTATGACTGTTAAGCCTTAAATAGAAATGCAGTACATACCTTAGGGGTAAACATGTGGCGGATGCCATCAATTGAACCATTTAAAAGGAATGCTCTGATTAGGAAGCATATAAGTACCACATATGGGAAAAGAGAACTAAAATACATGATCTACAAAGGAAAAGAAATATAGGTGAGACACACTAACATCCATATTCCTTTCTATAGTTAAGGTTATGTGTCCTCTTCTATACTTTGACAGTCTGTTTTTATAGCATGATTAATAATACTATTAATATTAATACCTTGTATAGCCATCATATTAGAATGGCTTATTAGTTTTAACAGAATGTGACTTAAGATCTTATTTGAGATACAATGAGAAATAAGGACTCTCTCTTAATTACACTCCTTTAAAATAGTCCATAGGTATGGTGTAACTTGATTTCTTATAGTTCACAAAATAAGCAATATTTAAGAGAAATGAATAGTTACTGACTCCCTAATAAATCTTTACTTTTATTGTTTTAGGTGAAAGCAACATCAAACAGGTCTTTTATTTTCATTATTTGAAATTCCATTATAAGTCTGTAAAGCTTTTGGAATAGAGAGCGGCTCCTGTTAAGTCTTCCCAAGACTGAATAATTAGCAATGTCAAGGTTTTACTTTCTGCTTCTCAAGTTTTCACACTTAAAGTTAACCAAATGTTTAATCACAGAAAAGCAATTGTCCTAACCAGACATTTGCTGCTTTCTTGACATCTCCATGCAGAAGCCTAACAGGTCTCTAAAACTTTTCAGCTCCAGAAAAGAACTTCTGAATTTCTCCCACAGGTGTCCCCACCCATCTCCACCTCAACAAATAGCCCAACCATCCATCCAGGTGCTAAAGTCAAACACCCAGAAGTAGTCCTCCACCACTGGTAATATTCTCCTAGTTTCCAGGCTACCACTCAGGTTATCTTATTCCTGCTTAACACATTCCCAGGATTCTAATACAGTTGCAACCAAATGTGAGTTCCTCCCTCTGACCTCACATTTCAGCGCCTCTCTTCCCAGCTCTACCATCCTTCCTTCCCCCAGCTGAGCCCGGCCCCCAAGCCCTTGCTAGCTGCCTCAGACCCAGCTCTGCAGCTTCAGGACAGAGTAGGGCTGCACCTGCAGTCTGAGGCACTCATCTCCTGACCTGCACGACTCGCTCTTCTGTTATCTATGTCTCACCTTCATCTTCAGTGAACTAAAACATGAGGGTCAACCGAATGAACAGCAAAAGTAAAGGACATTTAGGTATTGACACAAATTTCAAAAAAAGATCTTTGATGAAATGAGGAGAGATTACGTGACTTGAAATTTCACTATAAAACGCATTTTTATGTTCTTTCTTTAAACACGTTTTTAAAAGCACCACTTTCTATCAATCTTTATTTCACAACCTAGAATGACATGGTACTTGTAGTTTGCCCACAGACATTTATAGCAGAACTTGAGGAAGGTGTGGAGGGCATGCAGGAGTGGTTATTAGCCGAATCAGGAGGGGCTCTAATATACTAACTTTTCCAGAAGATTGAATGCCTTTGATCATAGCCAAGCAAACTACAACCCAGGCGGCCAGCAAGCAGACGGTCATTTTCCAGTTTAAGCCCCCACTCTCAGAAATGGAATTGGAAATATTCAGGGCTTCTCTGTACCAGTAATAGGTGGTGGCGGAACTTTTTTCACATTCTGGTTCCACGACTGTAGAAAGAAAGGGAATACAGTCATTTCAGACTAGAAAGAGTAATGAGGTACTTTTTCCCCAGTAAGCTTATATTTATAAGCTTAATATTCTTAATTAATTCTTAAGAATTCTTCATTCTTATTCAGTTCTTAATATTTATAGAAAAGTACTACTATTCTCCAGAAGTATTTACATTCACAATGAAAACACAATGGTGCGAAACTGTGAAAAACCCACAGATATGTTTCTTATCACACATTTCTGAAACAGGAATATCTGAGGGTTTTTTTTATAAAAGTAATTAAAATACATTGGGTTTACAGCTCTTTCCATCCCCAGAGTTATCTGACTGACTTCCTGGGGCAGACCTGTCAAATTTGCTTGCTGCTGGTCATATGTGACTTTTGACATTAAACTAATCTAAAGTGGCATTTGCTGTAAATGCAAAGAATGTTTTTGTAGAGACTTAGTACAAGAAAACTAATGAAATTATATTAATAATTTTATATTATTTGTTGAAATGTTAATATTTTGGAAAAATATTTCACTGACTTTTTGTTTTAAATGTGGCTACTTGTAAACTTTAGACTACACATGTGAATTTCATTCTACATTTACTGGACATCACTACTATAGGTAATTGTCCTTTATTTACATTCTAGGATTTTAAAAAGGGATGGGAAATCTATGAAACAACAGAACAAGAGGCATAAAAACAATTACTCAATCCAAATTCTTTTTTTCCTATTTTTAATTTTATTTTTATTCTATTATCTCCTTTATGATTACCTGAATGTCCTTTTTTAAAAAAAAAAAAATTGTATTACTCAAATATAATTGACAGACAATGTTATATTAGTTTCAGATGTCCAATATAGTGATTTGACAATTTTGTACAGGACATGATGCTCACCATAAGCATAGTTACCATCTGTCAGCATACAATGTCATTACATATTCTTTACTATATTCCTTATGCTATACCTTTCATCTCCATGACTTATTTTCACCTAACACCATGGGGCACAATAACATAACTTGGGAAGACTTAGTGAAATTACATGGTGCCAAAGTTCTCTGTTCTAAATCTGCCAATCCTAAAAGTGAGGTAAGCCTGTTATGATAATAATTTTGACAGATTTTTCCACATTATTTTAAAAGGAAAAATATCTCAAAATCTCACGCCCTTGGCAACTTTGTGATCTTTATATACAAAAACACATGATACATGTCTTACAAGTATGTGAAGCATTTTTCACCAAAGGACATTGATCCCAAGGTAGAGGTTGCTGAAAAGACTGAGAAAAATAAAACAAACTCCAGCCAATGATGACATTGTAGTAAAGAGCCACAAAAAAGCACACCTGCAAAACAAAACAGTGAGATTACATTACATTTCTCATGCCCATCCTTGGAAATGAGATGAAATGCATAAAACTTATGCAACATTTTAAAAATCCTCCTCATTTCATTTTTATTTGAAACACATTATCTTTTCTAAAAACGATGTCTCTCATAGGTCTTAGCATGCATTATCAAGATTGACCTATATTAATATTTACAGCTTGATTTATGTTATTAGTGAAAACTCTGATGGTGTTTTTTAAAAGCGCAATTAAAGAGTTGAATAGAAATACATAAACTCAAAGGTTTCATATAAATGTAAACTATTCAATTACAAACCCTGTAAAAATTGTATGGCATATACCATACCAGGAAACTTACTACACAACTTGCAAATCCAATGCCACCCAGTTTAGGGCTTATGTAATTCCATACACCAATGCTTCCTCGCCGAATTCTTTGACCCACAGAAAGTTCCAGGAAAAAAAGAGGAATACCTATTACCAGAAGCAGTATTAAATATGGCAAAAGATAGGCACCTACAGAGACAAGAACAAATAAAATAGATTACATTTAACAGTAACAGTAGAGAATACACTAATTTTGAAAGTCTCATAAAATACAATATTTGAACTTCTATACAGTATAGTTACAAAGGACTTTAAAAGAAAATGAAGTTTCATCATTTTAAACTTTCCGGCATTTGAAACCCAAATTTGACTGCTACAAAGGGTTTTATTTTAAAAAATAAAATTGTGATTAAAGTAAGAAAACAGTTTTTAGTTTCATTTTACTGAGAGGGTATGACTTCATTTTCCATAAAAATAATTGATTTCTTAAAATTAATTGTTTTCTCAACTAGGTTTCACAAACTTCTAGAAATCTTATTCACAGAATGCTCATCAAGTGACTTATTAAATCTACTCAAACTTATATAAATCAAGCATTCCAAGTTAGATAAATTAGAGTGAATGAGATTTTATAGTATTAAAGCTGACTTTTCTCCCTGAATAACACCAGGGGAGAAATGGCTGACAAGATTGAAAAAAAAAAAAGAAAAAGAACTTCTACCTCAGACAAATGTGATTTTTCCCCCATACATACTTCATTTACAAGGTACATTTCAGGAATTTTTTGTTTTCCAAAATTCTGTGAAAGGGTGGTGAGACTGAGTGAAAAGCTAAGGTATGTAATATCTATTATAAAATACATGTGCATATATTGTCCTTGTAGTAAGGCTTTCATACTTAAAAATTATTTTATAGCTAAATCTCAAATTAAGACATACTACTAATTATTTTAGAATGTGAATTGTTTGACAATGTTAGTATTAGATTCTATTAATTGATAAAGTTAAACGTGAAATGTATTCATTCCTACATAAGAATACATGTACAAATCATTCATTAAATAACCTCTAGGATAGAAATTTCTTCATTCAAATTTCTTATATGAAGTTCTGTCCAACCAGATACTGTCAAGTAAATCATGCAATTGATTGGTGTCAATGCATCAAATGCATTAATAAAATAAGCCATTTATTGTACTTTCCCATAAAAAAACTATTTAATGGTATTGAATAGATTTTAGAAGTTGTTCAAATTGTTCTGGTGGTTATTCTGCTTAAGAAGTAAACATTAATTTTTTTTCAAATTATTGATCTCAGTATATATCTCTGAAATAATGACTATGTGCAAGAATTTCCCTAATATAGTCATCTATAGAAAATCCCTACTTTCTTATTATGGATTTTCAGTCTTTCGGATTTAAGTTGATTCTACAAATGGGAATGTGATGTAAAGCATGGATGCATGAGCCTATAAAACAGATCTATCAAAAATCTAGTTCTTTAAAATTGTATTTATTTAAATTCAAGTTAATAAACATACAATGGAGTACTGGTTTCAGAGTAGAACCCAGTGGTTCATCACTTACATATAACACTCAGTGCTCATCTCAACAAACGCCCTTAAAAAACACACAATAAAAAAATCTAATTTTTAAAATGATTAGTAACATTCAGGTGCTAATGACCTGGAAATGTTTCCCAAAGGACTGAAAGAACATTTTAAACATGAACTTAATCTTAGAATGTGAATGCATTTATATATATGTGCATTACTAGAGAGGGAGAGAATGAATTAAAGCTGGCGATCTTTCCTTAGTTACATAACTAAGCATGCATGACATGCTCTTAGATACTTAACTTTTCTTCCGACTCAAATTTCTTCTAACATTAACCTCCATATGAAAAAATAGGCATAGCTAAGATATACATGAACATTTACTATTTGCCAAGGCACATTTCTAGGCATGCTACATGTAGTTACTCATTTAATCCTTACAAGAATCCAAGGCAGAAAGTACCATTATTATCCTCATTTTACAAGTGTGGAAACTAAACCAGAAGTAAGTTAACTTGGAAAAGGTCATTTGGCTAGAGTGGGAAAGAGCCAAGTTTCAAGGCCAAATTGACTTCAATCGTGAGCTGGTAGCTTCCATATTACGCTATTTATTAAGCTGAACCACTGTACTTTAATATTTTAAAACAAATCAACTTATGCTGGCTCTATCACTTTTTAGTTCTATTATTCATAAAATGCCTCAAGTGACAGATGAATGAGATTCAACTAGTCTGAGGCTGGCTGACTAAACAGCCAGAAAATACTACTCAAATACCCATAAGGCTCAATACTATACCGCATGTTGGATACAGCCTTTTGTATTCTGACAGCACTTTTGAAATAATAAAGTCCACTGGCATTTTATATCACTGTCTAGTATTTTTTTTATTTGAAGAGAAGAAACAATAATAGGAAGAACATTTTGGTTCCTTTTACATATGACAATAAGGAGGAGCCACTCTTGCTAATAACTAATTTCTAACTATGAAATCCTTTCAGTTATCCACCAAAACAAAATTTGTGTTAAATGGATGGCAGACTTCAACCAAGACAGCCTCTTTCCTTAACAGTATGGCCAGTAAGGCTCGTAAGGTGAAAGGCTTAAAAATCAGAATTCCTCTTTTTCTAGTCTTGGCAAATGGGACGACTCATGAGAAAGAAAAAGCAGGGTAGTACATTGCTGCTTATACCTGACTTGATAAATAATTCCTATGTGATGTTAATGACTAGCTAAGGAGCATACAGTTTCGATGGAGTGATGTATAAAGCATCCCATCACTGACATCAAGAGGTACTGATTCTTACTTCTCAGGCAGATCTGTCTAACAGGCTACTGTTTCCAAACCTGTTGTTTTGTGCCTGGTTGAATTAACTAAGCAAGATCATAAATATATTTTGTCATCAGAACACCTTAGCTTTTTATCTTTTAACCCAAAAAGAAATTTCACAAATGAATGATTATAGTATTTCATTTGATCTGTACATCAAATATAAAACCATATTTTTGTCTAGTCAACTAAACTATCACAAATTGGAATCAAATACCAAAATATTCTTTCTACCCTTTGCATGATGAAATTCAGTTACTATTTAGTTTTTAATCACATTTATTTTAACTGTTTCCATGTACATATATAATTAAATTTCAACCCAAATGTTTGTTAACTTAACATTACTTGACTTTAGTATCCTAGAGAGCTTGTGTCCTACATGAACAAGCCATTCCCTTGTATATATTTTTATTGACTTTTAAGACAACTTTTGCTAAATAACCCTTATTATTATATGTACAAATACAAAAAGCTAGATTATGTTGATGGAGATATTTTTGTTTTTGATTAAGGATGTTAATACCTTTTTTTAAATTTAAATTCAAGTTAATTAACATACAGTGTAGTATTGGCTTCAGGAGTAGAACCCAGAGAGGATGTTAATTTCTTTAAAGTTTTTTTTTGAAACTAAACATTATCCCCAAATACTATGGAATTAGGAATCAAATATATATGATATCTAAGGATGAAGAATGTCTGGCATTACATTAATTATTTGGTTAAATCCCTTCTACTGGGATCTACAAAATTCTGGTCAGCATTTGAACACTATTATTATTCTAAATTATATGCAATTTTTGTATGGAAAAAGGAAATTATTTCAAATTCAGAGTTCATAAATTGTGGAGAGAAGATTCTTTATGACCTGTTTCACCAGTATTGTCTTACATCAGAAACCTTAGGTTTTTCTCCAAAGAGAATAACTGACAGGCACAAGGAATGCCTCTAACATTTCTTAGAAAGGTCAGTAATTTAGAGATGTTTAATAACATCCACAGAAAGAATCTGAGAATGTATTACCCTTAAGAAATCTTTCTTTGAGTATTCATAACAAGCCATCTGCCTCTATGGAAACCTAATCTGAAAACAGAGGTGAGCTTACTTCCAACAAAGGAGTCTCCCTGGCTTTACAATGGAATTCATACTTTCTGAAATAATGAGACTGCAGCAACAACAACAGCTGTTTGAAACAGTCAATTACAATTTACTTAGCAACGTATCACTGAACAACAAAAACAAAAAACCCCAAAACTTACCACCTCCGTTCTTCTGACACAGATAGGGGAATCGCCACACATTTCCTAAACCTACAGAAAATCCAACTTGGGCCAGGATGTATTGTAGTTTACTGTTCCAAGCTGGTCTTTCATCTTCAACTTCCAATTCCTCTTCAATATCTGTATCTTTTTCCTCCTGAACATCAACAATTAGTTCACTCTTCTTAAAAGCATCATCAGCTGAGTCTTCATTGGAGAGAAGGTCTTTGACAGACTCAATAACTTCATCGTCTAATTCTCTTTTCACCACCTTGCTATTCTTCGGCATTGGAAAGTTTGGTTATTATTATTTTTTAAAAATCCCTTATGATAAATTTGTCAACTTTTTTTTGAAAGATGTTAACTGATATGAATAAAAGATGGAGGAAGGTATCAAATAAATCTTTGATTCAAGGTGATATAGTTTGAATGGATCCTGGATCTGTATGTCCAATTCTATAGGTACCTGTAAAATTTTAAGTTGAAAAACAATAATATTTAATGAGAAATATATTTAAAATACTGAAGACTCTTTATTATTAGTTTTTATGAGAAAAATTCTTTCTACAGAGTATGAGACATATGAATATCCTTGGCCCTTCATAGTTTAATGTTAACAGAAGTATAAAAATTGTAAAGTACACATGTGCTTCAGACACATTTTGTTTTAACGTTTATTTTATTTATTTATTTATTTATTGAGAGAGAGAGAGAGAGAGAGAGAGAGGGAGAATGAGCCGGGGGGCGGGGGCGCAGAGCACAGAGAAAGAGGGAGACACAGAACTGGAAGCAGGCTCCAGGCTCTGAGTTGTCAGCACAGAACCTGATGCAGGCTCAAACACTTGAACAGTGAGATCATGACCTGAGCTGAAGTAGGATGATTAAACAACTGAGCCACCCAGGTACCTCCAGACACATTTTCTTTTAACTAACTTCTTCCTTCTTACATAAATCTACTTTGATTTCAGATATACTCTAATGCACAATAAATTGGTGTTCATTAGTAATTATTTTGTGACCCTTTTTCTTAATTTTTCCTTTTTCCCTCTGATTAAAGTACATTCCTTATTTTATTCCTCATAGAATTACATATGCAATTATTACATGTCATCCCTATAAATCTGTCTTATACAGAATGTCTTCTGTTCATGTATTCTGTTCATTCACTTGATATTAATTGTAATAGGGCTACAATTCAGGGATACAAACATTCACAAATTATACAATGTCTGCCTTAAAGGAGCTTATATCTGATAGGGTGAAAGGCACATTCCAAACAATTATACTATGTTGTATAATTTATATGATGCAACATCATTAGTATAGGAGAGATCAGAAATGTTGCATAAAAACAGCATTATAGTTGGGCAGGAATAGAGTGAGGCCACACCAAACATAAAGAATAGGATAAAAAAGATGCAGGAAGTGGTAAAAATTATTATTTGCGTAAACATTCTCTCAAATGACCCAAAAAACATACCACTTTGGAATTTTCCTTTTATTTCATTTTATATTTCATATCCTTTTCTCTGTTCAAATATAGACTCAAGTAAGTCTATAGAGTATGTTTGCAAACTAATGAGATTGTTTATTTCAAAAAGTGACTAAACATATGAATGCTTCTCTTCAAGATCGGGTCAAGAGACTTTGAAATAATATCCCAAGAGGTCTGCCATTTGTTGCCAGAAAAAAAAAACCCAAAAACAAAAAAAAAAACAATTATTTGATGTGACTTCACATTCAAAGTCAGAGAAATAGCCCATCATACTTTAACTTATAATCTTCATGAACAACACAGGGAGCTAGGTAACTCAATGAAGAAAAAAAAAAAAAGGATTCATTAACTTGACCATGTAACTTTTATTGGTTGCCTTTATGTTTGGAGGTGGTGTTCAGTTGTTTCCCAATTAAAATATATACCCTAAGAATAAACACTCATTTAGGATTTGGTGAAGATTAAGAGTTAAGACTGTGAAGAAAATTCTGAAAAAGCAGCATTCCCAAAATACTTTAAATAATAGATACATCTCTAGAATAAGTGAAAAACTTCTCATGGTGACTATCGTTAAGACACCAACAAGTTTTTGATGTGGAAATAGTTTTAAGTGGTTAGAGATTATGTTTGTTTAATTTACTTTATTTTCCTTGAGAGTTCAGTAAATATTAAATGAATAAATAAATAAATACAGCCATTGAAAAACTGAAATAAGCTAATTTTCCAAATAGATTTGCTGAAGAAACAATCTGACATATAGGAAGTTGTGAGACAAGAATTATGTAAAGATCTACATTTACATTTATTGAATTATCTAAAGATAAGTTGTTGGCACAGTGAAAGAGTGATACATAGATGAGAGTATTGGCTTTAATCTGACAAACCTGGAGTTGTATCCTAGTTCTTTTATTTCTTAGTGGTATAAATTCTCCTAGTCATCCCACTCAGCCTTAGTTTCCTCAATAAACTAAGGCTATAAGCTATTCTTTTTCCTTTTTCCATACAAATAAAAAGGCAAGGAATGTACCAAGGTTTAGAAATACATCTACAGTAAAAACACCCACCATATCAAAATGAAAAATTTAGACAGTGATCCTCATGAACCTTCCCCAAATTATCTCAGAAATTGTACTTCTATACATTTTTAAATCTTTGTGGAAAAAATACACAAACAAAAAATTGAAATGAAAAATAACAACGTTGGACACTGCTAAATATGTGTTTTAGAGGTTAAATGAATTATCATACCAATGTACATACAATATCCTTTGGCAAAGCTTAGATTTAAAAGTTTCTAGCAGAGAGGTGCACGGGTGGCTCAGTTGGTTGAGCATCCGACTTCAGCTCAGATCATGATCTCACTACTCGTGGGTTCTAGCCCTGCATCAGGCTCTGTGCTGACAGCTCAGAGCCCAGAGTCTGCTTCAGGTTCTGTGTCTCCCTCTCCCCCTGCCCCTCCCTCACTTGTGCGCTCTCTCTCTCTCTCTCTCAAAAATAAGCAGTAACAATTTTTTTAAAGTTTCTATCAGAGTACCCAGAGTTCATATTTTCCATGAAAAAAAATCAATGTCAAATGTAAACAAAATTTAAATACAATAGCATATTGTAAATGCCTAAAATATATCTAACATATGAAATCTATCTAACTATATATACAGATTATAGGGTACAACAGTCCTAGGCAATCTTTATAATATAACATACTAAAAAGGATGTTAAATAGGCTGTTGCATTTATTTAGAGCTCTCCTGACTAGGCCATATGCTCTGCCTGGAGAATGGCTTTATCTTACTCATCTCACATGCTCAAGGTTTCAACTTGTCTATCAAACGAATGAACTCAAAGAAGTAGGACAGAATAATATTTTATGATAAGTACAAGTATTCTGCACTATTACACATCTGGTTGTTTTAGGGGATTTTTGATGTTTTACTCCAAGGACCTATACTCATTGAGTCAGAGACATTCCTTTCAGAGACTGCATCAAGACAAATGTAAAGATATAAATTGAGTTTCTGAATGAATTTGTAAAAACTTAGTATATAAGACAACAATTTGGAAGCCAAATTAATTTCACATTTCAAGACCCAATTTTCTAAGAGATAACATTTTTTTTAATTCTAAAAGCTTACCTGAAGATCCTAGTTAATAAAAGTAGGCCATATACATAGATTAGAAAGAACCATTACTCTACCAGCCACACAGGAAGTAGGATAATCAGTCTCAAGGAACTGCACAGCTTCTGCCAAGTTGGCACAAACCATTCCTGTGACATAATCAAGCTATCATTTACTGTACTTCCTCTGCACCTACGAGTTGCATTAGCAGTCTACATCATTACCTGGTAAAGGCATCCTGTCTATCCCTGAGCAACAGATATTCAAGATCCAAGGTCAATAAAATATTGCCCATGGGTCAAATATAACATTGTCTGATTTTATAAATAAAATTCTATTGGAACATAGCTGTACCCACACATTAACATCTTTTCCATAGCTAATTTTGTGCTGCAACCGCAGAGTCACTTTGTATGGACTGCAAAGCCTAAAATATTTCTGACTATCTTGAAAAAATTTGACAACCACTGTTCCAGAGAATAAATTTGAATTGTAGATGTGGAGTTTCCCAGACCAGTCAATCTAGGCTCCATTTGAATGGCACGAATTTCTTTATGAAATAAGTGTGACAAGATAGAACTCTGCACATTCAAACATAAGTAATTACTAAGAAGGAAAGGGGTTTTATATAGAACCAGGGAGATGGAGTGGTAGTAGTTGAGAGGGGAAGAAACATAAGCAAAAGACAAAGGTAGAAAATATATATCAGGAAACAGAGTGCTCTAGAGTTTCAAGTAGATTACTTATTTTAAAAAAACTCAGAGGTTCAGTAAAATAAAGATTAAAAAGTCCCCCTTTAAAAAAAATCAAATAAAAGATATAAAAGATGAATGGGAAGAAAAAAGTTAGGTGGATGAACACTAATACAGAAATTGGAATATTCATTGTAAGAATAAAAGGCATATTAGAAACAAATAAAGGCTGCTACAGGTACATCCATAGGCATGGAGAATAGACTTAAGGAAACTCCTCAAAATGAATTAAGAGTCAAATATTTTAAAGTAATTCTGAGAAAAGGCTAACAGAAACAGAAGTCAGATAAAGGTGATACTACAAACTTAAAATTGGTGTACCCAGGCAAGAAAATAGAATTAATATAACATAAAACACTAAAATATTAATTATCAGAAGTTTTTCTCATACTCATACTTTCAAATAATAATAATACAGAAGGTTCAACACTAAAAAATACTGGCATAAAAATTCCTAGGGATTTCAAACAGAGTAGAAAAGGGGAAAAATACTTCCCAGGATATTTAATGACCTCTAAAACAAAACTAAACTAAATTAAGAGGAAAAAGTACTCAATATCCAATTTTTGTACTCAATTATTTTGTATTTCAATTATAAAGGTCACAGGCAAATATTCTTATCCATAAGAGATCTGATGATACCTACTGGGGAAGGAGGGGAACAGGTTACAGATCATGCACTTTGGCCAACCAAGAGGGAAAACAAAGTGAAGTCCTCACTAACAGAGAAGCCATGTTAAAGTATAGAAGTGAGCATAATTTAAACAAGCAACAAAGTTTAAAATCTATATGAATTATGTTTAGGGAAAAACATAAATTCAAATTAAAAAATAACACAATTGGGAATTAAATGGGAGAAGACAGAAAGAAATAAAAGTATGAGAATGTTCTCATCTTTCATATCAGGAAGCAACTTAGGATGCCTTCTAAATATAAAACCCATAGCTGAAAAAAGGATAACGCCCCAACCTCTTCACATTTTCATATAACCCTCCCTATCTACTTTTAATGGGATCTTGCAGAAATTAATATTTCTTGCTATGAAGAGACATGTATTGATGCCAGAGAGTTGTATCTAGTTTCTAGAAACAGACTGAGATCAAATCCTAGTTCTATCACTTATGGTTCTATGACCTTGGCTAAGTTACTCTGTTATCTAATATAAAGTGCTTGGATATATGGCAGCACATCGAGAGAACTCAATATACATCTTCTTTCATTGCTATGATTATCATTCCTCTTAGAGTTGTATTATGTTACAACTGGTTTGTTGCAAATTACCCTATTAAGAATAATGTAAGTCTAGAGCCAATGGTATATGTTTAAATTGTTTTAACATCACTTTTTTTCTAGTACCAGTTTTCTACTGCTGCATAACAAATTACCCCAAAACTTAGTGGAAACAAATGTTTTATTTGCTTCTGATTCTGTGCATTTGCAATTTGAACCAGGCTTAGATGATCAGTTCCTTCGTTCATCTTGACTCAGGTCATTTCGCCACTACAGTCATCTATCAACTCAAGTCGGGAAGGATGGTCTAAGATGGCCTCACTCACATTCTGGCAGCAGGCAGCCTACAGCCAGAGCACTTTGGTTCTCCTATATGTAGTCTACAAAATCCTAGCTCCAACTTGTTCACATTATAAACTCAGAGTTCCAACTCCAGCCAAAGTAAGCCCAACATGCAAGTGCTAGTAAAGCCCTGTTTAGCATTTGCTAATGTTTCACTGGCCAAAGTAAGTCACATAGCTAAGTCCAGATTGATTAAAGAATGGATAAACACCACTTTTTGATGGCATGAGCAACAAAGTCAATTTGCAAAAGGTACAAGTAGAGAGAAGAGAAAAATACTGCCACCATCTTTGAAAATAATCTTCTACACTTGTCCAGTTAGAATTTCCCTCCCTGGATTTTGGTTCTTGTGGAGAAAAACAAAGAGATCAAAAGGTTGGCATCTCACTCAATTCTAAAGGCATTATGCCCTGGCTGTAACTACTACTGTAGTCATGGATTCTGGTTCCTATTTTTAGGAACTGTTTTCATTCTTGCCCTTTTCCATCTCATTGCCAAGCACCCCGTTGTTCCTTGGAGCCCCTGAGCTCCTGAGCCTTGCCAGTATTTCTTCTTTATTTTATTTTATTTTATTTTTGTCTCTTAGCCAGCATCAGTTTTTGCAACTTGCAAACAAAGAACCCTAAAAAATACAACATTATAAATGTAAAACAATTGATGTCTTTCTATTCAACATAATAAATGTTGAAAATGTTACATCACTTAAATTTAGACTTATATTTACAAATCTTTCTCATTCTCCTATATTTACATTGCTTTAATTATCTTCATATGTAATTTTTCAGGAAAAAACTCTTTTAAAGTACTTAAAACTAGATTGAAAACATTTTTAGATCAACGTAATAAATTTCTAACTCAGTGTTTCTCAACCCTAAGCATTTTTAATGCTCTTTTTTTCTTTTTTGAGATTATTTCCTTGCCTTTCCACATAAATTTTGAAGTCAGCTTGTTAATTTCTACTCCCCCCACCCCCCAAAAAAACAAGCTGCTATAATTCTGATTGGGATTATATTGATTCTATAAACTCATTTGGGGAGCACATGACATCTTAAATCATTGAGTTTTCCTATCTATGAACTTGGTATATCTCTTCAGTTATTTATATCTTATTTAATTTCTCTCTGGAAAAAGCTGATTTTTAAATATAGGCTTCCTATCCTGCAACAATGTTAAATTGAATTGATGCTGTTGTTTTAAGATCCCTTGGGATTTTTATATACACAATATGTTAAAGGTAAATAAATACATTTTAGCCTTTTCTAATTGTTTACCTTTAATTTCTTTTTCCTAACGTACCGTACTGGCTCGGAAACCCACTAATATTTTGAATGTAAGTATTAAGGACATACATCTTCATCTATGCCCTAATGCTAACAGGAAAGTACTCAATATTTTACTAAGTACAATGTTAGTTATGGATTTTTTTTTTCATAGCTGCCTTTTGTCAGTTTAGAAGAGCTTCATTTTATTCCTAGTTCAGTGAGGGTCATTTATTTTTATCCTGAGTAACAGCTGAATTTTGACACATAATTTTTTACCTTTATTAAGACAATAATACAACTTCTTAATCTATCAATATAGTGTATAACATCAATTGGTTTTGTATTTTAGACCAACTTTTCATTATGAAATAAATCCCACTGGTCAAGATGTATTACCTTTTTAATATGTTACTGGAATCAATTTTCAAATATTTTAGTAAGGATGTTTCCAACTATATTTATGGGAACATAGATCTATAATTTTTTTTTTAGATTTTGCTTTTCTGGTTTTGGTAGACTCATAAATGGAGTTTTAAAATGGTCTATCATTTATTTTCTGAGAGAATATGTAGAATTAGTTTTATTTCTTCCTTAAATGTTTGACAGCACTCACCAATAAAGCCATCTGGGCCTGGAGTTTTCTTTCAGAGAGTATTTTTAATTAAAAACTCAATTTACTAAAAATTTCAATATATTTCACTGATATACAGCTACCAAAAGTTTCTTTTTCATGTGTTATTTTTGGTGAGTTGTGTTTATCAAGGAATTTATCCATTTCATTTACATTGTCAAATTTATTTGCAGAAAGTGAGTCATAATAGCTGTAGGCTTTGTAGTCATACCACATTTTTACTCCTGATATTGTTAAGAGAATAAATAATATTCTCAGTATTTGTCTTAATTAGTCTTACTAATATTTTCACTTTAATATATAATTAACTCATAGTGTTGTGCAATTCATACCCCATCTTTCAAGACTTCTTAGCTTCTAAACTATTGTTACAACCTCTTTTGTAACTTATTAAATTCTAATTAAAATTTCCAGTGAAAATATGCAGACTTAAAATAACAGGCAGGCACTTGCATCTGAGAGATGAGAGACGACTCAAACAGACATGCCTGCACTGGCTAATTACTGGTACTTGCCACAAGCTTAATATTCTATAATAAAGAACTAGAACAATAGCAAATTATCTCCCCAACTTGGGCAATTACAAATTTTACTGAATAAATTTCTTTAAATATGCACCAATTATGAACACTGAATCTGAAATTTATTGTGGATACAAATGAAATTTATTTTTCTAATTCTTAATATATAGGATAAAATGTAAAGACTATTGGAATAAAAACAAAATGTTAAACCATACTGCAACGCCTAAGAAAAAAATGACACACCTTGAGAAGTTTATAGTTATGGAATAATTGTGAGAGGAAAAAATAAAGGATTCTATAACACACTAAACTAATGCTCTTCATAAATCATACAAAAAATTTCAACAACACAGAATGTAACCTAAGTACTTCTTTTGCAAATTATATCCCCTTTACATAAAATGTTTTCACTAAGCAAAAAGATAACAGTAATCACAGAACCGATCAAAAGAAGAGAAGTATTTTTTTCACAAATGATAATGCAAAATCATAACTTAAACTTTACATATTTTGCCAAAAAAAAGTAGACTATAATACACCTATCAGGATGGCTAAAATTGAAAACAAATTTTAAAAAGTGAAGACACCAAAAGTTGGTGAGGATGAAGAGAGACTAGATCAATCATATATATAGTTAATAGAAATATAAAATAGGAGCCACTCTAAAAAATAGCTGGCAGTTTCTTTTAGCACTAATGAGTGTGTTATCACACTGACCAGCAATTTGCACTCTTAGACATATATCCCAGAGAAATAAAAACTTATTTTCAAGCAATAACTTGCACATAAATGTTCATATCATCTTTATTTATAGTAGCCCCAAACTGAAAACTACCTAAATGTCCATCGATGGGTGAGTAGTTAATTAAGTTGTAGCACATTCCTGTCATCCAATATCAGCAATAAAAAGGAAAGAATTATTGATACATGCAATAAGTTGGATGAATCTCAAGGAAATGATGCTGCATTGGGGGAAAAGCCAGTATTAAAAGGATACATTTTGCATAATTTCCCGCTTATATAACATTGGTAAAATAACATAATAATACAGATGAACCACAGAACAGTGGTCACCAGGAGTTAGGGTGTGCTTTAAAAGCCAAAGGAATCTTGTGAGACAGTACAGTTCAGTATCTTCATTGTGGTTAAGTATTACATGAAGCTACACATTTGATAAAACTGCAAAAAATTATACACACATATATACACACACAGGCAGGGACAATGTCTGCATAACCTGAAAAACTCAATGGCTATCCCAATATCAATATGCTGGTTTTGATACTGTACTGTACATTTATTGACAAAGCCCAGGTGAAGGGTACACAAAGACTTCCCTTTGTAACTTCCTGTGACTTTGCAATTATCTCAAAATTATAATTATAAGGTAGTTTCAATAAATCGGAATGTATTTTTTGCTGGAATCAAGGACAGATTTTAAATCTTACTTAACTAAGTATTTCAATAAATCTCAAACATTTTAAAAATAGACAAAAGTTCTTTTAAACCCTTAAATTGTATAATAAGAACACCTCAGATTTAGACACTGTATTCATTTCCTAAGAATTCTGTAACAAATTCCTTCAAATTTAATAGCTTCAAAGAGCATAAATGAATTCTTCAAAGATCTGGAAATCAGAGATACAAAGTAAGTTTCAATAAACCAAAATCAACTCATGGGAAGGTCCCTCCCTCAAGAGGATCTAGGAGACAATCTGTTCCCTGCCTTTTCTAGCTCTGGAAGCTGCCAGCATATCTTAACTTATAGTCACATCCCTCCCATCTCTACCTCCAGCCTCACACTGCCTCCTCCTCTTCTGTGTGTGTCTAATTACCTTTGACTCTGTCATAGAAGGACATTGTGGTGACATGTAGTGCCAATCTGGACATAACAAGATAATCTCTTCATTAGAGGATTATGTCTGCCAAGACTCTTTTTCCAAATATGGTGACATTCACAAGTACCAAGAATTAGTGGGTAGACACATTTTTTAGCTGACTATAGGCATATAATATTACACTTATTTGTATATTTGTATTATCATGTCATGAAAAATGAATTCTTAGGCAAATGTTTTATTCATTACCATGTTTTATTCATTATGATCATAAAATGTCAAGTATGATCTTTTTTAGTTATTTCCTATAGTATATTGTTTGCAAAAAGAATGTTTGCAATTCCTCCCAATGCTGCACATGTCTGCTACTCCTCCCATCAGGAAATGGAGTCTATTTCCTCTTGTCTTAATTCTGGGCTATACTTGAACTTGAATTTGAATTCTAGAAGTAATTGAACTTGCTTTGACCAGTAGAAAGCAGAAGTGACACTGCAAGTTCCAAGGCTAGGCTTGAAGAAGCTTGGCCATTTCTGCTTTCACTCTTTTGGAATTCAGGCACTGTATATAAAAGTCCATCTGCCCCACTAGACATCCCAGATGGAAAGAGGGAGAGAGGGGCACCGGGGTGGCTAACTCCGTTAAGAGTCCGATATCGGCTCAGGTCATGATCTCACGGTTCGTGGGTTCGAGCCCCACATCAGGCTCTGTGCTGACAACTGGCTCAGAGCCTGAAGCCTGTCTTCAGATTCTGTCTTCTCTCTCTGACCCTTCCCTGCTCTCTCTCTCTCTCAAAAATAATAAACATTAAAAAAAAAAAAGAAAGAAAGAGGGAGAGAAAGTCTAAGTCTGCCCATTTAAGATTGTTCTGCCCATTTAAGCTGAAGCCCTAGGCACAAGAACAAAGGCACTGACATTCTATCCCCAGTCCACATACCAACTGGAACAGATGAAGTATTCCTCTGAGCCCAACCAACACAAAGAATAAGAAGAAATAATGATTTATTACTGTTTTAAATTATAATACCAGAAAGGTAACAGAAGCTAAAGAGACCAAATAAACCATTGTTTCAAATCTGAAAAAAATAAAAATGATTGGGTGTGTATGGGAGGGGTTGCTATGTAAGCAACAAATAATTAAAACCTTTGCCTATGGGGGAGATAAATTCACTGAATTTAACGGGAAGCATAAATATTTAACTCTACTGAAATTTAAAATATTGTCCAAGGAACTGTTCACAAAGGGGCTAGACCTGTGTAAAATGGATGTGCCTTAGAATTTTAATCCCATGCAGTGATTGTCTTTCAACCATAAGATAAATATTAACCTTGAAACACACATTTAGTTATTCTCATATCAAGTTCAATGTGGTCACCCTTATGTTTAAGGCAGCTATACATCAGAAATGAACAGGGATTATTATAACAAAACATGTAGACATCAAAATGATCATAAGGGAAGAGTAGCAAAACACTGTACCAAAAATTAACAACTTAGATAAAATGGGCAAATTCCTTGAAAAACACATACTATCACAACTTACCCAATATCAAACAGATCATATAATAACAGCTCTAGATCTATTAAGGAACTGAAATGCATTATTTTAACATTCTCACGAAAGAACTCTCTAGGCCTTGCTGGATTCAACGGGAAATGCTATCAAACATTTAAAGAAAAATTAACACCAACTTTGCACAATCTCTTCTAGACAACAGAAGATAATGGAACACTTCACAATTCATTTTATGAAGCGAGTATTACTCTGATACCAAAACCATAAGAAGATAATACCAGGAAAAAAACAGTAACAAAAACTACAAGTGCATACCCCTCATGAATACAGATACAAAATTCCTCAACATAATATCATAAACAAAACTCACCAACAGATAATAAGAATTATACACCATGACCAAATGGCCTTTCTTCTAGGTATACAAGGCTGGCTCAATATTCAAAGATGAATAATATAACATACCATAATAAAGGCTAAAGAAAAAAGGCATATAACTGTATTAACTGACGCAGAAAAAGCATTCGAAAAAATTCATTCAATATTCATTTGTAATTTAAAAATTGTCAAAAAATCCAAGTAGGAATAAAAGAAAACTCTCAACTTGATAAAAATCATCGGCCAAAAACATACAGTTGGTATACTTACCAATGAAAGACTGAATGCTTCTCCCTTAAGATCAGAGATAAGAATGCCCACTCTCATAAAAGTATGAGAGTGAACATTGTACTGAAAGTTCTAGATAATGCAATAAGACATGAAAAGAAAATATAAGGCATATAGATTGGAAAGAAAGTAAGAAAAATTTCCATATTTGCAAATGTTCTGGTTGTCTATGTTGAAAATCCCAAGAAATCTACACAACATGGACAATACTTTTACTCTGAAAACTACAAAGTGCTAATGAAAAAAATAATAAAAGATCTAAATACATAAACAGACATACCTACCATGTTCATGGTTTGGAAAATAACAGCAAATATGTAAATTCTCTCTAAATTGATACACAAGTTTAATGCAATTGCTATAAAATCCCAGAAAAAAAATTATAAATAAAAATTATGCTAAAATTATATAAAAAGGCAGAAAAATAAAATAGCTACAATTTAGAAAAGAAGAATGAAGTGAGAGGAATCATTCTACCTGATTTGAGGACTTACTGTATACTTACTATAATGAAGATTATATATACGAAGTTAGCAGAAGGACAGACACATAGATCAATGAAACAGAAGAGAGTACTCAAAAATAGACACACACAAATACATCCAATTGACTTCTGACAAAGGTGCTAAAGCAATTTCAGTGGAGGAAGAATGTAGCCCTTTCAACAAATGGTTCTGGAACAAGTCGACATCTCTAGGTAAAAATATAACCTCAACCTAAAGCTCAAGCCTTATACAACACTTAACTCAAACTGGATCACAGACCTAAATGTAAAACATGAAACTATAAAAGTTTTTTTAAATAAATCATTGGAGAAAATCTTTGCAACCTAGAGCTAAGCAAAGAGCTCTTAGATATGACATCAGAAGCAAGATCCATCAAAGCAAAATTTGGTAAACTGAACTTCAAAACATAAAACTTTTGCTCTGTTAAAGAACCTAGTAAGAGGATGAAAAAATAAGCTAAAGAACTGGAAGAAAAATATGTGCAGGCCACATATCTAGGAAGAGGCCTGTATTTAGGATCTATAAGAAATTCATAAAACTCCACAATGAAAAACAATTTTTAAATGGGTAAAAGACACACAGGGACATTTGACTGAATATGATATCTGGATGGCAAATGAGCACATGAAATGAGATTCAACATTATTAGCCAATAGGAAAATGCTAATTAAAACTACAATGAGATGTCACTGCATACCTGTCAAAATGACTAAAATATAGGGACGACAAAATTCTGGCAAGGATACAGAGAAATTGGATCATTCATACTTTGCTGGTGAGAATGTAAAAGGGTACAGTGCTCTGGTAGACTAAACAAGCAACTATCATATAACCCAGCAATTGCACTTCTGGGCATTTATGAGGGAGAAATGAGAATTTATCTTCCATAAAACTTATGAGTATCCATAGCAGCTTTATTCATAATAACCTTAACCTGAAAACAACCCAGATATCATTTAATGGGTGAATGATTAAACAAACTTTGGTAAATCCATACCATGGAGTACTACTCAAAAATAAACAAACTAGTGATATACACAACAACTTGCATATGAATCTAAAGACAATTAGGCCAAGTGGAAAAAGCCAACTTCAAAATGTTGCGTATTATAAGATTCCATTTTGATAACATTCTTGAAATGCAAAATAATAAATATGAAGAACAGAGTGACATGGTTGTAGTTATAAAGGATAAGACAACGATGGAACTGTTCTGTAACTTGACTTATCAATGTCAATATTTTGATTATGATGTTGTAAAACAGTTTTTCAAGATATTATATTTTCAGGAAATTAAGTGAAGAGCACACAGAGCTCTCTGTATTATTTTTTAACAACTACATGTGAATCTATAACCATCTCAAAATAAAAACTATTTAAAAACCCGTCAACTCAGGAAAATTTTTTTTTTATTTTTATGCTTATAAAACTGGCTAAATATAGGGGCGCCTGGGTGGCTTAGTCGGTTAAGCGTCTGACTTTCGCTCAGGTCATGATCTCGCGGTTTGTGGGTTCGAGCCCCGCGTCGGGCTCTGTGCTGACTGCCAGCTCAGAGCCTGGAGCCTGTTTCAGTCTGTGACTCCCTCTCTCTCTGACCCTCCCCTGCTCACGATGTTTCTCTCTCTCTCTCCTAGAAATAAATAAAACATTAAAAAAAAATTTTTTTTAAAAAAAACTGGCTAAATTTAATGATTCCACTAAGTCTCATTTGCTGCTGTAATATAATTCTACTACTACTAATGTTGAAAGCAGAGACTTTCTTATAAATTCAGAAACTACAAAAATCATGGAGCCAAAATGCGCATTGACTTTTAGACCTTACTCATTTGACAGCATCTGATGCCTGGATAGGCCCACCACCAACACTATAGGGCTTGAACTCATGACATGTCTACAAACTGAGCCAGCCAGAAGCCCCAACTACTGTCTTCACTTTAGAATATATTTAATCTATACTTGTAATAAGTAATACAGTTATACAGTATAAAAGGGCATAAAGTAAAAAGTATCTTCTCATTCATTCCCTCAGCATATCAGTCCCACCCTTACCTCCCTATAAGTCACCAAAGTCCTCCACAGGTATTGGTATATATTCAAGCTAATATGTGTGTTCTCCCATCCACCTAACCCATTTCATTTTTCATAACTGTCACCATATGTATAACTCTGCCTCTTGCATTTTCACTTAAGTCTTCAAAAACTTTTGATCTCATTACAATTGCTCGCTTTTTGTCTTTTATTTGTTTGTTTTGTTTTGTCTTAATAATTGTATGATAGACCATGGTATGAGTATATATTTAGGTCCTTTCTGATAATTCGCTTCAATGTTCAAGCAACTGGTTTTGTATATCTGGCATCTGCATATCTCTAGAGTAAATTCCTAGAAGTGGAACTACTTGATCAAAGGTTATGTGCTTCTACGATTTAGGTAAATACTGACAAGTGGCTCTTTATAAAAGTTGTCTCAACTTGTACTGTCACAAGCCTGTTTCCCTCTGCCTTCTTCAATACAGTGAGTAATTTTTTTTTTTATCTTTGCCAATCTGACAGGTGAAAAAGCTCCCAGTGTAAGCATTTCATTTAAAGATAACAATCAATGAATCTTCTGTGAAAGGATACCTTAGTGCATGAATCACAAGGAAATAATGTGACCTTCAAGACTGAAAACAGTTCTCCAACAACTGATCCTGCGCATTTAAAACTACCCTGTAGCCCAGTGTCTGGGGCTTGTTATTCACAAAGAAATATGAGAAAATCACTATTGGTCAAAGTTAGTATTTAAGTAGGTAAATTCATTAAAAGTTTACCATATATGTCCAGAACAGTAGTTAGGACTTATTTTAAGCTATAAGGGAAACTGGAAATAAATATAAAGATTCCTGCCATGTAACTTTAAATGTTTTCTTGCAGGGCACCTGGGTGGCTCAGTCAGTTAAGCGTCAGACTCGGGCTTAGATCATGATCTCATAGTTCGTGAGTTCGAGCCCCATGTCCGGCTCTGTGCTGGCAGCTAGCTCAGAGCCTGGAGCCTGTTTCGGATTCTGTATCTCCCTCTCTCTCTGACCCTCCCCTGTTCACGCTGTCTGTCTGTCTGTCTCTCTCTCTTTCAGAAATTAAAAAAAAAAACAAAAAACTAAAAATAAATGTTTTCCTGTATCAGACTATGCCCACAGGTGTCTGTTAATGCCATCTGCTCAGAAACCATTTTAATATTACTCTGCATGGAATATATTAATATATCCAAACATGCATATCTATGTAGTAATAAAGAGTTAACACACTACCCAAAAGAAGTAGAGAAGTAAATTGAGAAGTAAAAGTTTTCAGAGCTTTTGATAATCAGTAAGGTCTCTTTCAGGTCTATCATTCTAAGTTAATGACTTTTTCATTACCTGGGTAATAAACCCAGAGTTCAACACAATACACATATTTTTTACCTATTCATACACAAGTTTTATTTTATGACAGGACGACCAGTATTTTCTAACATGCACACAGCAAAATTTGAACTCTGATCGCTGGGTAAATTTATGATTACAAATATAATAGAGTTTTGGTTTTAGTAATTATTCTAACATATCTTAAGTTAATAATTGACAAGGCATTTCATTTGATTATTGGTATCTCAAATAGCTATTAGCCAATTTAAAAATTCTCCTACTATCTGCTATGATTTGAATGTTTGTGTCCTCCATTTCAAATTCCTATGTTGAAATTCTAACCTGAAGGTAACCGTATTAGTAGATGAGGCCTTTTACGGTAATAAAACTAACTCCAGAGAGCTAACTAGCTCTTTATAACATGTGACGACACAGTGAAAGTCACCATCTATGAACCAGAAGGCAGGCTCTCACCATACACAAAATCTGCTAGTGCCTTGAATTTCTCAGGCTCCAAAACTATGAGAAATAAATTTGTTATTTATAAAACACCCAGTGTATGGTGTTTTGCTATTAGCAGCCTCAACAAACCAATACAGTATTTCTTATTTATGTTATTATTTGGATGAAAGAGCACTTATTTTTTGGAAACAGGAATAAATATGTTTCTTAATGCCATTAAAATACTATCTGTTCAGTTAACATATATGGAAGTACAGAGTAATTCTTGAATCAAGAACACAACATACAATCAGAAAAAAAGATTTGTCAATATAAGAGACTGTCTTCCTTTCAAAATAGTGTTAATTGCTGCCTTCCTAAAAAAAAATTACATGTTTCACCTGCATGAAAATGGCCAATGAATATAATATATTTTACTCCAATAAATCAACATGTATCACTGATCATGTGGATACAAGGGTACGCACACAAAAATGAAATATGATTCTGATGATCGAATATGCCGAATATAAGGAGACAGATACTCTTCAAGGAAAATCCATTCCATCAAGTACCTATTAAGCGCTTACTACATAAGTCAAACCTAGTAAGAGGCGTCAAAGACAAAAGTAGGTCTGCATCTGAACACTGTTGTTGTGGAAATGAAAGGAGGCAAGGTGGGGTACGAAGTTCTGTAAGGTTGCTTCCTTGGAGAATGACACTATCCTAAAGCAAACACTTTGTTTCTTGTATCTCCGAAAAGCAACCAGGCGATAAATAAGCTTTAAAAAAAAACCCTGGATGATGAGGCTCTTAAACGCAGTCCACAAAGCAAACCCTCCAGTCCCCTTCGTGTTTCTGGGTAGGGAACTATACAAATGGTGCCGACTCAGAAAGGCTGGGTCTACCTTTAAGACCTGGAAGGTAACAACCCGACTGGGAGAAACGGACGCAGCCTCATTTGCATAAGCACCCAAACACTGCTGACGTCACCGCGCCAGAGTGCGGACCCCGCCCCGTCTTACTCCAACCTTTCCCTGGGCAGGATGGGGATGCGAACCGGGAAGAGAGCGAGACGCCACGGAGCGCGAGCCTGGGGGCTTCCCGCGCCCACACGCGGCCAAGGCCCCTCCTCGACTCAACGGAAACGAATTCCCGCTCTGGCGGCCTCTGCGGCGGGAGGGGCACACCTGTCCCCGGGGTGTCCCGGCTCGGCGTTGCGATTCGCTCACAATGTCTAAGGCTCATGTGCCTGTGTGTCAGGATCCGAAAGCCCCTCCCGGTACTCAAAACCGTGCTCGGCCCAGGCCGGGCACACACAAGCCACGTGAATGGTGTGGAGCCGGTCTGGGTGATCCCATTCCTCCCGTCCTCTCCTTGAAATCGCCGCACCACCGTCTCACCGCCACACTCTCAAATCCCGGGATGCGCAGCAACACGCCCGCCGTGCTTTCTTCCGTAGCCACGTGCCTGGTGCGGCCGAAGGCCCACGTTAGGACCGGTAATCGCAGGACGCCTCGGGCGAAAGGGGACGGGGGTCACGTGAAGCGCACACAGCCGGGGGCAATCGCGTTTGACGGTGGCCAGAAGCGACGAGCAGCGAAGGAGGAATGAGCCCGGCTCCTCTCCCCGCCCCACCGCCCACTCGCACGGGGATCGGCTCCTAACTCCCCTAGAACCTCGCAAGCGCGTCGCTGCGTCCCGACCCTACCAACTTTCG